>NC_033794.1:32573948-32585184 GCF_001876935.1 Asparagus officinalis
TGTTAGTCTTTTGTCGTAAAAAGAGTATCAAAATCCATACCTCACATGCATGGGGGACTTTATCTCGATCCCTAAATAGAGATAAGTCTACGCCTAACACGCGTTGTCGGTTAGTCTTTTCCCGTCAAAATGACAAAGTCTATGTATTCAAAATCATAGCATCAAGTCTAAGAGGGTTCATTCTCTTAGCACAACGTTACATGTGGAACGGACCTAGATAATTCACATGCTAGCCCGACTCAAACGGTAGTCGGTAAAGGCTTATCAAATCCGTTGATGGCTGAGGGTTTGCCAAAAATCCTATGAATGTTTGCGGGCCCATCAGTTGAATGGATGTGAGCCGTGGCGTGGCGTTTGAGAGTTTCTGCTCGTGAGTGGCTTATATCGTCGCAACAGTTTCTATTCGAAGCTCATCCTCTCATAGGTCCTGCGTGTCAAATCTCTTCAACCAAGATGCCTTTGAAGCGAGAGTAGAGAACAACTCCTTTATGACAAGGAATCAACAACACCAAGATCAGAGTTGAGATCCAAAGTATTCCGAAAATTCGTCCCAGTTAACCGCGAACTTTCGAAAACTTTGGAGGGGGTTCTGTAGGCTGTCTAAAAATCACAATAGATAGTTGATCCCCCATCAAACACCGATGATGGAAGTTACAATATGACGACTTCTAGAAGGCCATAATTTGAGGACTTTCACGTAGAAGGTTACAATCTGACGACCTTCACAACAACTAATAAAAGCCCCAATTCAACAGCCTTCACAGTCAACATAATTCAACAGCCTTCACAATCAACATCGGGAGTTATAATCTGACGACTCTTATATTTTCAAGGAGCCAAGACGAAGATTACAAGAGGACGATCTGTGCAACGCTCTAGCAAAAGAGACTACAAATTGACGGTCTCTTCATATTAAAACGCATATATCTCTCAAACTGTAAGGAATTTGGCAAAACAGAGGAAGCGAACCAAAGCCTTTGGCTTGGTTCGGATGGCCCCGTCTCGTCGAGATAGCCGATTTTCATATATAATTCGTCTAATTCCGACTTACGGTTTGAAAGTTATGACCTGTTCTTCGCAGCAAGTTATGTTCTGAAGTCCGTCTGCAAGACTGGACTTCGTCAGAACATTGGACTTAGCCTGAAGCTCGCCAAGCCCACCTAAGGTTCGCCTCTGCATTACAGAGTCAAAGCGCACAGGTCGAACCAGCATTAAAACCTCAAAACGCAGAGGTTATCCTCGTGATATAACATCACAACGCAGAGTTTTCAGGCCAACTGTGCGTTTTCAGGCCAACTGTGCGTTTACAGGCTCAACTGTGCGTTTTCAGCCTAAAACATCCCAACTGTGCGTTTACAGGCTCAACTGTGCGTTTTCAGCCTAAAACGTCCTAACTGTGCGTTTACAGGCCAACTGTGCGTTTACAGGCCAACTGTGCGTTTTCAGCCTAAATTAGGCTCAACTCTGCGTTTTCAGCCTAAAAAGCAGAGTTCATCTCTAAAACAGCACCAACTGTGCGTTTTCAGCCTAAAATAGGATCAACTCTGCGTTTTCAGCCTAAAACGCAGAGTTCGTCTCTAAAACAACACGACATGTGCGTTTTCAGCCTTTAAACAGGCCCAACTGTGCGTTTTCAGCCTAAAACGCAGAGTTCATCTCTAAAACAGCACGACCTGTGCGTTTTCAGCCTTTAAACAGGCCCAACTGTGCTTTTTCAGGCCTAACGAACTGTTTTTCCCCCACGATTTGAGGGATTTTCGCCCCACTTAAGAGCGGATTAAGGGGGTAGTTACCACCCTTAATCCCCTATAAATACCAGAAACTCAATTGAGTTGAGGGATCGAATTTTTTCTCATCAACAAAGGGAGATTCGGTCAAAAGGCTGGCATATTTTGGATCTGGGATTTGGCAGCAACAGAGAGCTTTGGAGATCAACGACTTGAAGGAGCTCTTGAATCATTTTGGAAGGCTTTTAATTGAAGCCTTTGAAATTATTCGGCCTTGGCTTATAACCGACTTTCGGTTCAAATCAACTCTTTTTCAAGAGTTCAAACTCGTTCAGAGTTATCAACTCGATCAGAGTTCAAAACTTGCTCTGCAAGTTCTTCTAAAACTCATTCAGAGTTATCAACTCGTTAAGAGTTATTTCCAAAACTTGCCACGCAAGTTCTCCACAGCGTCGAATCGTGAGGAGAATACCACGTTCCAGTGAATCAAGACGTTCGGATCGTCAACGAGAAGCAAACTCGACGCGAGCATTCGAGGGAGGCATCTCATCGCCACCGTGAAGAACCCAAAATTAAACAAAGAGGAGAATCAAATTCATTCTCCTCTCTTTTGTAACCGGAATCCAAATTGTAATTTATTTTGAGAGGAATACAAGTCAATTTTTCTTTCATTATCTTTTTACTGCAAATTTCCAACAAACAAAAGATGGCGACTCTGCTGGGGACTAGCTTCTCTGATGAAGAAGTGGTGGCGCAATCCGATGTTCATTTCACTGGAACGACCGTTGAAACTCTGATTATCGAGTTTGATCAAGCCAAGTACGAGGATGCCCTCTCCTCCGGATTCCTTAACCCCAAGGCTATGCACAAGATCCACAAAGTTTTCGAGGAGACTAAAGCTCCACTTGTGACCAACTCATCTAAAGACTATCTCCCATGGGGGGTTGCACTGTTCATACAGTCCCCTCTCTAAAGGAGAAGACTCGACTTCGGCACAACGCAAAAAAAAGCTGATCCTCCAATCAACGCGAACTCCGCGTTTGTGAGCCTCAACATGAGCTCTGCATAAGCCAAGCTAAACGCAACCCTCAGTTGTGCGTTTCCCAGATAAAACACAGCTTTCAGAGGCATGTTCTAACATCAAAACGCAGACCTCAAAACTGCGTTGATTTTACAGAACGCAACTCTCAGGAGTGCGTTTCAGAACCCAAACGCAACTCTCAGGAGTTCGTTCTATCATTTAAACGCGGACATCAAACCTGCGTTGATCTGGCTGAACGCAACTCTCAAGAGTGCGTCCCAGAACCAAAACACAACTCTCAGGAGTGCGTTTCACAAACTGAACGCAGCTCTCAGGAGTGCGTTTCAGAATCTGAACGCAGATCGCAGGACTGCGTTTCACTAGCAAAACGTAGACTTTGGTCTTGCGTTAATCAAGCTAAACACGACCCTCGTGTTCCTTCTTTGGAACACGATATGATTCGTCGTGTTCAAAATGATCAACATGGATTTAAAATTCATGTTTACCAAGAACCAGTCCCATCCTTTAACGGACAGGGGGTTCCATCTTTACCCTCACGCTCCGTGAGAGGTTCATCCCAAGTCTCTGACTTGCGGGAATTGCTATCGATGTTCAACCGACCGACGAATGTCATTTTGCTCAATAATCGACGACATCCTCACAGGAAGAAGACTTTAGAGGATGAATACCTTGGAGTCACTTCTAACATGGTTGGTAGAGGGAGATCGTCAACCCTTAGTTCTGACGAGTCAGAGACAGATCGTTCTCCAAGCGTCAGAGAAATCACTAACGAGTTTGAAGGAGTCTACCAACGCACTCGGACTCGAACAGGAGCCATTCCTCTTATCAACTATCGGAGTTTAGCCAGAGGAACTAATTCCGATGACTAACACTCAGCCATTGCGGAGTCCCAATCATCAAGCTCTTTCGTTGGGCATGAGAGCTTCGCCCACATGGCAGAACATTCTGAAGACCTTTCAAAGAGACTTGATGAACAGGAGGCCATGCTCAAATCTCAGCAGGAGGCCATCAATGAACTCATGGCCATGTTGACTCAAATCGTCGCAGACAAAGCCAAATCTCAGGAGACAGATTCGCCGCTTAGGCAAGAATCTTCCCGGAGAGGAAAAGCTTCTTCATCCTGACCTCACACAAGCAAAGGGAAGGGAAAAGTGGTTGATGATGCGGCTTCTGACCAAGAAGCCCACAGTCTGGAATCTTCCTTTGATGAAGGAAGAGAGACTGAGAATGAGCAGAATCTCCAGTCTGCCAAAATGGAAGAATTGGAAGCCCGCCTCAAATCCATTGCTAACAGAAGCGAGCTCCAAGATGAGGGAGTTATCAGGCCCTATCCTGCCGAATGGGATGCATCCCCTTATCCTCCAAAGTTCGAGGTCCCGACGCTACAAACTTTTGACGGCACGGGATCACCGAACCAACATATTTATCATTTCAAGTCACAGACTGGAAGTGTAATAGCAAACGATGCCATACTGGCTCAATTGTTCATTGGCACCCTCAAGGGAGTTGCCTTTGAATGGTTCAGGAAACTGCATGCGGGCTGTATCCAAAAGTGGGCAGATCTAGAGAGACTCTTCCTATCAAGATTCTTTGAAGAGGATACGGAAGTCTCCATCCATACCCTTCTCACCACTAAGCAGAAGAAGAGGGAGTCCGTCAAAGTCTTCGTCAAAAGCTTCCGAACCATGGCTCTCCGGTGTTCGTCAGGTATGACACAGTCTACCTTAGTAGAGACTTGTCGATACAACTTGCAAACCAACCTCCTAGCCCGAATAGGAGTTGCAGAATGCCGTTCTTGGAGACAACTAATCTTTCAAGGCGAGCAGGCTCAAAATATCATTGCCAGGATCAAAGCTGAAGAACAAAGTAGGCAAGATCAGCCTGAGCAATCAGTCCAAGCCCAATCTTCTCCTGAGCAACTGGACCAGGTTCACTCTTCCCAATCAGAAGGGAAAGATACTACGGCCACTGAAGTCAATCCTCTTCAGTAGGATGGCGGGTCCAACAACTATCACGTTAACAGTTATCTCTGATAGTCAAACTCATCAGATAATGGCCTACCTGGTGATGTGACTCTATTCCGACTTCATGGATAGTGCTCCACTGGGTGATGTACCTTGTCTACCTCTTTTTATTCTCCTGCTAAGTCTTAATCCAGACTGGGGGTTGATTACTTGGAATCCACTGGATTAAGAGTAACGAATCTTTCACATCGTCGAGTTAACATTACACTTCTGACGATCATAATCCCCACAGAGTATGCATTCAGTTTGCATCACTCCCAATTTGTCACGTTAACAATACACCTCTGACAAAACCCACTTATCAATCCTCATCAATAGGATGATAAGTCCCCAAAGTTGCTCCAATCGCAACACAAATCTTGTCACGTTAACAATATACCTCTGACAATCCACTTATCAATCCTCATCAATAGGATGATAAGTCCCCAAAGTTGCTCCAATCGTAACACAAATCTTGTCACGTTAACAATACACCTCTGACAAAACCCACTTATCAATCCTCATCAATAGGATGATTTGTCTCCAAAGTTGCTCCAATCGCAACACAAATCTTGTCACGTTAACAATACACCTCTGACAAAACCCACTTATCAATCCTCGTCAATAGGATGATAAGTCCCCAAAGTTTCTCCAATCGCAACACAAATCTTGTCACGTTAACAATACACCTCTGAAAAACCCACTTATCAATCCTCGTCAATAGGATGATAAGTCCCCAAAGTTGCTCCAATCGCAACACAAATCTTGTCACGTTAACAATACACCTCTGACAAAACCCACTTATCAATCCTCGTCAATAGGATGATAAGTCCCCAAAGTTGCTCCAATCGCAACACAAATCCTGTCACGTTAACACTACACCTCTGACAAAATCCACTTATCGACTCTCTTCAATGGAGCGATAGGTCCACAAACCCGTCAAGTTAACACAGCACCTCTGACAACCAAATCAACTTATCGACTCTCTTCAATGGAGCGATAGGTCCATAAAATACTGTTAGGTTAACATAACACCTCTAACAGTCAACCACCCTAATGAACTTGTTAATCCTTTTTTCCAACAAGAATAGCAAGTTTTCATTATAAAATCCCCAGCGGATTAAAGGTTTTCTGGAATTATCCTAGTGATAATAAAGAAAATTTTTGAATTTCACTTTATGTGAAAATTCATGCCAAGTTAATACTATACCTCTGGCACTTCCAACTTTCTTTCGGTGTTTCAAGCCACACAGGAAGAAACGACACCAAAAATCCATGCCTTCACGCATGGGGGACTTTATCTCGATCCCTAATTAGAGATAAGTCTACGCCTAACACGCGTTGCCGGTTAATCTTTCGCCGTGAAAAAGACACCAGGATTCATGCCTGGGGGAATTTATCTCGATCCCTAATTTGAGATAAGTCTGCATCTAACACATGCTGCCGGGTAGCCTATTCCCGCAATAATAGCAAAGCCTACGTATTCAATATCGTAGCAGGTCGTTATTAATAACGCCAAAATCCATGCCTTACACGCATAGGGAATTTTATCCTGAATCCTAAGTAGGGATAAGTCAATGTCTAACACACGTTGCCGGTTAGTCTTTTACCGTGAAAAGGACATCAAAATCCATGCCTCACACGCATGGGGGACTTTATCTTGATCCCTAAATAGAGATAAGTCAATGTCTAACACACGTTGCCGGTTAGTCTTTTACCGTGAAAAGGACATCAAAATCCATGCCTCACACGCATGGGGGACTTTATCTCGATCCCTAATAAGAGATAAGTCTACGCCTAACACGCGTTGCCGGTTAGTCTTTTCCCGTCAAAATGACAAAGTCTATGTATTCAAAATCATAGCATCAAGACTAAGAGAGTTCATTCTCTTAGCACAACGTTACATGTGGAACGGACCTAGATAATTCACATGCTAGCCCGACTCAAACGGTAATCGGTAAAGGCTTATCAAATCCGTTGATGGCTGAGGGTTTGCCAAAAATCCTACGCACATTTGCAGGCCCATCAGCTTAATAGATGTGAGTCTATTTTGAAAATTCGTCCCAGTCAACCGTGAACTTTCGAAAACTTTGGAGGGGGTTCTGTAGGCTGTCTAAAAATCACAATAGATAGTTGATCCCCCATCAAACACCGATGATGGAAGTTACAACTTGACGACTTCCAGAATGCTACAATTTGAGGACTTTCACGTAGAAGGCTACAATCTGACGACCTTCACGACAATTGATGAAAGCTCTAATTCAACAGCCTTCACAATCAACATCGGGAGTTATAATCTGACGACTCTTATATTTTCAAGGAGCCAAGACGAAGATTACAAGAGGACGATCTGTGCAACGCTCTAGCAAAAGAGACTACAAATTGACGGTCTCTTCATATTAAAACGCATATATCTCTCAAACTGTAAGGAATTTGGCGAAACGGAGGAAGCGAATCAAAGTCTTCGGCTAGATTCGGATGGCCCCATCTCGTCGAGATAGCCGATTTTCATATATAATTTGTCCAATTCCGACTTACGGTTTGAAAGTTATGACCTGTTCTTCGCAGCAAATTATGTTCTGAGGTCCGTCTGCAAGACTGGACTTCATCAGAACATTGGACTTAGCCTGAAGCTCGCCAAGCCCACCTAAGGTTCGCCTCTGCATTACAGAGTCAAAGCGCACAGGTCGAACCAGCGTTAAAACCTCAAAACGCAGAGGTTATCCTCGTGATATAACATCAAAACGCAGAGTTTTCAGGCCAACTGTGCGTTTTCAGGCCAACTGTGCGTTTACAGGCTCAACTGTGCGTTTTCAGCCTAAAACATCCCAACTGTGCGTTTACAGGCTCAACTGTGCGTTTTCAGCCTAAAACGTCCCAACTGTGCGTTTACAGGCCAACTGTGCGTTTACAGGCCAACTGTGCGTTTTCAGCCTAAAATAGGCTCAACTCTGCGGTTTCAGCCTAAAACGCAGAGTTCATCTCTAAAACAGCACCAACTGTGCGTTTCAGCCTAAAATAGGCCCAACTCTGCGTTTTCAGCCTAAAACGCAGAGTTCGTCTCTAAAACAGCACGACATGTGCGTTTTCAGCCTTTAAACAGGCCCAGCTGTGCGTTTTCAGCCTAAAACGCAGAGTTCATCTCTAAAACAGCACGACCTGTGCGTTTTCAGCCTTTAAACAGGCCCAACTGTGCTTTTTCAGGCCTAACTCTGCGTTTCAGGTCCAGAAACGCACAGTTCGGGCCCAGAACGCTGTTTTTAGCGTTTTGACTCGTTCAAAGTACTAACAGAACGGTTTCAAAACCGTTTTCCCCACGATTTGGGGAGCTGTTTAAGAGGGGGGCGGTTACACCCCACTTAGCCCATTGAGGAGCGGATTAAGGGGGTAGTTACCACCCTTAATCCCCTATAAATAGTGGGAAACTCAACTGAGTTCGGGGCTCTTTTTTTTGGCTGACTTTTTGGGGATCCTTGATCGGGCATCTTTGAGCTTTCTGCAGCAACAGAGAGCTTTGGAGATCAGCGACTTGAAGGAGCTCTTGAATCATTTTGGAAGGATTTTATTGAAGCCTTTGAAATTATTCGGCCCTTGCTTATAACCGACTTTCGGTTCAAATCAACTCTTTTTCAAGAGTTCAAACTCGTTCAGAGTTATCAACTCGATCAGAGTTCAAAACTTGCTCTGCAAGTTCTTCTAAAAATCGTTCAGAGTTATCAACTCGATCAGAGTTCAAAACTTGCTCTGCAAGTTCTTCTAAAACTCGTTCAGAGTTATCAACTCATTAAGAGTTATTTCCAAAACTTGCCACGCAAGTTCTCCACAGCGTCGAATCGTGAGGAGAAGACCACGTTCCTGTGAATCAAGACGTTCGGATCGTCAACGAGAAGCCAGACTACTTGTTTGGGGACTCCATTGAAGATCATGCCGCTGTATTTCTTGGAATGGAGCAATGGATGCACCATGACGACGGTGGCCACTTATACCTTCCTCCAATTCCTCGTCACCGTTCGCTCGCCGAGCTTCGGTGTCAAGCTATTCCTCGGGAGATGTCATGGAGATTAACAGAAGAACATGAGCGCATTCACTGTGGTTATATTACTCATGGCACGATCCCTGGCTCAAGTAATCGAAACCGGATAACGGGGCTGCACCCGGGGATCACAGGATTGAATGACCCACCCAAAGGTGAGATCTTCACTGTTGCTAACACTGTGAAGAATCGGCTTGCAGCTTTGGGTCGAGAAATGCTAGGAACCGGCCATCGATGTTATGGCTGGGTACACTCATCAGATAGACTATGGTGGACTCGTTTGAGCCACTACATTTTAGATCGATTTGGTGAGGATTTGAAGGCTAGTGGTTTATATGCAGCCGTCCGCGCCACCGCTTATGGACTGACCATTAGCATTCCCCATTTCTTGGCGCTACTGGAACTCTACAATCCTGATGCCAATACATTTCTGACTAAGCACGGGGAGTTGGGATTGGCATTGCACGAGATGTATAAAGTCTCCGGTCTTCCGATGGGGAATACGATTTATCAGGAGTATTTTCCTTCTAACAGGGAGTTGCAGCAGTTGAAGTCGTGGACTCCTAACCGCTACAACACCTTCTGGGATCTTGCCTGCCATTATCACATAGCTCTTACGGGTGTTGATCCATTATCAAAGAAGCCGCGACCACAAATTAGTTTAAAGAAGTTCGCGGATTATCTTTTCAAGAATACGAACATCGTTCTGGATGAACTAATTTGTGAGTTATCACCGCTAACCACCTTCGAAGTGAATGAGCTAATCAAGAAGTCGAATGCTCAGTCTTACACCACAGCTGGTATTGAGGATGGCTTTGCTGCTGGAACGAAATTCCAGACTTTCTTGTGGCAAGGAGTTAAATCAATCTGGCCTATGACATTACTTGATGGGTATCTTGCTATCTGGCTGAAGAAGTGTGTAGTGCCATACCAATCTACTGACGCACTTCCCCTAGAAGTTTTGTTTCCAGCGGTTCTGCTTGCTCACCGGAAAAACTTATGTCTTCTTCCGGCAATGACCGCTGGTATTTATAGAAGGCTTCGCCAGATCGTAAACGGATTTACTCAAAAGGGGAACTCACCGCCTACTCAGATTCCTCTCACAAAGGTGGAACTCCCCTACACTTATTTAATGGCTTGGTTAGTGCTTCATCGATCGGATATGATGTGGGCGCCAACCTCGGTGGATCCCTCTCTTCCTTTTCTTCAAATAATAGAGAACTGTAAATGGAAGGGACGAGGTTTTGCAGAGGTTAGGAAACAATTTCAGAATCACAAATGTTGGGTCTTCCCTACTTGCTTCCCATGATTTTTCAGGTTAGTACGGTGACTCATTGATAGATGTAGAGAAGCCGGGTACGGGTCGGACTTCCCTTGATTCTGGCTGCTTCGATTGGCTGGTTAATATTCGGCCGGGCTATGTGATCTTTCGCGTTCAAAACCATTGTTACATAGAACCCTACTTGCCATGTCGGTTCGCTCATCAGTTTGGTTACGATCAGATTTATGTCGGGAACCCGAACCGACAGCTTCAGGCCCGTGGAGGCTTAGTGGATGGGGCTCGAGCATGGATTTGGAACATCACTGGTTGTACCGGTGCCAAGTTTAACCTTCCGAGCATTGAGCGCAAGTTGGAGCTGACTTTTCTACAGTGCCGATGGCTCTTGGTGGCCAATGAACACGTACCAGTTCAACCGATCGCTGAGTGAACCGATGAAGAAGCTTCTCGGGTTGCTACTCGTAGGGTCCATGAATCCGAGCTTGAAAAGAAGAGAAGGAGGGAACCGGTGGGTCCTTCTAGTCATTCAACGTAGAGGGAGCCAACTACGGAACCTCATGTTGGAGGTGGTTCAAAGGTTAGTGGCGATGGTGGAGAAGAGGAGCCGGAAACAGGTGTGTTAGATCCCCTCTTTAGAGTTATTTGAATTAGCAATTGCTGAAAGAACTCGTCGCTTTCAACCGTCCAAACCTTTGCCTCTTGTAAAGAAGCCAAAGATGCAAGTTTTGTTCACCTATCCTAACAAGATGTCGGTTGAAATCCCAGGTGCATTTTCTAAAGAGGAGAGAGAGGAGCCCAGCCTTATTCCTCGGACGCGGTCCCAATCCGCAACTCAGGTTACTCCAAGGCACAAATTACGTTCTAAATTTTCCGAGGAGAGGCTTGTTGATCCAGAGGATGGACGTCCGGCTAAACGCAAGAAGCTGGCTTCTAAGCGACGGAGCAACCTTGAAACGGGACCGGCGACTCAAGGAGTTACAGCTGAAAGGGGTGAGTACTTCTTCATATAGTTTCTTCCGAATATACGTTGAGCTTTCAGACTTAAACAATTTTCGCACTTCGCATAAGAGGATTTTGCAAGTGACTTTATTTTTGACGCTTTTTTCGCTGATATTGACTTCTCGGCACCAACTCCGGGAATCAGGCTGGAAG
>NC_033794.1:32586184-32613745 GCF_001876935.1 Asparagus officinalis
CGATAGACTATTACAAGAGTGTACAATGGAATCATTAATGAAGAAAGCAACGGTTTTTCCAGCGAACACTTGGAAGTCGGCAACTTTTTTAATTTTGTAGAGTCACTAATTGACAAACTTCTGGAGAAGAGGATCCCTTTCAGCCATGTAGGTGTAAATTTTGATTTCCCGAAAATAGGGAACTTCGTTTGTATTGATAAGAAGGCTTATTACAAACTAATTAATCAAAATTACAACAGAAGCAGAGGGAATGCCATCTTTGTTTAGTGTGGGGAATTTCGGTAGCTACAGGATGCTTCGCTCGATGCTCGTGCTGAGTCTGCTTCCCTTGGACCGTTCGACCGAGGTCGCTGGAGAGCTTCAGTACACAGCAGAAACTCAGTTCGATGGAGTTCGGGTCTTCTAGTTCACCGACGATCAGGGCCTAGAACTAGGAAGTGGCGCTGCAATGCAAAAGTGATGCAGAGAGCTGGCCGTCGATGCTTTTTCCCAAGTTTTTCGACCTTTTCTCAAGGTTATTGGCAGAGGCTCTTAAATGAAAGAGAGGCAGCTTGGCTGCTCCTTGAATTATGAGATGTGACCATACATTGTTCAGAGATATCCTGCTGTTCACCTGTACTATGAGCGGTCATTCAAGGAGTTGTGTTTGGCATCACGTCAAGTAGGAGCGGGAAGGCCCCTCCTCGTATGCGTGACAATGGTCGTCAAATACTCGAGTGGGTCTGACCAACTCACCGAGCGTCGGCGGCCTTTGCCTCTCGTTTGGATAAGTGAGGTAAGTTGCATTTATGAGGGTGCAGGTTGATTTGGCATCTGTCCGATCACTTGTACTGTGAGCGGCCATTCGGCGGGCCTGGAGTACCATGTCTTCTCCCTTCAGGTCGAGAGAGATGGGAAAGCGGGTCCCCAGTACTCGAGTGGGTTTGGATAGCTCACCGAATGCCAGCGGATCCAGCTCTCGACTTGGACAGACGAGGTGAGCTGCATTTATGAGCGTTCAGGTTGATTCGACACTTGCCCGCTCACTCGACGGGCCTAGAATACTGTGCTCTAATCTTCAGGTCGAGAGAGGTGGGGAAAGCCCACCTTAGCACTTGGGGCAGCAGATACCTAGCTATACTAGCGGCCTTGAGGTTTGCTGGCGAATCCGACTACAGACTCGGTCAGGCGAGTTGTGATAAAAGGTGAATTCCCATGGCTTGGGCGACTTCTCCTTGCAGGCGAATTTCTCGCAAGCTCACGGAGGTATTTTTTACCGTTACAAGCTCCTTGAGCGCAAAATAGCCTTAATAAATGACACTGGTTCCCTCAACATAGCTGAAGCTTTGACCGACAATGTGAATCAATTAGAGCGCAGATTTGTGAAACTACAAGAGCTCCAATCTATTGGTGCTTCTGGCTACGTTGCTACGCGAATGGAGGCTCGTCTGCAGTCATGGCGTGAATCTCGAGCATCCGTCTGGCTTGGGATCCAGGCGCAGAGGAAACGTGTCGACCAAGCGGAGGAAGTTCTTTCCGAAAGATTGGCTCATTTACGCGAAATCAACTCGTCGTTAGCCTCCGTTGACGCCAAAATAGCGGAGCTTGAACAGAAACTGGCGGAAGCAAAACAGCGAAGAACTATTTTGGAGGTGACCAAGGCCGGGGAGGAGCATAGCAAAGCTGTGATGTCCAGCAAAGTGACGCTCTCGAGGGAAAGATTAGCCAAGATGGAGGAAGAAGCCGCCCAACTCTTATCCGCTTCTGAGGACTCTTTCAAGACAGAGCTGCAACGTGAGCTTGAATGTACTTATGCTGAAGAATTAATCAAGCTAGAGTAGGAAATTATTAGTCAAAAATTCAATGTAAAGTGATTGTAGTTGTTGTATCTGAACACTTGTTTTTTTTTTGGTAAATGACATGCGTGTTTTGTTCAGTCTACTTTAATTCCTATTATGATTTCTCACTCTGTTTAGGATGATAAACCATAATACTTATAGGATTTTTGGTAAATCCTCAGCCGTCAACGGATTTGACATGCCTTTACCGATTACCGTTTGAATCGGGCTAGCCTGTGAATTATCTGGGTCCGTTTCACAAGTAACGATTACCGTTTGAATCGGGCTAGCCTGTGAATTATCTGGGTCCGTTTCACAAGTAACGTTATGCTAAAGGAATGAACTCCTTTAGACTTAATGCTACGAATTTGAATACAGAGACTTAGTTATTTTCTTACGGTAAAAGACTAACCGACAGCGCGTATTAGGCGCCGACTTATCCCTACTTAGGCTTCGGGATAAAAGTCCCCAGACTCAGATTCTGATATCTTTTTCAATCGGTGAAAGACTAAACCGGCAATGCGTGTTAGGCGTTGACTTATCGCTGCTTAGGATTCGGGATAAAATTCCCCAGACTTGAATTATGGTGTCTTTTTCAATCGGTGAAAGACTAAACCGGCAACGCGTGTTAGGCGTTGATTTATCCCTACTCAGGATTCAGGATAAAATTCCCCGTACGTATGAAGCACGGATTTTATAAGTTTAAAAAAATGACGTCTTCTCCTGGGGCAAAAACGAACCCGATGCGGGAGAGGAGGAGTTTTATATTCTATCTCCCAAAGCTGAAGTGAAAGAATTTTATATTTTATCTCTAGTCACAAAAGAAAACTTAAAGTGGGATCTCCACTTCAAGAATCCGGGAAGGTGAAACTAAGAGTGGGATCTCCACCCTGAGAATCAAGAGGATTCAGTTAACCCTAACTTTTATAGTCTTGGTTATCTGATCCGGAAGCAAGTTTTTTTGTTTATCAAGATGTGTTGTTGAGCCTGCAAGCGTTTTTCGTCTAACGTCTCAAGTTCTTCGAGACGTTTCTGGTGTTGTTCTTCGGTCGTCATCCCTGTTGTGAGAGCGATACGAAGGGATGGAATCTGAATTTCTAAAGGGAGAACAGCTTCGCATCCGTACACTAGTGAATACGGAGTGGTTCCGGTGGGCGTGCAGACCGTGGTACGATAGGCCCAAAGGGCTTCGCCAAGTTTATCATCCCAATCTCGCTTGTTAATTTTTATGAGTTTTGATAAAATCTTTATGATTGTCTTATTGAACGCTTCAGCTAACCCGTTTGCTGTAGGATTGTATGTTGTAGAAGAGATGTCTTCAATCCTGAACTTTCCGCAGAATTTAATGAAAGCGTTGCTCACAAATTGAGGACCGTTTTCGTGTATAATTCATCTTGGAATGCCATATCGATAGATGATGTGGTGTTTGATAAATTTGACGACATCGCTTTTCTTCACTTCTTTGAGTGGGACTGCTTCGGCCCATTTCGAAAAATAATCGGTGATTGCCAAAATGAAGCGGTCACCTTTAACTGATGGTGGGAAGATAGGACCAACGATATTCATCCCCCAAGTCTCGAATGGCCATGAAGTAGCTGAGGGGTGAAGTTGTTTCGGGGCTTGGTGCATGTAATTCGCATGTATTTGACACGCATGGCACCGTCGAGCGTAGTCAACCGCATCTTTTACCATGGTTAGCCAATAGTATCCCATTCTTCTGAGTCGGTCACAGAGTTTGGGACCGGGTTGATGTGCACCGTAGATTCCGTCGTGAGCTTCTTTTAGAGCCTCTTCTGCCTCCCTGGTTGAGAGGCATCGGAGTAATAACCCATCGTATGCATGACGATATAGTGTATGGGTTGGTGAATTATAATAGAATCTCGGAGCTCTTCTACGAACCGAATCATTTTCTTTTACGTCCTGTGGCAAAATACCATGCACAACGTAGTCAATTATAGAAAATCTCCAATCTCGGGGCTCGAGATCGATCCTAGCTGTATATGCTTCCTTAACGTTAATGGTGCAATCCGGCACAAACAATTGGTGGGTTCTGACGGTGATGGATTGTTCAGAATCAGGCGGTTGTGCCAAAGATTCTGATAATACTGCCAGCGCATCTGCTTATGCGTTCTGGAGGCATGGAATGTACTCAATGAAGAATTGTTCAAACGAGTTTGCCATTTCGATAGCCGCCTTGTGGTACGGTACCAAGTCTTGATTCCTGACTTCGTATTCTCCCCGGATTTGGTTGACTATTAGTTGAGAATTGCCAAAAACCTCGAGATATTCGACCCCAGCTCTTTGGCGAAACTAAGTCCGATAAGCAGTGCGTTATATTCGGCCACATTATTAGAACACCTTCCTATCAATGAGTAGGCTCGGGGTATCACATGTTTTTCTGGAGAAACTAGGACGACTCCGACTCCTGCGGAGATTCTAGAATTACCGAGAGCGCTTGTTGTATTGGTCGCTCGAGAAGCTCCGTCAAAATATAGCTGCCATATCATCATACAACTCAGCCGTATCCGCTGTGGGGTTAGCCGCTAGAAGATCACAAATTGCTTGTCCTTTGACCGACTTCTGTTGTTTGAAGTGCAGATCGTATTGAGACAGGAGTAGGGCCCACTTTGCTAGTCTCCAGTTCATAGAGGTTGGTTGTGTCATGAACACTTGGACCGGATTAACGTTGGAAATAACGTAAATCGTTTGTCCTATTAAGTAATGCCGCATCTTTTGGATAGCGAATACTAAGGCGAGGCATTCTTTCTCAATCATTGGGTATCAACTCTCAACACCAACCAAAGTTCGACTCAAGTAATAAATGGCCTGTTCGTGACCGTTGTCATTGTCTTGTGCAAGTAAGGCACTTAACGAGTGGTTCATCTCTTTAATATAGATTAAGAACGGCTTACCTGACTTCAGTGCCACAAGAACAGAAGGATTCGCCAAATATGCTTTGATATCCTCGAATATTTTTTGACAGGCATTATCCCAGATAAAGGATACACCTTTCTTGGTGAGTTTAGAAAATGGCTGACATTTCCCAGATAGGTTTGAGATGAACCGTCGTATATAGGCCAGCCGCCCCTGCAATCCTCGAAGTTCTTTGAGATTTCTCGGGGGTTGCAACTCGTGTATTGCTTTTACTTTGTCTGGGTCGATGCAGATACCCGTCGTAGTAACGACAAATCCTAGAAACTTACCGCTGGACATTCCAAGGAAAGACTTGGTGGGATTCATTTTTAATTGGAATCCTAGAAACTTACCGCTGGACATTCCAAGGAAAGACTTGGTGGGATTCATTTTTAATTGGTGAGTTTGCATGAGGTCGAACATCGTCCTTAGATCTTTGATATGATCGTCTTTGTTACGGCTTTTGACTACCAAGTCATCAACGTAGCACTCGACAGTTTTATGGAGATGTTCTTGAAAAATCTTAGACATTGCTCGTTGATAAGTTACGCCTGCGTTCTTTAACCCAAAAGGCATCACTGTATAGTAGAAAACACCGAGAGGTGTCCTGAATGCAGTATGTTTTTCATCCTCCGGGTACATCTTGATTTGATTGTAACCCGAAAACCCATCCATAAAGGACATTCTCTCAAACTCACACGTGTTATCGATAATAACATCTGTGATAGGGAGAGGGAAATCATCTTTCGGACATGCATTATTCAAGTCTCTGAAGTCGATGCATATCCTTATTTTCCCATTTTTCTTAAGGACCGGAACGATATTTGTAAGCCAGTCCGGATGTTGTTCTTCCCGGATAAAACCAGAATCGATTAATTTTTTGACCTTTTCTTCAATTGCTTCCATAATTTGTGGGCGAAATCGTCTTTGCTGTTTTTTATCAGGTTTTGCATCCGATTTGATGTTAAGACGGTGGGCTGCCACGTTCGGATCAAGCCCTGGCATATCTTCAAAATTCCAGGCAAAAACATCTATGAATTCTCTGATGAGGGAAATTAACTCCTCTTTTTCATCTGGTGGAAGACTATCACTTACGAATATTGACTTTGGATTCGCTTCATCACCCATATTTACCTGGACCACTTTATCTTCGGTAGGAGGTTCTCTTTGCTCGAATCGATCTTCATACTGTATATTTAGATGATGAATCCATGGGTCCTCCCAAGCCGGCAGTTGATCATCTTCTTGAATCGTAGAAGGATCGACCGTGGTCATATTCGACATCAGGCCTTTGAGTACCTCTCCCAGGCTGACATCTGAATCCCAATTAGAAGAGTCGGATGAATATCCATCTTGATTTGCTAAATAGTCTACAACTTGCCAGCAACACTCGTCATCAGAAGCATAACCCAGGCCCCTTTTATAGCTATAATAGTTATAGGGTTTTCCTTCCGGTACATAGGCCATACGAGGTGGAACTCGCGGGCCTCGACCAAAACAAAGACCCTCTTCGAGCGCAAAATTATATCCCTATTTTTTCATGAAATCACGCGCCTGTTGACTATATCTGGATGAATGAAGGCCAGATCTCTCCTCATCTTTATCTTCGTTTGGAGAGAGATACAATGGCGGAGATACTTCCCCTTTACCGAACACTAACTCTTTTTCACCCCCTGTTTTAGTAGGAATGACAAAGTTTGTTCCAAACGAGTCTTGGAAGCGCTTTTTCGTGAAGCAAGATGACTGAAACGGCATGTGTATGTCAGGATTATCGTACAATCCCTGCATTACATTAGCCAAACACGGTGAGTACTCTAAATCGCCATTTATTACTTCTTCGACAAGTTGCCAGTTACAACTACCGTCTGACGATTCACCATCGTCAAGACCAATTACAAAGGGTACAATGTCATTCAGTACAAAACCGCCATTATAATCAAACCCTACTTCGGTGTCAGCTTCTCCCCTGCTATCCGTGCCTTGAGCCGATGATTCAGTATCGGATTAAGCACCGTAAAGGAGGGAATCGGTAAAGTAGTTTTCCAATCCCTTAAACGGTTGCTTATCTGCGACCACCGTCTTGACTTCATTATTGGCGTCTACATATTTTAGACACTGATGAAGAATAGAGGGAACTATAAGATTACCATGGATCCATGGTCGAACCAATAGTAAATTATAGGAAGTCTCTGCGTCGATTACGTAGCACGTAACTTCGGACTTTAAATCCCCAAGTTAGTATTTTATCCGGATTTTACCCAAAGGTCTGGATCCACTGGTATTGAACCCGTATATAACGGTACCAGTGGAAGCCCGCTTGCTTGCTGGGATTCCGAGATTGTTCATTAACCGGAGTGGCATGATGCTAACAGCGGAACCCGGATCGACTTGGACCCGGTTAACAACGCTGGAGCCAACGTATCCGGTAAAGTATAAAGGCCTATCATGCTTTGAATTCCTTACTTGCATGTCATCCTTAGTGAACGTAATATGAGGGAATTGTTTGGCCGATAAATTACAAAGCTGAACTGATGATTCTATTTCTTCGCGGGCCGGCTTGACTTGAGTAAGGAACGCGTCAGAATCGGCTAAAGCTTCTCGCAAGGCTTCTCTAGTATCCTTGGAGAGGCGCAATAACTCATATAAAGTTATTCTTGCTGGGATGTAGCTAGCTGAGCCATAACATCAAAGCGGTAAGGAGTGTTTGAACTTCCCGGTTTATCTCTCCCAATCGGGCGATTGAATCGAGACTGCTTCGGGTTCTGAGCCTCCTAAGGTTGAGGCTCTTTCTCTTTTTGCTTATTGGCCGACTTCTGTTGAGATTTTCCGACTGGTGCGGGTGGAGTTGTGACCACCCCCAGTTCGGCTAACGTCTTAGCATTTGCGTCAGAAGTTTCGGGGTATTTATAATGATATTCATTCCCACCCCTAGTGACAAGAGCCTCTCGTTCATCTTCAGAAAGTGATAAGGTAAGGATACCTTCATCATCTTTTCAGGAATTGCTGTGGTGGGACAGTAGGTCTTGCCCTTACCTTTGTACTTCTTTTTAGATGAGGATCCTACCCATTGCTCGTCTTCGAGCAAGTCCGAGTGGACCCAAAGAATTTCGCCTCTAGGAGCTATGTGTTGTACAAGTCCTTTCTGACGTTGTCTATAAGGATCATCGTTGACGGTCTTCATTTGTACCTTATATACGGGCTCTGGCTAAAACCATGCCAGGGGGACAGAGCCAAAGCTAACAGAAACTGCATTCGCGCCCACCTTCTTCTCTTTAGGCTATTTTGGAGTAATGATTCCAACATCAATCAAGGCTTGAATCTTGTCCTTGAGAGCGTAGCATGTCTTTGTAGGATGATGGACTGTTCTGTGAAATGCGCAATATCGCGGATCTGCAATTTTCTTAGGTCCTTCATAATCGGTGATGGGAGGTAACTTAATTTTGTTGTTCTCCAGCAAATACTTGAAGATACCAGGGACTTCATCTTCCTTAAATGAGTATTCCTTCGGGAATTTTGGCTCAGAAGTCTTCTGTTGCCTTGGAGGCCATTGTTGCCATTGAGGCGTTTGTTGCTTTGGCGCTTGTTGTTACGGCTGTTGTTGAGGTTGTAATTCAAATGTCTGATTTGCATCTACCGCATTCGTCGGTCCCTTCCCTTTACCACGGGGGGTAAAGTTCTGTTTCTGGGTATTATTGGCTGGTTGTCCCCTTTCAGCTTTCTTCCTTTTGAGGAAGCGTTCAGCCTGCTCTCCTCGCACCTTCAACTCCTTCCATGTTTTAGATAGTGCAGTGCCCATAGCTTCTAATACGTCTAAGGAAAGGTTATTGTGGCATGTTTGGAGGATGAATTCCTCCGTGACCGGATCTCGGCAGTTCATTGCCTTGTTCCGGAAGCGCTTAACAAAGTTCTCAACAAGCTCTCCATCTTTTTGCTTCTCTTCAAAGAGCGTTCCGATCGATACTTCAGTGTCATCGTCGAAGAAATTAGCGAGAAACATGTTTTCTATGTCATCCCATGTATTGATACTCCCTGGCTTGAGACGACGATACCAATCAAAGGTAGCTGCCCGAAGGGTTCCTACAAATGATCATACCATCAGAGATTCATTGCTAGAAATGACCCCTAAGTGAGACTTGAAATAAATCAAGTGTTGAGTAGGTGAACCCCTTCCATCGAATGGTGTGAAATTAATTAAGTTGAACTTCGCTGGGTATGGAATTGAGTCCTACTCTTTCGGGTAAGGATATGGAATGCCAGTCTTTTTTACCTCTTGAGCAGACATCAAAGCATTGATTTTGCTTTCCAAGTCTTTCATCTTAAGGTCTTCGCCTACGTTTCTCTTCTGACGATTCTGGGGAGGAATATTGGTACCACCCCAGCGTTAAGGACATCTTCGGTATTTTTATTCTCAAGTGGAATTTCGACATTGATATTTTCCTCTACTTCTGAGTCGCTATCTATCTGATTGGTAGTCTGGCGACGACTAGATTCACCGCGCTGATTTGTCAACTGCTGGAGTTGTTGGGCATGTAAATCTTTAACCCGTTGCACGGCCATCTCCATTTCGATTTTAAAGTCCTCTTTCTGCTTTGCCAAAGCTTCTTGAAGAAGTTGAGCCATCTGTTCAGTAGTGATCATGAATGACTCTCGAGTCTGTCCCATACTGGACACAGTGGTATCTGAAGCGATCACAGAGTTAGCGTCCGACGTTTCATCATCTGAGGACTGCCCTCTCTGAATTCTCCTATAATCCCTAGCCTGATAGCCCCGGTTTGTAGCCGAGTCAATCGCTGAGATATTTGTGGAAAAGGTTCGGGGTTGAAGCGTCGCGTGGACTTTCCTTTGTCCGTCATGTTAATCGTAACTTCTGAGAATTCACGTTCTTGAACAGCCGATTCCCTTTTACAGAAACGTCTTGACTTGTGTCCTAGCATTTTTGTAGAAAGCCTCTCAAACACTGAGATCCTTTGCGAGGCGGTTTTGGAGCAGTTACACTCTGATAATACCGCCTTAATGAGTTTGGTATATGGGCAAAGAGAGTCCATTTCCTGGGTATTTCTCTTACAAGATTTATTCATACCCCCAGCCTAATAGTACAACTCATCGATATGATTATCGGAGCAACCTATCTTGTGCTGGCATGATTCCCCCATTCTGATGTCATCGTCTTCTGACAAACATAGCTCTCTTTGAGGGTATGATGCCTTGTCGTTGTTCTCAAGAGTTGCTCGTTTGAACCCACGCTTTCGTGCGCTTAAGGACCCCACGGGTTCTTGGACTTCAACTCGCAATCCGAGGCAAGTGGTTATCGGTACTTTCTCCGTAGGAGAGATTTTTGACATATTGGGACGTCACGTACGACCCCCACTCTGACGAGCCATCCAAGGTTCATTTTTATGCAAAGGACCGAGACAATCCGTAATACTCACTTTAAATCGGGATAGGTCCACGCTGTCGCGAGGTTCTACTGAAGGTGAGGAATTCGTCGGAACAGAAACAGGAGCTGTCGGAGACTCGAAACTGGTCGCGGGAGGCGAAATTTCTGCGAATATGGGATGAACGGCTTGGCGGTGACGTGAGCCAGCAGCTGGTGGCTCGGCTTTGTGGCTCGGCCCTGGCCGAGCCAGCAGACGGCAAGCTAGTTCTTTCGGACTTTGTCTTGGATTTCGGCCTCCAGATTTGACGTGTCTTTGGCAGTCTGTTGTCCACTTGATTTGTTTATAATTTCTTGGCCTCTTGTACCAGAATTCTTGCGTGCTCAAGTAAAGCGTGGCGCTTCTTGATCCGTTCTTCAAGAGTTGAACATGTCCTCTTAACGGGGACCCACTCATTCGCCATTGATTTGGAACAGTCGCCCATTCGCTGTCGTGGTGGTTGGTGTTTCTAGACTTCAGATCCGCCTCATAGCGGATTCCATCAACTAACTCGGAAGCTTTGGCCAATTGGCGTGCGAGGCGTTGACGTCGTCTTTGACGCGCTCTCTTGAATAAGGTCGGCGTGTTTTCAGTAGTGGCTTCGGCTTTGCACGGTGTGCCTTGAGCCACAGCGGGGTGAAGATTTTGGTTTTGGACCTTCAGATCTGAGTGTCCCCGAATCTTCCTTGTGGAGTCTCTTCTATTCCTACGAGGGGAGGATGATCGGGAAGATGAGGATAAGTATTCTTCATACTTTGCTTGGTCGAACTCGTACTCGACCTCCTCGTTGATCGGGATGACGATCTTTGGTTGCGACACTACAGCATCGACAGAAAAGCTGTCGGCTCCCACTATGGTCGCCAGTTTGTTTCCGTCAAAAGTTGTCTTTTCCATTGCTTTTGAACCTGTTACACCATTTATCGATTACAAGTTTAAACTGAAAGAAAAGTTGATCTTTTTATAAGATCTTCTTACAATGAAAAATAAAGATTACAACTTTATCAAACAAAACGCAGCAGTAGTTTATCTCCCGTTGCTTTGTGTGGGATCTTTGCCTGTGCTGGGGACGCGTTAGTCCATGGACCACCGCAGATCAAACCCGATAGACAATATAATTACTCTCTTGTTTCACAAAGGAAACAATTGCGGAAGTGACAATCACGACCAAGCGAGATTGTGGCTCTTCTCGAGATTAAAACCAAGTTTAATCCGGAGGAAAGAAGGGGAAAGAATCACAAACCTTTCGTAGGGATTTCTTTATGAAAGTGTTCGCCAAGATCTGATGACTCTCCTCTGAAATTCGTGGTTAGCTGGACAATTTGACAGCACCTCGCCTTCTCAATTTTAGATCCTCTTTAAAGAAGACACTAGGCTTCTATTTATAGGCCTTTAGAGATGTCCTTTTGAACAAGAATTTGTGTTTAAACGTCATCTACAGTTTATAACTGTTTAAACGCGTTTAGGGATAACCTCAAAATAGTTGGGGAGGTTCTGAGATGAAAGAATCCTTAAAAATCATCGAAATCCGTGTTTTGGGAGGTTTTGAAGTCAAAAGGAGTTCTGGTGGCTCGGGACTGTGCGAGTTACCATTTGTCGGCTGCTCGCATGGGTGCAACCCACCATTTAGCCACCATTTGGTGGCCCGCATGGGTGCGAGCCACCAATTGGTGACTCGCGCCTACACAGGCCTCCGAGTGGTGTTTTGTTTATCTTTTTGATATTTTGGCGATTCGTGATTCCTCAAGTTCGCTTGTTTTGCGTACGGTTCATCGCTTCGCTGACTTGTGTATTTTATTGATCCACTTCATACACTTACTGGTGTCAGATAAATTCCCTTGGCTTGGATAATAACGTTTATCGTCTTCTCCTTATCTTGAACTGTGTTTGGGGAAGTTATAGGTAATTTTTAACGCCTACAGATACCCCCTCCAAAGTATTTTAGTCTCGTTTCTTTTATAGAAGAGCCTGAAATACTTTGGATGTGAATCTTTGGTGACACATTTTCTAAATATTTACATCATCTCAAACTTTTTACGGCACGACGTAAGGAGAAAAACCTTACTCGCAATTTGGAGAAATATAACTTTATGGTCAAACAGGAAATTGTCTTAGGGCATGTAATTTCCAATAACGAAATATAAGTTGACAAAGCTAAGATGAATCTCATATCTAACCTTCCTCCTCCCAAAATATTAAGGATGTCAGATCATTCCTTGGTCACACTAGTTCTTACAGATGATTTCAAAGACTTTAGCAAATTTGCTAGGCATTTGAACAATATTTTAGCCAAGGACACACCCTTTGAATTCTGCCTTGACTGTCTAAAAGAATTTTACCATCTAAAGAAGGAGCTAACTCATTCATACACCAGATTGGACCCTACACCTTTGAGTTAATATGCAATGTATCCGATTTTACAATTGGTACTATCCCAGGATATCGTATAGATGGAAAGCCTCATGTTATCTACTATAGAAATAACACATTGAACAATGTACAACATACTATTCTATCTCCGAAAAGGAGTTTTTAGCTACTATTATTACCTTAAATAAATTCAAGTCATGCCTTATTAGGTCTTTCATTAATGTTTACACTAATCATGCTGCACTGAAGTATCTTTTGACTAAGAATGGTGACAAAGCACGGCCCATTAGATGGATACTCTTGCTCCAAGAGTTTTATTTGTAAATTCTTGATAGGAGTAGTGCAGATAACCTTATAGTAGATCATCTAGACTTCCTAATGCACCAACATCTTATGTTCCAATAAATGATCATTTTATTGATGAACAACTCCTATAAATTTAGTCCATGCTATGGTTCGCAGATATTGTGAACTATTAGGTTATGAAAGAGCTCCCTTCTCTTTGGTCTAAACATGATAGATCTAGTTTTCTCTTCCAAATAAAATATTTCTACCGGCATGATCTCTACTTGTTCAATTATTATCCTGATTAGATCTTTAGAAGGTGTATTCCAAATGAAGAAACTACAAGTGTTTTTCTTTTGCCATGAGCAAGCTTGTGGAGGTCATTTTGGGCAAAGAAAAATCACTAAAACAGTCCTTCAATGTGGGTTGTATTGGTCTAGTTTGTTCAAAGATGTATTTGAGTTTTGTAAGCATGTGACCAATGTTAGTTAGCAGGAAGAATCATTAAAAGAAATATAATCCCCTTACAACTAATTCTCACTGTTGAGCTTTTGATGTGTGGGGTATAGAACTTTATCAAACAAAACGCAGCAGTAGTTTATCTCCCGTTGCTTTGTGTGGGATCTTTGCCTGTGCTGGGGACGCGTTAGTCCATGGACCACCGCAGATCAAACCCGATAGACAATATAATTACTCTCTTGTTTCACAAAGGAAACAATTGCGGAAGTGACAATCACGACCAAGCGAGATTGTGGCTCTTCTCGAGATTAAAACCAAGTTTAATCCGGAGGAAAGAAGGGGAAAGAATCACAAACCTTTCGAAGGGCTTTCTTTATGAAAGTGTTCGCCAAGATCTGATGACTCTCCTCTGAAATTCGTGGTTAGCTGGACAATTTGACAGCACCTCGCCTTCTCAATTTTAGATCCTCTTTAAAGAAGACACTAGGCTTCTATTTATAGGCCTTTAGAGATGTCCTTTTGAACAAGAATTTGTGTTTAAACGTCATCTACAGTTTATAACTGTTTAAACGCGTTTAGGGATAACCTCAAAATAGTTGGGGAGGTTCTGAGATGAAAGAATCCTTAAAAATCATCGAAATCCGTGTTTTGGGAGGTTTTGAAGTCAAAAGGAGTTCTGGTGGCTCGGGACTGTGCGAGTCACCATTTGGTGGCTCGCATGGGTCATGGGTGCGAGCCACCATTTGGTGGCCCGCATGGGTGCGAGCCACCAATTGGTGACTCGCGCCTACACAGGCCTCCGAGTGGTGTTTTGTTTATCTTTTTGATATTTTGGCGATTCGTGATTCCTCAAGTTCGCTTGTTTTGCGTACGGTTCATCGCTTCGCTGACTTGTGTATTTTATTGATCCACTTCATACACTTACTGGTGTCAGATAAATTCCCTTGGCTTGGATAATAACGTTTATCGTCTTCTCCTTGTCTTGAACTGTGTTTGGGGAAGTTATAGGCAATTTTTAACGCCTACAACATGATCAGCATCTTTTCTGATGTTGTTGAGCAATTCTTAGAGATTTTTATAGATAGTTTTTCTATCTTTGGTGACACATTTTCTAAATATTTACATCATCTCAAACTTTTTACGGCACGACGTAAGGAGAAAAACCTTACTCGCAATTTGGAGAAATATAACTTTATGGTCAAACAGGAAATTGTCTTAGGGCATGTAATTTCCAATAACGAAATATAAGTTGACAAAGCTAAGATGAATCTCATATCTAACCTTCCTCCTCCCAAAATATTAAGGATGTCAGATCATTCCTTGGTCACACTAGTTCTTACAGATGATTTCAAAGACTTTAGCAAATTTGCTAGGCATTTGAACAATATTTTAGCCAAGGACACACCCTTTGAATTCTGCCTTGACTGTCTAAAAGAATTTTACCATCTAAAGAAGGAGCTAACTCATTCATACACCAGATTGGACCCTACACCTTTGAGTTAATATGCAATGTATCCGATTTTACAATTGGTACTATCCCAGGATATCGTATAGATGGAAAGCCTCATGTTATCTACTATAGAAATAACACATTGAACAATGTACAACATACTATTCTATCTCCGAAAAGGAGTTTTTAGCTACTATTATTACCTTAAATAAATTCAAGTCATGCCTTATTAGGTCTTTCATTAATGTTTACACTAATCATGCTGCACTGAAGTATCTTTTGACTAAGAATGGTGACAAAGCACGGCCCATTAGATGGATACTCTTGCTCCAAGAGTTTTATTTGTAAATTCTTGATAGGAGTAGTGCAGATAACCTTATAGTAGATCATCTAGACTTCCTAATGCACCAACATCTTATGTTCCAATAAATGATCATTTTATTGATGAACAACTCCTATAAATTTAGTCCATGCTATGGTTCGCAGATATTGTGAACTATTAGGTTATGAAAGAGCTCCCTTCTCTTTGGTCTAAACATGATAGATCTAGTTTTCTCTTCCAAATAAAATATTTCTACCGGCATGATCTCTACTTGTTCAATTATTATCCTGATTAGATCTTTAGAAGGTGTATTCCAAATGAAGAAACTACAAGTGTTTTTCTTTTGCCATGAGCAAGCTTGTGGAGGTCATTTTGGGCAAAGAAAAATCACTAAAACAGTCCTTCAATGTGGGTTGTATTGGTCTAGTTTGTTCAAAGATGTATTTGAGTTTTGTAAGCATGTGACCAATGTTAGTTAGCAGGAAGAATCATTAAAAGAAATATAATCCCCTTACAACTAATTCTCACTGTTGAGCTTTTGATGTGTGGGGTATAGATTTTATTTGTCCATTTCTAAATTCTTTTGAAAGTTTATATATTCTAGTGGCTATGAAATACATGTCAAAATAGGCTACAACAATTGCATGTAAAACCAATGACAACAAGGTAGTTGCCAAATTTCTCAAAAATTATATCTTCATGGTTTGGAGTGCCATGTGCTATCATCAGTGATAATGGTACACATTTTTATAACCATTCTTTTGAACCTTTGATGAGAAAATATTCAATCACTTATAAATTATCTACTGTTTATTATCCCCAAGCTAATGGACAAGTTGAAGTCACCAATAGACAAATCAAACAAATAAAAATTATAAATCAGAATAGAAAAGATTGGTCTGTTAAATTGAGTAATGCATTATGGACCTATCGAATTGCTTTACAAAAAATTTGGGAATGTCCCATAAAGGCTAGCTTTTGGAAAGGCATATCAGCTTCTGGTTGAACTCGAACACCAAGCGGGCAATCAAGCAGCTTAATTTCAATTTAGACTCAGCAAGAAATACAGGAGTACTCTAAATAAATGAATTAGAAGAGATCATAAATGATGTATGTATTAATTTAAAATTTTATAAAGAGAAAATAAAGATTTTTTCATGATAACATAATAATATGGAAGACTTTTACTTCGAGATAAAAAGTCCTCCTTTATGACTCAAAACTTCATATTTTTCCCAAAAAACTAAGTTCATGATGAATAGGTTTGTATATTGTTAAATAAGTTTTCTCTCATGGAGCAGTAGAGATAGAGAATCCTAAAATAGTAATATCTTTAAAATTAATGGTCAGTATTTAAAATTATTTTTAGAATTCTCTATACTCCAAGGAGATATTGATTCTTCATGGACCACATTATTATTGAAGATAAAAAATAAAAAAATATTTATATATAAAAAATAATTTATTTTTTCTCTTATTTAGAGAGTTTCTTTTTCTTTTGCAATAAAAAAAGAGAGAAAAAAGAAAAAAGAAAAAAGAAAAAGGAAATTTGTTTTGGCTACACACTCCTTCTACCCATCAAAATTGAACATAATTGTAGATTTTTATTATTTTAAAGTTTTTTAAGATCAATCGAACAAATATAAGTGTTTCATTTGCTATCTGTTTTTCTTTTTATACCATATGGTTTGCATTGAGGATAATGTAAAAATTAAGCGTGAGGGTGAGGACTAGTTGTCTTTTCTCTTTCTTTTTTCTTTTCTCTTTATTTTATCCTTTCTTTTATTCTTCTTTTATTTTCCTTGAAAATTTATGTCACTTGCGAACTTGATAAAGTTAATTAATAATTAATTTACTTGATAAGATTTTTAAACTTTCAATTCTTAGTTAGTTTTTATACTTAAGTTAACCTTTTATGATAACTCTAAATAATTTTTTAAGAAATAATTTCCAAAGTATTATACCTTGCTATCGCTCTAACTCAAAAAAGGAAAAAAGAGGCACCAATAAAAATCTTAAATTTCAAGGTGATTCTTACTAAGCCTAAATTAACTGAGCAATCAGGGATGATGAGTGCTTCTATACTTAATAACCTATGACAATTGGGTTAGAATCCATTGGTACAAAGCTCATTACATGGTTACTTAGAAGAGCCACATAAAAATAAAAATAGAAAAAAATCACAAAGGAGTAAAGAGATGTGTGTGTGTGTGTTCTTTGCAAATAAAATGATCAAAAAGGCTTGGGAATTGATTAAAATAAAGAATTAGCATATCCTTTTTAGAATTTCAAAATAAAGTCCCTAAGTTAGATTTAGTATTTACTTTATAGTTACGCATAAAAATATTTTCTTGAGTAAAAATTAACTTTAATTAGATTGTTTAAAAATATCAAGTGAATTAATTCCATGTTGACTTATTTAAAATGGCAAGTTGACCGAATATTCTGGTTATATTCATTGCAAACCCTCACAAGACTACAACTCGTCTTCTAAGATAATTTAGGGATTTAAAGGCTTGTTGTATGCACTAAATACAACTGCAATTTCTACGAAAGTGAGTTAAAATTTTTATTTCTTTCATTTTTATTTTCTTTCTTTGCTAGAGGACTGGAAATAGGCTTGGCCATTCATCTTTAGATGTAACCGGATAAAATGAGCTTGAGCATTCAGCTTTGATATAACTGGTAAAGTGATATAGCTGGTTTATGCAATTTTAAAGAGGAACCATTATTTTTTCCTCTCTTCTCTCAATTGAACATTTTCATCTTTCCTATTCTTTCTTCACGTTGTTATTTGTTTAACGCTCTTCTTTTAAAGCGAGATAAGGAGTGAACAAGGTCATATTAGCATAGTTAGTAAAGAAGGAGAGACAACAGGCAGTGAGAACACAAAAAGTCATGAAAGCCAAGTAGGGCTGTCCAAAAAGCCCGCGACCCGGGTTTTGCCCAGATGCCCGGGACAGACCCGGGTCAGGGCTCGGGCTCGGATCGGTTTTTTAGAAACCGGTCCGGACCTGGGCCCAGCCCGAAACAGTGCCGGGGCGAGCACGAGATCCGGGCTGGCCGGTCCCAATGGTCACCTAAGGTGACCGTTGGGCTGTTTTGGCCGGGCTGGGCCGGCCCGGCCCGGCCCGACCATAATGACCACATTGGGGTTTTGACCATTTTGCCCCCAACAACGGTCAAAAAATGGTCAAAATGTGAGGGTTTTTTGGTCATTTACCTAGGGGGCTGCCTCTATAAATAGAGGAGAGTTTTTACTTCTTCTCCTCACACCAAAACTCATCTACTTCTCTCTAATACTCTCTTATAAAATATTATACTTTCTTATAATCTATTATATTTTCTAATACTTCCATCAAATGGCTTCTGGATCTGAATATGAAGAGCAAAATCTATCTCCTACTGATCCAGAAATGAGTCCTCCTACAACAACTACTCCTCCTACCAGTGTTAATCCTGAATCTGGTGGCGACAAATCTGCACCAAGAGCTCCTAAAAGGCCGAGCTCCGATGTGTAAAATTTTTTTGAGAAGATAGACATCACCAAGAATGAACACGGTAGGATTATCACCCACAAGGTTAAATGTGCGTTGTGCGGCCAGATTTTCTAATCTTATCATAAGAGCGGCACCAACCACCTCAAACGCCATATTAAAAAACACAACAAAGGTCAGAATCTTCAAGGTGATATCCGACAATCTATGATTTCTCAATCCTCCTCTTCTGATAGTCTCGGTAGTTGGAGTTATGACGCTGCCCGAGCCAGGAAATACGTAATCAGGTTTATCGTTCTTAAAAACCTTCCTTTTAGATTAGTAGAATATGACGAATTTGAAGATTTGTTTAGAGATGATTTTTATCCCGCATTTACCAAATTTTCTCGTCAAAAACCTATCAACGTGATATTTTAAAATATTATCAAGAGGAACAAGGAAAAATAATTTCTTATTTTAAAAATTTAAACTATAAATTTTCTTTAACTTCTGATATTTGGACATCTAGAGTGCAAACTGGTTATTTATGTATCACAACACACTGGATTGATAAAAATTAGTAAATATTTAAAAAAGTTATTTCTTTTATTATAATTGAAGAGTCACATACTGGTATTAATGTTGCAAATTTAATAATTGAAGAACTTATGAAACTAAAAATTGATCAAAGAATATTTTTTCTTTTCCTAGATAATGCAAGTAATAATAATATAGCTGTTGATTTTATCAAAACAACTTTGTTATTGTCATGTCATGGTGAACTTTTTCATATTAGATGTATCTGTCATATTTTAAATTTAATTGTTCAAAGTGTATTTTCTGAAATTAAACTCATGATAGAAAATGTTAGAACTGTTGCTAATATGCATAATGCTTCTGAAATGAGAATTAAAAGATGGAAACAATGTTGTAAAAAAAATTATAAGCCCAGACTAATTCCAAAAGATGTTGATAACAGGTGGAATTCTACCTATGCAATGTTAAATGTAGCAATAGAATATAAAGAAATTATAAATGATTTTATAAATTTTTATGCTTCTAGTTCTAGTTCTGGTAGTGCTTATGGAATAACTGAAGATGAATGGACAGTTATATGTAAATGTTACAAGTTTTTTATGATGCTGTAATGTTATTATCTGGCTGTTATTATCCAACCATTACTTTAGCTGCTTTACAAATTTTAAATATTCAAATTTTTTTTACCAAATATCGTATGGATGATATTTTTGGAAATATAATTTTTCAAATGGAGAGCAAATTTAATAAGTATTTTAGGCCTATTCCTCATATTTTTGGTTTGGGGATTCTTATTGATCCATGTTTGAAGGATATTGGCCTTCAAAGTTTGTTACAATCATTATATGGTAGACAGATTATAGACTTAGATGATGGATCCACCCTTACTGCTACTTCTCATCATTTAGCTATTAGAAATTATTTTCAAATATTATATGATGAGTATGCAGGTAGACATGCTGTAGCTGCACAACAGTCTACAGCTTCGGCGCCTTCGAGCACAAGCCGAGGTAAAAGTGTAAGTTTTGATAGGTATGCAATGGTAGCTGAACTAACTGGTGGATCTGGACTTGGATCAGCATTAGAGGTTTCTGAAATAGATGAATATTTATCTGCTTTCTTAGTTAAATGTCAAGGAAATGCTTTAGATATTTTACAATGGTGGAGAGTATATGGATCAGTTTCATATCCTATACTTTCCACCATGATTCGTGACTTACTAATAGTGCAAGTTTTGATGGTAGCTTCGGAATCCGCCTTCAGCACAATAGGACGTTTGATCGACGACCACAGGACATGCTTAGATCTGTATACTGTACAAGCGATGATGTGCTTACAAGATTGGTGGAGGTATGAGAAGCGAACGTAAGACATCGATCGGATGGCTGGAATTGAAGATAAATTTAAAGAGTTGGGACTAGCAGATAGGTATAAAGATTAGTGAAGATAAATTTAAAGAGTTGGGACTAGCAGATAGGTATAAAGATTAGATAATATTCATCAAATTGTAATTTTTATTTCTTAGCTTTAAATTTGTAATGAATTATTTCGAAAAAAGTTACAAATGATAGTGATATAGGTGAGTGGGTGCCAACCTAGTTGGGGTGTACTCATCTATTGTGATGCGACAAATTCTGAAGTAAATTTATACTTGTAAAGGATTTCCTGATTATTAATAAAGAAGTTATTTCTATCATCTTTCATTTTTATAATTTTTTGTACTTGTAATTTATGTCATTTCAAGTTAGTTAAAAATTTTATGTCATTTTCTGTAATTTTTATGTATATTTTATGATTTATGGGGATTTTTAAAAATTTTAAAAAATTAAAAAAATAATAAAAAATAAAAAAAACCGGGCCGGCCCGGGTTCGGGCTTCGGTTTTGCCGGGCCCGGGCCCGATTTTTCGGCCCGGGCTAGCCCGAATGGACATCCCTAAAGCCAAGGTGTTCTCCTGCTGTCAATCTTGTTACTCGTTATCTCTACTAACTTCCGCTCTACGAGCTAATTTCTTGCTAGCTTTCCCTCACTCGGCTCGCTAACCAACAGATTGGAGAGAAAAGAAGAGATCAGTCAGAATAAATTTATCTATTATCCCATGAGAAAAGCGTTGCAACCAATCAAGGAGAATCTTTAAGGCCCCGTTTGGCAAAGGGTTATGAAAGAGGGGTTAAAAAGAAGGATTAATGTACTTAGCCCATTCGATAATCTGAAGGACTAAATTATTAACCCGTTAAATAAGTTTTATTTTAGTCCTTGTGATCAGTTTTAGTGTTTGGGAATAACAATGATTTTGACTATTTTCTTTATAATTAGAAGGGTTAACTCTTAATCCTTCTAAATAGTAGTATTAGTAAACCCCTCATTTTGAGGGGTTAACTTATTTTAACCCCTCTAGAGGGGTTAGCTTAGCCCTTCTATATTTTTTATGTTTGGCAAATCATGGAGTGAGTTAGGTACCATTTGGCAAAGGGTTAAGTGAGGGGTTAAGGAGACTTAACCCATCGTTAACCCGTCAAACATAAAAAATCTATATAAGTCTAAAGTGAGTTAACACTCCATGATTTGCCAAACATAAAAAATATAGAAGGGCTAAGCTAACCCCTCTAGAGGGGTTAAAATGAGTTAACCCCTCAAAATGAGGGGTTTACTAATACTCCTATTTAGATGGAATAAGAGTTAACCCTTCTAATTATAAAGAAAATAGTCAAAATTATTGTTATTCCCAAACACTAAAACTGATCATAAGGGCTAAAATAAAACTTATTTAACGGGTTAATAATTTAGTCCTTCGGATTATCAAATGGGCTAAGTACATTAATCCTTCTCTTTAACCCCTCTTCATTAACCCTTTGCCAAACGGGGCCTAAAGGAACAACAAGTTTTAATATACTGGGAATAAATTTTGTAAAATAATTATCCCACACCTTATTATATATGGATGTGACTAATTTCCGGCTCGTGGAAACAAGGCTGGCAAAAGTAGCTTATATGGATGTGACTAATTTCCCGCTTCATGTTCCTCAGGGTGCGAAGCCAGCCTTTCCGCGACGAATGTGACCCGAAAGGACCGAAACCCGCTTAGCGAAATACGAAACGAAATTGGTTCTGGGTCTACCCCCTGCCCGTGGCCCGTGGGCTGAGGCGATGCTTTCAGCAGACTGAGATCCGGGGTCTGGAATCAAGGGGAAGATGAAGTGCGGTAATGTCCTCGATAAACCCCTCAGCAAAGGACGGCAAGAGGTATAATTCCCTAACCCTAATCCCCTTTCTCTTCTGGTCCTCGGATTTTCTCTCTCTTTGGATTCATTCATAATTAGTCTGGATCTTGAATTGGGGGTTGTTTGGCGCGTAATCAGTTTTATGATGTGCGACTTTAATATTGTAAAATTTTGGGAAACCTTTCGATCCTTATGAAGAGAACTTTTTCTTTTTTTTTCTTTTTAATAATAATGTAATTGTAAAAGACAAATAAATTCAAGTACATTATTAACATGCATCCTTCTGGTTCTGTTTTATTGTCGTATTTCTCTTGTTGCTCAAAAGTAATTAAAAAAAAATCATGTCAAGTTTAAATCATAATAAATGCACCGGGTGTAAATTATTTTTCTCAGTGCTTTAAGTGAAACTTGAAGAAGTAAGTATCTTACTCAAACACATTAATCTTCCCTTATTCGAAGAATAATTTTTCAAGAGGATCAACCGTTTGAGATACACATGCGTACATTTTTAGTTTCATATCTAGCTGAAGTGTCACGCTCATGCTTGAGAGACTTCCTGGAAAGTTGTTACTCAAAGCTGTCTTAATTGCAGGTCAGCCTGAGTGCATTTGCATTCCTATTTTCAGAACTGGTGCAATACAATCAGACACAAGTTGACAACATTGCAGAGCTGGAGCGCCGGTAATGTAGAGTGTTTTTCGATTTATTTGTCAGCTATTTTTAAATGGCTCCTTACTTGGATGGTGTATGACATGTAGTTTTTCACGGTTCAGATTTAGAATGACATATGCACATCAATATGCAGGCTAGAGGATGCTGGTTATGCTATTGGAGCAAGAGTTCTTGAACTTTATTGCCACAGAGAAAAGGTATCATATTGACTTTCCTTGTCTTGGTAATTCAATTCTCTCTTTCTGCAATTGCTGATTGGCTTAATTTAATTCATTGGCCGCGTGTGGATTTTATTTTAGGGAGAATGCAAGTGAAAGATGGTTGTTATTGTGAGAAACTTCTATATTATGAAATATATTCTTCAGAAGAATGTTCAGATCAATAGAAAACTAACTTCTTAATTGGTTTCAGTCGTTGATTGTCAATTTCTTTATTTACTAGTGTACATTAAGTTTGTCATTCTATGGGCACAATTGATCAGAACTTGTCAATTATATACATGAAATACAGTTAAGTAGAATGTGAAACATGACAAGATGCCATTTGGATATAGGCATCCTGCTACAGGAAAGCTATAGCCAATCTGAAAGTTTTATACTTTCTCCAATGAACGCTCATAAGCCGGTGTGAACTGGACAAGGGCTAACATCTTAGCTGACCAATTTGCTTAGAGAATGGACGGCTACAGCACTACATTCATCTTTACTGAAAAATTCACAGAAAAATTGACCATACCCTAGTGCTAACTTTCTGGTCAATGAAACTATGTGTAAGAAATTTCATGCAATGTGCATTGCCAAATTCTTAGGTCGGAAATGATATGCATGGCTATGCATGCGAGAAGCTTGGTTGCTAGCTGTGTTACCCTGGTACTTCTATCATGAAGTTGTACTCGTATCCAGCATGTACCAGATACCGACATTCCTTGGACACTTTGTTGGTACATACAATCAGTTCTCATACCCGTAGTAGCCGTGGCCCGTGGACACTCCTTGAATATTCATGTGCATTATTCAAACATGTACATGTACTCAATTGTATAACATGTTTTAGTTTAAATCACTACTCATGCACTTCATAGACGTTTGTCCTATATTTCACATTCACTTCATGTTGGACATGTATCGAATTCATTTCAGTCCATGTCTTGTTCAAAGCTATGATTGTAAAGATCATCTGGGTATCTAGTTAAAAAACAAGTGGTTTTCTAATCTATAATTTCCATACAAAATAACAAAAAAATTTCTAGAAATTTTAATTCTCATAACATATGAATCAGAAAGTAATATTTGTTTTATGTAGATTATTAATTTCAATATATGCATCTAGTCGTGTCCCAGTACCCTACCTTTTATAAATTTTCCGTGTCCTGTACCCTATAGAGATGAGCCTTATTAAGTTTGTACAGGAAAGAATGGGTCTCTAATTCTCTTTAGCGAAAAAAGAAGAGTATTTGTTTCAGGTAGCTGCATTCATCCGTGAGACATGGCAGCTTAGAGAAGTGGACATGTTATAGAGGAAATTTTATTAAGCTTTCAACTTCTGAATTATTTTGTCTTTTCTAATTTAATTTCTGAAAAAGAAGACCTCTTCATTTTTACTCCTTAATTCAGGAAGGTTGGCATTTCCCTATCAAATTAGGGTTGTGAATAGACATCTGCTCGAGCCTGAAGGACTTAACAAACGATTGACCTCATGTTGCTTGTTGGACGATTGACCTCATGTTACTTGTTGGACGTCTATAGGGGGTATAGTTTTCTGTTCCAAAGAACAATGTAAATCAGACTACCAAATTAAAGAACTCTTTGTTAAATGTATGACTCCTAATAGCCTAACTTGAGTAGACTAATTATTTTTACTCTGGAAGTTGTTTCTAGGGTAGATGAGGTTTGAGATACAAAATTCTAAGATGCATGCTTTTCGACCTTTGTTTTATTATTACATTCTTCTAGGGAAGTTTTTATTTACTACCTTTTCTTGGAGGTGATCGTATTATGTAATCCTTTACATGATTTATGCCTTTTAATTCATTTCCAGTGTACCTATTAATGTTGACAAAATTCTTTCCACTGGAGGCTGTCCTTTCGGTGTATTAAATTGAAAACTTTATTACCTTTTCTAATGCTTTGTCAAATTTATACTTTTCTGCTTCTTGCCATTAAAATGTAACACTTTCTCTGTATAAGCAGGTCAGGGTCACCTGTAAAGATTATACGGTTTGTGATAGCATGCAATGTGTACTAATCATGTGTTTCAATTTGCTATTACAGGGTAATCGAAGGGAGACGCGATTATTGGGAATTCTTTCATTCATACACAGTACGGTGTGGAGGGTCCTATTTGGCAAGGTTTCTCCTCCAGTTAATAATTTTGCAATTTTAGTTCCTTAATTGAGGTTTTATCAGTTACACCTGTGATCTAATGTTAATCAGTGTTATATTATTCATGAAGCAATTATTCTTCAGCATGGAGTGGATATTTATTTTATTACAAAAGTCAATAGCCCTATCTTTTGTGTGTGCTCGTGTGTGCATGCTTTTGTGTGAGGAGAAGGATGGGGGTTTCACAACAGGAAACCCCAGCTGCTAACATTTCTGCATATGGTTGTATACATGATCAGAACTTTCACCCCAACTTCAAGAGTGAAAGCAACAAACTTTTCAAAATTACATCACCAACAAGGTAAAATCCCTCCCAAAGACTTAATAGCAGGTCAAACAACAACAGAACATCATATACTAATTTCAAAATCATATACTATCAGCACAATACTACACACCAAGCCCTCATGAAATAGCCCTATCATTTCTGAAATCTACTTATATATTTTAGAGGTTTGCATCAGTGATTGTTTAAGAAAAAAGCTTGTTCTTTTACCTTGTAGCTAATCTTACTACGAGAAATAAAAAGTATCACTTCTGTGGAAGATATCTTATAAAGCACCACCAATTCTATTGTTGCTCTTTTTCCCTACTCCCCACTTATGTGAATTTTATTATGATATCTCTGGTACGGTCTTTGTTATGTATCTTCGAAGGCTGAGTCATTCATTTCATCATCAGAGGGCCTTTCGGTAGACTATTAGGCATCACTTTTTTCTTGTGGGGCTTACACTTGGACTCTTTAACTACTTTGACCATCTAAATTGTGTCTGGGACAACAATTAGACCCAATGAACTATAGCTTATTGAAGCAGAAACTCAAAGAAAAGGTACTCTAGCAAAATATATATAGGGGTGTTTAGCTAAAATTAACTTTTCATTATATTTCTTGCTTAGAAGCCTATTTGAACTTTGCAATCTCATTTCAAAGCAGAAACTCAAAAAGAATAGTGCTCTCTCTCTCTAGCATAAATTTGGTATCAAGCATAAATTTGGTATCAAGCATAAATTTGGTACTTTATAGTGAGGTGACACATTTTAATCCACTCCTTCTGGTGGTTAAAAAATATAAAGTACTGCCAACCTAAACATCAACTCTCTAACTTGGTGCTAAATTTGAGGAGAAGGGTGGTACCACTAGAGATGCTAGTATCACTTTCCGTAATTCAAACATCCCATTTCCTTGTGGGGCACATGTTACATAATTAAGTGAACCATTGATGCTGGTATTACTTCTACATCTTTGGTTCCGTTTTTTCTTCTTCATGTAACATCTGCTCGGTTTATAGTGTCTCCTGCTTCCAATTTTTTAGATTGCCGACTCACTTGAGAAGGGAACTGAAAATGAAGATGAATACATGATCAGTGAAAAGGAACTTCTGATTAATCGGTAATCTATGCTGCCTTGTGGGGTTATAATTACTATGTATCTGCATTTCTGAAGATAACGTTTTCTTCTACTGTTAAATGAAAGATTTATTTCCATACCAAAAGATATGGGGATGTTCAATTGTGGGGCATTTGTTGCCGGGATTGTGAAGGTGAGCTAAAATTTGTTGGTTACATGTATATTTTTGCCTTTAGATATGATTAACAAATGACAATCATGAATCCTGACGATTTTACTGATTCTTTTGAAGGGTGTCTTAGATAATTCAGGTTGCCGTAGTTACAGCGCATTTTGTCCCAATGGAGGGACTACAGAGGCCGCGGACAACAATTTTGATCAAGTTTGCTGAAGAGGTCAGTTATATTCTATGTTGCATGGACACTTCAATCATGAAGCCGCACCCGTACCCGTCACTTCCCGTACCTGCATTCGCATCTGACATTCCTTGGACATTCCTGTAGTATATACATGCATTTACTCAGATATGCACTCAATTATATAATACATTGTTTTATTTTAAAACACTCAATTACATAATACATAATACATAATAAAAGAAACATAAAAATGTTACGGAAATTTTATAGAAATACTAATCTCCTATAAATTATTATTAATAATTTCAATGTATATATAGTTGTACCCCCGTACCCTAAATTTGCCGTGTCCTGCCCATACCTGCACCTGTTTCCGCACCTGTACCTGTACTCGTACCCATGCATCATAGATTATATTGTTTAATTCACATTAAATTCCTGTATTTTTCACAAATTAAGCTTTTTTTGCCTTAATCTCTTGAGAAAAGTGAGGAAGTATGTTTTGTTGCATAAACTGAGCTATTCGGGTGAATAAGCTGGT
>NC_033794.1:32613762-32627765 GCF_001876935.1 Asparagus officinalis
AAATTTTGTAAAAATTGAACCAGCTTTTACTCTTCTAATCTCTTTATTTCATCACCTGTAGAATAACAATGAGAAGATTGAACTCAATCTATTTCTGTGAACTTGGTTTGGTCAAGACTGATTATTTCGAGTATGACACTAGTCCAGCTACATGACCCCCTATCAAGCTGTACATTCAGGCTTGATGCGTATTGGAAGTGAATTGTGATCTATAATGTAAGCAGGAGTTAAAAATCAGCCTGTTGAGCTTGTTCACATTGCATAAGTAAGGTTTTTCACGTTTACCTCTCAAAGTGGGAGGATTTTATGTGTGCATTGTGCGAAGCTCATTGTAGCATGAAGATAATAAGTTAATGATTTCATGTGCATGGCATCAAGGACAAGTTGATATATACCAAGTATCATTCGAAGAAGATACACATGCATGTTCCCAACTTTTAACACAAAATGGAATATTAGCTGTTGTTCCTTGTTTCAGGTAATTCGAAGAGAAGCAAGATTTAGCTGAACTTATTGCTAGTAACTTGTGAGTAATCCCGCGGTAGCAGCAGCATAAGTCAAATTAGTTCACTTCGCTGAACAGCACCAGCTATCAACATGACTTCACTAGTAAAAAATCGTTTATCCTAGACGGAATATTCTAGACGGAAAATTTTCCGTCTAGTTTGCATTAAACTAGACGGAAAATTTCCGTCTAGAATATTCCGTCTAGGATAAAACATCCTAGACGGAAATTTCCGTCTAGGATAGTATCCTAGACGGTTTTTTTATTTTTAATTTTTTTTTTAAGATGACCAAATATCCTAGACGGAAATTTCCGTCTAGAATACATTCTAGACGGAAATTTCCGTCTAGAATATTTTGGCTCGTATAAAAAAATAAACACCAAATTTTCCCCCCTAAATTTTCCGCCCAAAATCGTAATAAGAAAACCCCCCTAAAATTCTCTTCCTCCCCCCAAAATTTCCCTTCCTCCCCCCAAATTTTCCCTTCCTCCCCACAACGAGATCGTGTCCACCGCCGACAGGAACCTCATCGCCCACCTCGTCTCCGCCATGCGCTCCGTCAAGTCCGCCCTCTGACAGGAACCTCATCGCCCACCTCGTCTCCGCCATGCGCTCCGTCAAGTCCGCCCTCTCCTCCGCTGGCTACCTCCAGATCCGCGTCTGCACCACCCTCCTCCGGCCGCTTCCGCCACGGCTACGACAAGGCGATCTTCGCCCCGATGCTCAGATCCCACCAGCGATATTCAGAGGCTTCTAGCAATCGAGTTCGGATTCGACGAGGAGTTCGCGAATCAATGCTTAGATCGCCTTGTCGATCTCTATGGTAATGAGCTCAATCGAAACCCTAATATTCCTCAATCCCAACCCCTTTCAACTTTGAAGTTTCGAATTTCCTTTAGTTTTGAGATTGATTATGTAAATGGACACTGAAAATGTACTAGGTTCTAATTAGAAGCATACCAGGGCCTAAAGATACGATCTTGATGTTCGATTGGGATGAATTTGATGTTGAAATGGTTGCAGTTAATGGTTTATTTAGTTTGGTATTCTGGACGCTCATTTAGCAAAATGGTTAAATGAGCGGTAAGATCCACATGATCGCTAGTATACGGCTCGCTGTTAGGCCGTTAGCTCATGCCCGGTATTTTATGGGAATTTGCGTGAGCTCATCCTCATTCAGTTCCGCACTAGAATTTTGATTGATAGAGTCAACTGTCGTGGAAAAAGAAAAGAATTGAGTTGCTAAAGTCGCTACTAAATGAGTGAGTGTCTGTTTTCTGTTGTTGACTTTCCATACCGGTCAATGCTCCTGCTCCGACTAAGAAACATGGAACTAGGTAGTTGATTTTAGAAGGATACCACAACTAGACAACAATTTCAATATGATTAGTAATTATGCACCTGCAAATTTCATCATCACTGTGGCATATGCTTAAATAGGTAGTTGATTTTAGAAGGATACCACAACTAGACAACAATTTCAATATGATTAGTAATTACGTATGAGAAACAATTGATACATCGAGCTTCAGTCTAAAACAATACTAATCAGTAGTAGCAGAGTGATTAATTTATAGCCATGGCCCATGACTATTATTTTATTGCCGCTTGGAAGTTATACAGGCTATCCTGGTAGTGCCAGTATTTCTGCAAACAAGTGAACCATTGTAAAGTTTTAGCTGTCTGAAGCTTCAGTGAATGTCAATGAAGGGTTGTACATCTTATTTATAACACTTATACCCCGGGTAGAGGAGATACTTAGGATCGTATCTTTGTGTGAAAATACTCAAAGACTGTTTAAGGGAATGCCACAATCTTCAACGTCATCTATCTATTTTAAGGTCCAATAGAATGTCTGTTTTCTGTTGTTGACTTTCCATACCGGTCAATGCTCCTGCTCCGACTCCTGCTCCTACTCCGATTCCGGCCCCACCCAGAAGGTACTCTTTTCGGACTTGGGCTGCAGCTATTGCTCCGGGCTCTAGAGACGGGCTTGGACTCCTGATGTGCTCTTTCATCTATATGAATTCTTTCTTTATTGTCACGGTCACGATCATAGCTGAAACCATATGATATACATAGCACCTTTAGCGAGGGTAACCATATGATATAACATAGAAATTTTAGCGAGGGTAAATCACAAATTAGGAATACATGACCAATTTTGCTAAAGCAATGGATATGGTTTGTAAATGTACAAAAAATTTGCATCAAAGATTGAATTTAACTTTTTTATTATGTGTGATTTTTCCCCAAATATTTATATCCAAAATTTATATCAAAGGCTGCAAGTTTTGAGTATTCTAAGGTAAGATGGATAACTTGCTTTTCATGATTCTTACCTGACCTCTCAATTGGAAACATTTAACGTGGTTAATTTTTGTGATGAAGAATAACCAATTCGCCCAATTTATTGAAGAAGATAGCTAGGCTAGTTATTAATACCTTGATCCGAAAGAAAGATTTAAACTTGGGAGTTGTGATGATTTCTTTCTTTATAATGTGAAACAAGGCTCAGAAGGAAATGGCGTCTATTAGTTCATGGGGAGAACTCAAAGCATGCATCTATAGAAGCTGAGGTGAAAAAGTATGAGGTGAGAAACTTGTTCAACTCATTATGAACCATGCAATTGATATTTCACATTTGATCTTAATACTTACCATGCTTGTCCCTGGAGCTAAAATTATTCCTGCATACACACATTTTGAGATTAAGTACCTCATCGCACGCTCTTTGAATATTAATTGTTTTGGGTACAGGAACTCTTCATTTTACTATCCTTAGTGGAACACTATTCCTCAAATTGTTTCCTGCTGGATTCATCTACTAATTGATTTAGATAATAGCTTGTACTAAGAAATATGATACTCTACTTCGATAACTCCTTGCCTTATGCATAACCGTTCTTCATTTTGCAGCATTCCTGGCTATTATGCATAACCGTTCTTCATTTTGCAGCATTCCTGGCTATTATGAGGGGCATTCTGCGAAGGAGTTGGATGGTTGTCAAGGCAAATCTGGAAGAAACAGAAAGGAACTCAAAAGATTATTAATCATGTATCGATGAATTACATTCTTTCCTAGAAGTGTCATAGCCATTGTAAAATAATTTATGTAAACATTTGTAAATAAATTTATGTATCCTCTCTACTATTTTGGTGAATGTATTATTTGAAATATATTGGATTTGATATTGGAATTAATTAGATTGTGTTGGATATGAATATATTTTTATTGTTCAATATTGTGTACATACACTCAAAGCTAGATTCTGGCAAAAAAAAAAAAAAAAAAAAAAAAAAAAAAAAAAAAAATACTGTAGCACAGTATCCTAGACGGAAATTCCGTCTAGGATGTTTAATTCCGTCTAGAATACTTTTTTAAAAATTAAAAAAATAAAAAAATTTAAAAAATCAAATTCCGTCCAGAATAAGTATTCTAGACGGAAATTTCCGTCTAGAATACTTATTCTAGACGGAATGTTTTTCCGTCTAGAATAAATTATTCTAGACGGAAATTCCGTCTAGAATAATCCGTCTAGGATGTATTCTAGACGGTTTTTAATTCCGTCTAGAATATTCCGTCTAGGATGTATTCTAGACGGAATTTCCGTCTAGAATACTACATACTAGACGGAAATAAACTAGACGCGTATTCTAGACGGAATTCCGTCTAGAATACGCATCCTAGACGGAATTTTGGGTATCCTAGACGGAATTTTCCGTCTAGGATGCCTCAAATTTTAGCAGTGCTTGCTGTCTTTCATGGTTCTGTGTTAATTCTGATTCATGGTTTGACGACTTTTCTGTTTTTCTTAAACAAAATATCTTGGTTAATTTGCTTCATTTCCTTTTGTAATGATTGATATTTCCTTTTCCGGGATAACTTGGTACTGTGAGATGTAAAGACTTGATGCTGTGTTTACATATCAAAATTCCTCGAATGAAATTCAGTGAATATTACAAGTCAAGTTACAAGAGTTCTTTTATTCCTCTTGAAAGCGTGTACCTTTTTTTTCCCCTTTCTAATTTGTTGGTGCGGGTCAAGGACGCTTGATGAATGGTTCAAGGAATGCGAGGAGTGGAATTTTAGTGAGTGGATGGTAATCTGACTCAGGTATCTCAAAAGCACAGCGGATGGGGAACTTGCACAACTTAGCTCTAGTTATCGAGAAAAATGAGATTGATCTTTTCGGGTGGGAAGTAATCGAAATGTCTCGTTAGCTTACGCTTTCAGTTTTGAATTACTTTCCTCTGAAGGGTTGAGGACAATCCATTTGTTAATCCACATATAACTGTAGGGTCGAAGAATTTAAGGATTGATTGATTCTCTTGTTTTAAGAAATGGGTTCGATCACTTGGTATGAAACCCTTACAATCACTCATTCTCTTTCTCAATTACAGAGGAAGAGAAGATTAATTCAGCTTCTCTTTTGTTTAAGGTGGGTTCTTAGTGGCGAAAGGATGTTTCTCCTGATGCTTGAGTCGAGCTTGCCTCCTGTTGACGATCAGAACAAGATCACAAGAGCTTCTGACCTTCGTTAACCGGATGGAATCGAGGTTCGTACTTTGAATCGGCGTGCAGAAACTCTGATCTCTGATGCTTTGTGAAGTCCAAGCTTGAAAATCTCCAATTAATTAACGATCAACTCTGATCTCTGATGCTTTGTGAAGTCCAAGCTTGAAAATCTCCAATTAATTAACGATCAACCAACCACTTTTTCTGTAGCCATCGATGGTGAAGTCCAAGCTTGAAAATCTCCAATTAATTAACGATCAACCAACCACTTTTTCTGTAGCCATCGATGACTATTTATAGGGTTTTAAGCACGTAACCGACGTGCTATAATCACGGGTAGAGGGGCGTAATTGTCTCCCCCAAATCAGCGCATGCCGTAACGTGCTCCTGAATATTAGCCCACGTGGCTGACTAAGTCTTCGGAGCCGTTACAGGTAAATTCCACATGGATGACGAACCTCGACCTCAATTGAAACGGAGTTCGTCAAGTAAAACGAGCCTCGAGGTTCCTCTTACCAAGCAAACCTTGCAATAGACCAGTTTCTCCTGACAAATTTTGTCTTCACTGACTTCGTCTGACGAACCTCGCTTTCACTAATGAACTTCATCTTCGACAGCTGAGTCCAATTACGTAGTAAGTCTTGTAAGTTCCCTTTTAACGAGCCTCATCTTCACTAATGAGCTTTACGTCTAGTAATGGGCTTCGAACCTCGTGTCCAATGACGAGCTTCAAACCCCGTATCCACTAGTGAACCTCGAACCTTGTATCCAATGACGAGCTCCAAACCCCGTATCCACTAATGAACCTCGAACCTCGTATCCAATGATGAGCTCTGAATCCCGTGGATCAGTTTCATGAACTTTGTCTTTTGATGTTAAGCTCTGCTGCGTGGCGACTCTCGTTCTCAAGGTTGATCTTTTCTAAACAACGAACCTCATTTCTGATTGAGAAGGGGTTCGTTTTCCTAACCCTCATTTTCACATTTCGAGTTTTGGCATTTTTGAATGCCTACAAAACCCCCCTTCAAAGTTTTCAGACTTGAATCGGGTTGTATGTAGTCTGAAACACTTTGAATAGGCATTTCGAACTTGAGGAGTTTATCTCACGAACCTGGTTTTATCATGAACTTCATGTTTGCTACGAAAATGAGCATTACCTCGCGGCTCGTTCTAGAGTTCGTCCCTTTATACGAGACTTGTCAGAATAATGGGCATCTAACAAACGACACCTTGCGGCTTCGTCAGCGGTACTGCTATGCGCCTTTCCCAGACCTAGTGAATGGTTTTCAGCTGGTGATTGGAGATCTTCGTGAATCCCGTCCGCAGATCTTGTTGGGGAGAGATCTCATCAAACGACCTTAACTGAAGATCGTGACCCTTGATTCGACCCTTTTCCCGCCCCTATAAATAGGGCATCATCATATGAGAAGTCCTTTCTTCTCTCTTCATCGTTTGGGTTATCTGAACTCCTCCTCTTCTCAAAATTCCGATCTTTCTTTCTTAGCAAACCCTTCAAGCGAAATCAATGGCCCCTAAGACCGCTGTAGATCGAAGCAAGAGCAAGGGCAAGAAGGTTGTTGGCTCTTCGCACGAACCTGACGTTCTATCCACCTTTTTAGGTAATAGATCTTAAACGCATGATTTGCGTTCTGAGGGATGTCAACCCTGTCTATTTTAGACTTGGGTTTTTTGAGGAAGATGAACAGTTTCTTCCAGACTCATCATAAAGATGGCGTCTTTTTGGCTGGATGAGGCTCGTCATCGATGATTCTCGTCTCTATGACTTGTTTCGTCTTTCGATGAGCCTTATCCGCAAGTTGAACTTCACATGTCCAACATCGTTGGCTATCCTGACGAGGGTCATCCTCTAGAATTGTTAAACGAAATTCGTTTATATGATGAGCTTCATCTTTTCATCGACTACGTTCGTTGGATTGGCGAACTTTGTCTTCAGATGATAAACTTCGTGTTCTCCAACGAACCTCGCTGAACTGATGAACCTCGTTATCCCTGTCGAGGTTGAATGAGCTGTGTTCTCCAACGAACCTCGCTGAACTGATGAACCTCGTTATCCCTGTCGAGGTTGAATGAGCTTGCTCAGCCAACGAAGTTTAACATTTTGTTGTAACACGAGGTTCATCGTTCGAACGAATTTCGACGTTCGTTGCCAGAATGACCTCCGTGTTATTTGGTCGTGACTGCTGCTCGAGACCAATCTTGTTTGTCTTTTATATGCAGTCGTATATCCTTCTACTCCACTTCCCCAATGTGGTGATCTCGAAGCGGATGATACTCAGACGACTACAATTCATCCTCATTACTCTGCCCTCGAGAGTATTCCTTTGTTCGGAGAACGGGGGCCAGAAGAAGTTGATCTCCTCTCTGAACCTTCAGTTTCCATGTTTAGGCGTATGATCACTGATGCTCCGTTGGAGTCTATTAATCGTGAACCCATTGTGAAACCTGTTCTCTTGTTTGGAGACTCTTCAGAAGATCCTGAATTATTAGAGATCGAGACTTATGAATGGTTGAGAACTGTAAACGGGCAAAACTTGTTTTTGCCTCGGATGGAGCGTGACATCTCTCTTACTGCTTTGAAGATTGTCTAGGCTCCCAGAAGAATAGACTGGGATTTAACCCCAGTACAAGATGGGGTCATATGTGGTCACTTTTCTCGGAGCGGCACAAAGATAGATAGTGATGGACGTTACATCACCGGATTACACCCTGAGCTTTTTTAAAAAGAACTCCTCATTGGTGAGACTGCTGAGGAGGCTAACACTTTTGGTCGTGCATTCTTTAGGAAGAAAGGTCAATTCCCCGCTAAGGATTTTAGAACTCTAGGCTGGTCTTATTAGAGTCCTACACAATGGTGGCCTCGTATCACCGAATACATTTTGCGGGAGAACCAAGAAGACCTGCAAAAGTTTTGTCTTTATGCACCCATCAGGGCGACACAATTCGGGTTGATCAATAATTCCCACCAGTTCTTTGGTATTTTGGAGTTGTATAACTCTACAACCCGTACTTTCTTTACTCCTGATGAAGAGATAGGGATTACTCTTCACGAGATGGAAGAAGTCTCCGGGCTGCCGAACGGGAATTATCCGTATGAGGAGTATATCCCAGGTCAACGGGAATTAGTTGCTCTATAGAAGGAACAATCCCAAGTGGTAGAGACCTTTTAGGAAGTAATGTGTTATTACCACATTTGTATAAATGTGGAAGGACGGCTCAATAAGAGGGGTGAGAAACTCCTCAGCCATAACATCTGGTCCCGATATCTCTTCAAGAAATTGGAGCATAGAAATGATCCCGTGGTGTCCTTGTGTCCTTGCGACGCGAGTGAATTGTCGCGATGGGTACTCACTTATCCGCCCATGCATCAGGTATCAGAATCAGATGAACAAGGTTACCCTGTTGGTACCACCTTTGAGAGTTATTTTTTTCAAGGTGGAGAGCCTATCTCTTCTAAGGCGTTGCTTGCAGGATATCTCATGTTGTGGCTTCATCAAGTCGTTGTTATTTTGGGAAATTTCGACTTGCTGCCCATGGAAGTGGTGTTCCCAGCCGTATGTTTAGCGCATGATCGTTCTTATGCCCTTCTTCCTGCTATGATTGCTCGCATCCACTATGGATTACGTAGTTTATGTTACCAATTCTGTCGTGGTAACGAGAATATAAAGGTTGGCTTGCCATACACTTATTTCATGGCATGAGTTGTTCTGCACTGTCCAACCCTTATGGGCACGCCTTCCGCTCATACAGAAGGTGAAATCATTCTCTTCATTCAAAGGTTGGAGAATTTAGACTGGGAGCACCATTACTTGGCCTTGGTAAGGCACATTCTCCGCGACCACAAAAGATGGGAATTTAATCGATGTTTTCCTCATTTCCCCGGAACCAACTATGGACAGACCATCGTGGATGCATCAAATGGTCGGGGTTATTCTTCTCCGTCACTTGGCTTCTTCATGTGGCTTATGACCATTCGCCCCGGGTATCATATTTATCATTTCGGCCCAGTGTGTATGTTGGAGCCTTACTTGCCTTGTCGCTTTGCTCGCCAATTCGGCTACACTCAGTTGTACATTGGTAATCCCAATACTCAACTGATATCTGAGGGTTGTAGCTTGATTATTGGGGCCAGAGCTTGGTATTGGACTATTGCCGGCGGCACAGGTGCTCGTTTCTTGCTTCCACCACAAAATCTGTAGCTTCGGACCACACTTGCTTATTGCAAGTTTCACTGTATGGCAAACACAGTGATCCCTAACTTCAATGTGAATTCTTAGGGGCTGCGTTATATCCGGCGTCGACACAGATCTAGAAATGCTTCTAGACGAAGCCGTATACCAGGACTCAAGGAGTTCTTATACGCTGAAGAGATGTCGGGGTAGAGGAAACTAGTCCTCCTATCCCTCATGAAACTCAGGAGGAGATAGACGCGGCTCTGAATGAGAACATATCTCATAGATCTCCTCATGTTCTCATGAAACTCAGGAGGAGATAGACGCGGCTCTGAATGAGAACATATCTCATAGATCTCCTCATGTTGATGAGTATGGGAGCCATAGACGCGGCTCTGAATGAGAACATATCTCATAGATCTCCTCATGTTGATGAGTATGGGAGCCACATGTCTGCTGCTTTCGATATAGGAGATGCTCTTAGAGATGGAGCAAATCTGGGAGAATTTGAGGATTTCGTCCCTATGGGCGAACCTTGTGAGCCTCCTCCACATGGATCTACTGCTGAAGGCTCTCATCGACAATCCCCGGTTCTTGAGGAACCACATCCCGACAAAGGGATCACTGGTATGCTAACTTTAACTCGTCTTATTTTTGACTTGTTTTCCTCTGATACTTCTCATTCAGAACAATCTGTAGGAGAAGAGGCCCCGAGACAAGTGGATGAAAAGTCTAAGGAACTTGGGCGAATGCGCAAGTCTAAACGCGTCGCCAAAAGACCAAGGCGTAATATTTCTCCGACCATGACTCCTTTGATAGAATCACTCAGGGTTGAAACAGATACGGAACTTGAGGATGAGATTCCTTTAGCTCGACTCCGTACTAGATTGAGTTCGGCACCGAGTACTAACGTCGCAGACGCTCCTATTGATCCTGGTAAGATATACATATAGCCGTTCACCCTCCTGGATTTTTAAGGTATTAACAACTTTGTCTGCTGTGTTTAGTTGTTCCCATAGACTCCACTGCCTTTACTGATGCGGGTATTGAGGTGGGGCCATCTTCTGATGACCCTACTAAAAGTAGGATGCCTCCAAGTTCAGCTATGGAAGCAGATACAGCTGATAATCCGACTGTTGATCTTGAAAAAGCTGAGATAAATGAATCTGCACCAACCACCATAGCTAAAGCTACAACAACTATGGATACCAGTGTTATGTCTACGAGTTCCATTATGATGACTGAGACTTGCGTCGTACCAAGTACCACAGTCACTACTGCTCCTACCACTACTGCAATGGTTACTACAACTATTGACACTCCCACCGTATGCCATGCGCCACCAGTTTTCATAGCAGCTAGAGTTTCTTCTACCGTTACACATGTAACGGTGTCCTCTAGTAGCACACACACTTCTCCTCCACTTTCAGCTAGAAATTTCACCGTATCAAAAATATCAGAGAACTTTCTCAGCATTCTGAGAGAATCTTCCGCTCAGGTTTTAGACCATGGAGGGAATTTTGTAGAGGTTAAAGAGGTGCTGATGCCTTTCTTGGACTTGATGAAGAATTTGACCTCCGACCTTGTAGTACTACCATATTGGTTGCACTTGACTAAGGTTGAAGATCTTTTCAATCAATGGCAAGATTGTCAATCTCGATCTCTTTACCCTTTAGCTGAGGAACGGGCCATGCAAACTATGCGGAAAATGGATGACTCCTTATTTGAACTTAATCGTCAATTGCTTGAGACCAAACAACGGATTAAGGAGTTTAAAGAGATCGAAGAGAATTTGTCTCGTGAAGGTAGAAAGGTTGCAAACGCTGAACTTCAAAAACAACGTCGGGTCGACCATCTTCAAGCTCAACTCAAGGCTCTTCAGGCCCAACTGGCAGAGGCCGAAGCAGAGTTGAAGCAGAGTTGGCGGGCATGACAGACATGAAGCAGACATTGGCTTCAAAACAAATGCAGCATCAACCCTTGCTTCAAGCCGAAATTGATCGAATGGAGCAGCTAGAAAAAATTGTAAATGACATGAGCGTCTATTTCGATGAGGAGCTGCGTAGACATGCTTTGGCTAACATTAAGGCAGAAAACTAGGAATCCATAGCTAAGCTCGCTGAGGAGATTCGTCAGATTGCTGGATCCATTTAGCTCCATATATTTTTTTATATATAAGTAGAACTTCGGCTGTTTTTGTTCACTAACTCTACTTTGCACTTCAATGCATAATCTAATGCCAAAGTTCATGAACTTCATTGCTTTGCGATTTTAAGACTTGAAGTACGAACCTTGTTACTCTGATACGAGGTTGGATTCAAGTTCCAATTCGTATTTGACCTAACGAGGTTCTAGTCTCGTTCAATTAAACCTCGGTGTTTGAACCCAATTAGCGAAATGACCTTCGTAGAAGACGAGGTTCGAATCCAACACTTGAGTATAATTAAAGGAATGACCTTCGTCGAAGATAAGGTTCAGATCCTATTTCAATCAAGTCCTAACACTTGAGTATAATTAGAGGAACGATCTTCGTCGAAGATGAGATTCGGATCCTATTTTAATTAAGTCTCAACACTTGAGTCCAAAAGAGTGATGACATTCATCGAAGACGAGGTTCGATCCTATTTTAATCAAGTCTCAACACTTGAGTCCAAAAGATGGATGACCTTCGTCGAAGACGGGGTTCGAATCCTATTTTAATCAAGTCTCAACACTTGAGTCCAAAAGTGGGATGACCTTCGTCGAAGACGAGGTTCGAATCCACTTTCGATCGAGTTTCAATACTTAAGTAAAATTAAAGGAACAACCTTCGTCGAAGATGAGATTCAGATCCAATTTTAGAGGAATGACCTTTGTCGACGAGGTTTGGATCCAATTTCAGAGGAACGACCTTCATCGACCACGAGGTTCGGATTCCAAATTCAATCAAGTCTCAACACTTGAGTCCAATAGAGGGATGACCTTCGTCAAAGATGAGGTTCAAATCCACTTTCGATCGAGTTTCAATACTTAAGTCCAGTTTGAAACAGTGACCCTCGTTATTTTTGACTTAGGAACGAGAATAAATCTCATTGAACGACGTGGCAACTTTCAACAGTTCTAAGACTGTTGATCCATAAGAATCTGTCATTTCATCTCGTCAATGTTAAGTCTTGAGTACTTAATGCGTCATTTCGAGCCACGTTTTCTTTAGTGTTAATTACGAATGCAATTGATGGCATCACTTCGATCACCGCACCCTTTGGCGGTTTGGAACTTAGGGATTCATGTAACAAATCCCAGCCACTTGGTTGGCTCCTTCGCCTATAAATAGGCAGTCGCTTTTTGAGAGGATTCATCTTCCTCTTCTGTGCCTTACTTCCAAAATGATTCAGAGGAAACGAACCATTTTAAGACTTCCATCTTTGCTTCCTATTAGACTCCAAGCTCCGATAATCGTCGCCGGTGAGGTAGGCAAAGTTGATGACTTTGTCGCTTTAGGTAACTCTTCTGACCCGATCCCTGATCTCTTAGTCTTCGTAGTAGCTTGCTCATTTGAGAATTTCTCAGTGTTCCAGAGTCGAAATCAGGATTTATTTTGACAACTTGTTGGACTTTTGAATATAATCTTGAAGAGATATCTTAAATTCAAATATGCTTACTGTTTTGACATGCCATGCACCCCAAGCATATAGTCTTTTCTCTAGACTTTGGTCTATGTGGCAGCTTCATAGACTCAGTGAAGTGCCTCTTTTCGGAGGAGTCAACAACAATGTTAGAGTTGCCTTCACGTTCTGTGGAGATGGGAGATGTACTGATCCTATGCTCAGAGCTTGTGGTATTTCAATTAGTAGTCAGTTTAGCCAAGTAGGTAAATGTGTGCTACAAGCGCCAAAGCTAAAAGTTGGGTATGGGGAAGACTTCATGCTCAGGAACGGAAGATGGAATTTCAACAACAAGACAGTGAGTTTGTTGCGGACGAGGCTCGTAGTGCAATCTCGAAAGTCGTCAAAAACTTGTAACTGAACTTTGTATTATAGTCCGAATGTCGTCAAAAGAACTTGTAACCGAACCTCGTATTGTAATTTGTGTTCGAGGGAAAATTCGTTGCTTTCTTTGTTATTGATTCCATTGTCATCTTGAGTTACAACTTTTTGAGTTACAAAAGATCCGGTCTTTTTATAAGATCCGGTTACAACGAAAATCAAATAAAAATAAACAAAGATTACAACTTTTCTCCTTTATGTCGAACGAATCGCGAGCTCCTGTTTTGCGGTCGCTCGCTTGGTGGGTTCTTTGCCTGCGCCGGGGTTGTTTGCCGTGGACCACCGCGAGATCTAGATCCGGTCGGATCTACACAGTACGACGGGTATTATTTCACCAAGGAAATAATAGCCGGGGAGGATTGTTTCACCAAGGAAACAATCGTCCAAGTCTCGGGATCTAAGACCAAGCTTAGATCCGGAGTATGCCTGCGTAGATCTGAGATCTGATCCTCTCGAACACCTGCCTTATTTGACGTTGATGATCGCCGAGCACCAGATCTGAAGGAGTGAGTCCCCGAAGTCCCAAAGTTTCAATCTTTTGTAAGTTCCGAGTCTCCAATCCAGCAGGGCTTCGCCTCTCTCCAAAATTTCCAACCCTTGAACAAATGAACCAAGTTGGCCTATTTATAGGCTCTCGTTACTGTGCCCGTGCCCGTGTGCACGTGTGGCCAGCTCAAGGTGGCCGGCCACCTCAAGGTGGCTCGGCTCATGCCGAGCCACCCTGAGGTGGCTCGGCCACCCCAAGGGGTGGCTCGGCCTTGGC
>NC_033794.1:32636377-32674846 GCF_001876935.1 Asparagus officinalis
CAAATAAGGCAGGTGTTCGAGAGGATCAGATCTCAGATCTACGCGTACGAACTCCGGATCTAGGCTTGGTCTTAGATCCCGAGACTTGGACGATTGTTTCCTTGGTGAAACAATCCTCCCCGGCTATTATTTCCTTGGTGAAATAATACCCGTCGTACTGCGTAGATCCGACCGGATCTAGATCTCGCGGTGGTCCACGGCAAACAACCCCGGCGCAGGCAAAGAACCCACCAAGCGAGCGACCGCAAAACAGGAGCTCGCGATTCGTTCGTCAAATAAGGAAACAAAGTTGTAATCTTTCTTTATTTTTATTTTGACTTTCATTGTAACCGGATCTTATAAAAAGATCGGATCTTTTGTAACCGATAAACTGTTGTAAAAGAAAACAATGGAATCAATGAAGAAGAAAGCAACGATTTTTCCCGCGAACACTATTGAAGAGGATTAGTGAGGAAAATTTGGAGGAGATGAAATAAAGAAATCATTACCTTTATTTGCTTCTTCTCCTGCGGTAAGGTACATCTGATGGTGAAGTCTACGGGTAATATTTCTTCAGAAATTTACCATTAATAGGCATCATAAGTTTGTGGCCATCTTGGGTGATAAGATGATAGGGTCCATTTGAGTAGACAGTTTCTACTATAAATGGCCCTTTCCATTTTGGCTCAAACTTCCCTTTCTTCTTAGAGTTCAAAATCATTGGACGCCGAACTGTAAGAACCAAGTCGCCTTCTTTGAACGTGCGATATCTAACCTTCTTATCGAACGCTCTGGAAATCCGAGCTTGATAAAGCTCAATGTGTTGCTGAGCCAATAGTCGTTTTTCATCAAGCGCTTCTAATTCTTCAAGACGTCGGTGATGACTCTCCTCCGTCGTCATACCAATTGCGAGTGCTATTCGTAAAGATGGAATTTGGATTTCTAATGGTAATACGGCTTCACATCCGTATACTAAGGAATATTGTGTGGCCCCTGTCGGCGTGCGAACCGTTATGCGATAAGCCCACAAACTTTGACCCAACTTCTCATTCCAATCTCTTTTATTTGTTGACACTACCTTAGTGAGAATTCTGACGATGGTCTTGTTAAATGCTTCTGCTTGCCCATTAGCAGCAGGATTATAAGCCGTTGAAGCTAAATTCTTGATCCTAAATTTATCACAATATCGGGTGGAGGCTTGGCTAACGAATTGGGGCTCATTATCATGAATGATACATCTTGGAATGCCGTACCTGTATACGATATGATGTTTTAAAATTTTAACAACATCATTCGTATTAACTTCTCTCAACGGGATTGCTTCTACCCATTTAGAAAAGTAATCAGTTATCGCTAAGATGAAGTGATATCCTTTGGAAGAGGGTGGTGTCACTAGGCCAACAATGTCCATTCCCCACGTTTCAAAAGACCAAGAAGTGGTTGACGGATGAAGATGCTCGGGCGGTCGATGCATGTAATTAGCATGTATCTGGCAGACATGACATCGTTTAGCATAAGCGACAACGTCTTGTACCATGTTAGGCCAGTAATAACCCAATCTACGTAGTCGGTCCCATAACTTAGGATCAGGCTGATGAGCTCCACAGATACCATCATGAGCTTCTTTAAGAGCTTCTTTTGCTTCTCTATTTGACAAACAGCGAAGCAAAAGCCCATCGTATGATTTTTGATACAGAGTCTAGGATTGAGAATCATAGTAGAATCTAGGTGCTCGTCTACGAATAGATTCTTTTTCTTTGATGTCCTCAGGCAATAAGCCGTATCAGACATAATCGATGATTGAAAATCGCCAATCTTTAGGTTCGAGCGTTGTAGGTTCCTCTTCAACTGCGTTGATCTGCAGTGTATACTTTGATTTGAATAATTGTCTGCTTATCACTGTGACCTGCTGGGTAGTACTTTCAGGTAGAGCTAAGGTAGCCGCCAGTGACGCCAATGCATCAACATAGGTATTCTTAAGATGGGGTATATGGTCGATGTAGAAGCCCTCAAAGGAATCGATCAATATGATTGCTGTTGTATGGTAAGGAATGAAGTCTTCATTCCTAACCTCATATTCTCCCTTCATTTGATTAACAATGAGTTGAGAATCCCCGTACACTTCTAGGTGTTTCACCCTCAGCTATTTGGTTATATCTAGGCCAACCAACAAAGTATTATATTCAGCCACATTATTAGAACACAGCTCTGTTAAAGAAACAACGCATGAGAGTATGTGATTTTTGGGAGAGATAAAGACAACCCCCACTCCAGCTATAACCCGACCAGTAGAACTTGTCCTTGCTGCACCATCGAAGTACAATTGCCATACTTGTTCTCTAGAGACGATGTTTGCTTCATACGTCTCATCAGGTATGTCCTGGTATAATTCGACCTTTTCTTTCAGTGGATGATTAGCCATAAGGTCACAAATAGCCTGACCTTTCACTGCTTTTTGAGGTTTGAAGTGAATGCCATATTAGGAAAGCAACAAAGCCCATCTGGCGAGTCTCCAATTCAATGCACTAGGTTGCGTTCTGAATAGGATTGATCTGGGAAATGACATGTATGGTTTGTCCAACCAAATAATGTCGCATTTTCTGAACTGTGAAGACCATCACCAAATATTCCTTCTCAATAAGAGGATAACGAGGTTCAACACCCGATAGAATCCTACTGAGATAGTAGACAGCTTGTTCATGGCCGTTTTCATCATCTTGTGCCAAGAGTCCTGCTAATGCATGATCTGTAGCCTGGATGTATATCAAGAAAGCTTTACCTGACTTCGATGCAACCAATATCGGTGGATTGGAGAGATATTGCTTAATCTCTTTGAACGCTTTCTGGCAAGCCTCATCCTACATAAAGGATACTCCTTTCTTCATTAGTTTTGAGAATGGTTGGCATTTCCCAGATAGGTTAGAAATGAACCTGCGAATATACACCAATCGTCCTTGTAAGCCTCAAAGCTCCTTAAGATTTCTGGGAGGTGGTAGCTCTTGGATAGCCTTGACTTTATATGGATCCAAACGAATTTCGTTAGTCGTGACCACGAATCCGAGAAATTTACCGCTAGCCATCCCTAAAAATGACTTAGTCGGATTCATCTTGAGTTGGTGCGCTCGCATAAGATCAAACATTGTTTTCAAGTCATGCAAATGGTTTCCCTTGTCACAACTTTTAACAACCAAGTCATCAACGTAACATTCTACAGTCTTCCGTAGATGTTTCTGAAAGATAGAGGTCATAGCGCGTTGATAGGTAGCGCCCGTATTTTTCAATCCAAAGGACATTACTATATAACAGTATATCTCTGAAGGTGTTCGAAAGGATGTATGCTTGTCATCATCAGGATACATTTTGATTTGGTTGAACCCTGAGAATCCATCCATGAAGGACATCCTTTCAAACCCGCACGTATTGTTAATACTAACGTCCGTGATAGGTAAAGGAAAATCATCTTTAGGACAAGCTGAATTCAAGTCACAAAAGTCCATGCACACTCGAATCTTCCCGTTCTTTTTCAGAACAGGGACAATATTGGCCACCCAATCAGGATGTTACTCTTCATGGATAAATCCCGATTCAATGAGCTTTTTGACTTCCGCTTCAATTGCTTCCATAATTTAGGGCCGAAATCGCGTTTGTTGTTGTTTAACAGGCTTGATGTCTGGTTTGATATTTAATTGATGCATAGCCACTTGGCGATCAAGCCCAGGCATATCCTCATAGTTCCAAGCGAATACATTAATATACTCTCGTATTAGGGTAATAAGATCTTCTTTCTCTTCTGGCAACAAGCTGTCGCTTATGAATATGAGTTTCAGATTAATCTCGTCTCCCATGTTCACTTGAATAACCTTGTCATCAGTAGGGGGTTCGTGTTGTTCAAAATGGTGTTCCCACTGTATACCCAGTTGTCAACTTAATGGATCATCAAACAGAAGTAATTGATCATCTTCCTGATTCTCTATCGGAGATACCGAGGTCATGTTGGCCATGAGTACCTTGAATACAACTCCTGTACTGGTATCGGATTCCCAGCAATTAGATTCAGAAGATGAGGTGAAAGAGTCATCATCTGACTCTCCTTTGGTCCCGAAACGCAGCATAAATGGTGGAGATTCATAACCCAATCCACTATGAGTTTTGTGATAATAATCCTCCGACTTTCCTTCCGGGACATACGCAGATCGTATTGGTGCTTGAATCCCTCTGCCGAAATTTAAGCCCTATTTATGGATAAAATCGTATCTCATATTCTTCATAAGCTTTCGGGTTGTTGGAGTAAAGTATGAGAGTTGCGGATCCCTTTCCTCTTTCTTGGATTCTTCCAAAATATCTTACACCGGGCCATCACTCTTTTCGAAGATGATATCTTTTTGACCGTTAACCTTAGCTGTTACTATGAAGACTGCTTGTGAATATTCGATTTGTCGTCGATTTGTCACAAAAGACGACTGAACCGGCATGTATAAATTTGATTCAGCATATAACTTGGATAGCGGATCCGCTATCACATCAGTGTTTGTACCTGGGATGTTAGGATTCAATTCTACACGCGAGAAGTAAGCTAAATCATTATTATTAAAGATAACTCTGCTATCCTCATAGACAGGATCATTTACATCCAGATCTTCAAGATCGATTATGATGGGTTCTATGTTATTAAAAACAAGACCTTGTTCGTGTTCAGACTCGATATCGGCTTCATTATCGCTATCTGGTTCTTCGCTCAGTGGTACCTTAAATGGCTCACCATCAAGATGATGGATAGAATCAATGAAATAATTCTCTACCCCCTTAAATGGTTGCTTCTCTGCGACCACTGTTTTGACTTCACCACTCTCACCTACATATTTCATGCATTGGTTTAGAGTTGATGGAACCATTAAATTGTTATGGATCCATGGTCGACCCAGTAACAAATTGTAAGATGTCTCTTCATTGATGGCGTAGCAAGTGACATCCGTCCTCAAATCACCCATCTGGCATTTGAGTTTGATTTTGCCAAGGGGACGGGTATTAGAGGCATTGAAGCTATATATGGTGGTTCTCGTCGTTGATAAACGATGCAGAGGAACTCCAAGGTGATGAACGAGCCGCAATGGAATGATGCTCAAAGCAGAACCAGGATCAACTTGAATTCTGTCTACCCGAATAGAGCCGATGTACCCTGTGAAGTATAACGGTCTATCATGTTTCGGATTTCTCACATGCATGTCTTCTTAAGAAAAGGTGATGCACGGCATTCTTCTTTGAAAACCTTGACAACATTGAGGACAAGCTTCTTCCATCGTTGTTCCGGCTAGATTTTGGAGGAAAATGAGCGAGGAAAGTCTTGTTATCCGCCAATGCTTCACGAAGAGCTTCTCTCGTTGATCGAGATAAACGTAGAAGCTCAAACAAGGTAATCATTGCTGGGATATTGGCTAACTGAGCCAGCACATCAAACCGAAAAGAATCTTTCGAACTCTCCGGTGTATCTTTCCTGAGTGCTTTGCTGTAACGAAGTTCCTTAGCTTGAGCTTGCGCTGCTACTTCTTTCCCTGTGGTGCAGCTACTGTTTCAGAATATTTCTTCAAATACTCGTTTCCCCCACGTGTTCCTGATATCTGTGTAGGTTGTGCAGCAAAGGCTGGCTGCTTATTTTCAGAACTGCTAAGTGACGCAGTTTCAACCCCCTCATCTGGGATGGCCGACACAGCATTGCAGGATCTTCATGTGGCTCTAGGTTTCTTTGAGTTTGCCAATGTCCAATGTTCGTCCATTAGTAAGTCAGGATGAACCCACATCAATTCACCTTTAGGGGTAGTGTAAGGGACCATCCCTTTCTCTTTCTTCCGATGCGGGTCGAAGTTTACCACTATCGCCTCTGCTTGAGGAATCGGTTTCACACCGTCTTGTACTTGCACCTCGGCAAAATCTCCAAATTGAAACGAGACCATATTCGCAGATGTGATGCCCCTGGGTTCACACAAGGCTGCAGTCCAAGGTGAAACCAAGAATGTCAAACTTGCCTTGCACCTCACCGTGCAATAACATGTTTCACCATCACAATTAACATCTATCTAGCAGAGTCAAAAATAGGTGTAGGTACAAAAGCAAGTAAAAGATAGTGCAAGAAATAACTGATGAAGTGATAGTGATCACATAAATATCTCATCATCCAACATACAGAAATACATAGCCAATGTCTGAATAGATAACTGGAATACTCAACAAGTCTCAAGTACAAATATCTGAGTAAAGGAAATAAGGCATACAGCCTTTACAACATCTAGAGAATAGTCCTCAAATGTCAAACAAATCTACAGTGGAGCTCCAAAATAAAACATAGCTAAAATAGACAGCTGAACACTAAAGTGTGTCGCCATCAACCTGCGACTCTCCGGGCTCCTGGCTCGTTACCTAAAAGGGGAAGGGGCAACGAGCGTCAAAGCGCTAGCGAGCAATATCACAACCAACCCCAAGGGAACAGGGCTCGTTGTATAAGAAAATATAGATAATACATAATAGATCTAAAATCATTGATCTTACTAAAGAGGATTTTTAGTATTTAGGAATTTACAAGGTATATACGTCGAGCGAAATAATCCAAACAAGGAAACCCTCATGTATATACCTTGTATCTCAAATTATAAATTCTAATCCAAACAAGGAAACCCTCATGTATATACCTTGTATCTCAAATTATAAATTCCTAAACACCAAACCTAGAGTTCTAGTACAGGAACAATAATAAAAGAAATACAACAAACCCCAGAGCATAAATACAGTGCCATATCAAGTTCTAGTACAGGAACAATAATAAAAGAAATACAACAAACCCCAGAGCATAAATACAGTGCCATATCATAGCCTACATGAGTATCATGTTATCATGTCATAATCTACATAAGTGTCATGTCATAAAATTCCTGTGAGAAAGTCATATACAGGGTTAAGAACTATGTCCGATACATAAACTAGATACTGTGGTTTTCCAAACACATGGAATAAGTGGCAAGTGTCAAACACGAGGAAAAAAATGGATTATAGTCCAACACGAGGACTTCTATGGATTATAGTCCAACACGAGGACTGTGTAACTGTGAAAAGTATATGCGGACTGATATACATAATCTATACTCACACGCGTCTCGGTGTACATATCTAAACTTGTGTTAAAAGTCAACCCACATGTACAGATAAATCATTAACATGGTGAACTAGTGACAGGTCATCGAGGCAACCCCGAAAAGAAACTCAAACAGAATTAAGAATCTGTAAAACAACTCATCAGTCGACTGAGGTGTCGATTGATGACGTCAGTCGACTCATGTGTCGACTGACAAGCTCAGGCAGCATAGCCTCAGCTCACCAGTCGACCGATCTGTCGACTGCGGAGCTGGGAAAACCAAATCAACCCATCAGTCGACTGATCAGTCGACTGATGACTGAGATTTCAGCCCGTCGGTCGACTGATCAGTCGACCGATTGACTGCAAAAACTCTGCACAGGTTATTATTCACCCAAAGGTTGATCTAAACTCATCCCCATCAATCCCAAGCATGGAAAATACTGATATTAACATATATGCACCAAACTGGAATGAAAGATCTACATGTAAACATTTATCAAAAGCCTTAAATACATAAAAACATGTTTGATACATTTTGAAATCCATAAATCATGAAATAACTCTTGTCAAACATTTTCAGATCTAGATCTCGTTAATAAAACATTGATGATTCTTTTATAAACTGAGAAGCTCAATACTTCACATCATATACCATAAAGATTTATTCTTTGTACTAAAAATACGTTTTTGGCTCAATAAAAACTCATTAAACTCAATAAATTCGTGTAAAACAAAAGGGGATAGAGTTGGGCGAGATGTTACTCGCCTCTGGGTGATGAACAACTCCTGGATCTGAGAGAGAGTGGATCCCCTTTGCTGCAATGTGAAGATTTCGACGAAAATCCTCCAAGTTCTCCCCCAAATCACTAAGAACAAAACTAGGGTTTAAGGTAAGGGAGAGGGGGCTAGGGTTTTCTCAGATCTGAAGATAAGGGGGGTGATTTCGGGTGAAGGGGAAAATATACGAATAGTTAAACCCGACCCAAACCCGAACCAAATCAAAACAGACCCAAAACCTAAAAAACTAGAAATCAGCGTATCAGTCGACTGATGTGTCGACCGATACAGTCAGTCGACTGTTGTGTCGACTGATCTGGAAAAATTCAGTTTTTGTGCATGTTTTGCTAATTTGCAAAACCAACGCACAAAACTCTACACCCAAACTCTCATATCATCTCAAATAACTTATTATCATGTATATCAATGACCTCAGGCTATTTATCATAAAAGAATTATTTATTTACTAATAATTCATATATATTCATATAAAAATTACGGGGTTCTACAGCAGATACCTTCTTTTGTTCAGCTTGAAGGGCCATCACACCTGTGTCTAACAAAGCTTGAATCTTATCTTTCAGGATGTAACAAGCTTTAGTTGGATGATGCACTATCCTGTGGTACATGTAAAAGTTAGGATCATCAGTCCTTGATACTTCTGCGTTCCGCTTTACCTCTGGCAGCTTGATTTTATTCATCTTGATTAAAGATGTAAGAATGGAGACCACATGTTCATCTTTAAAATCGTATTTCTTCTGAAAATGATTGTCGGATGTATTTCCCTTCTGTTTGGTAGAGGATTTTGGAGATGGAGCTGTCTCAACAGCTAAGGTGTCTTTCCCTTTCGATTGTTTCTGGGAATTATAGTTGTCTTTACCATCTCCCTTTTTAGGCTGGGATTCTTGAGGTTCTTCAGCATTTATCCTCTTAAGCATGTTCTCTACCTGCTCCCCTTGCCAAACCAAATATTTCTATGAACGGGCTTCAACAGTGCCCATCTTGGACAAGATATTGATAGAAAGGTTGTTGCGGCACATCTCCACGAGAGTGGCTTCAGAAACTTGATTGCGTGAATGCAACGATCGATTTCTAAATCTCTTGATGAAGTCATTGACTGACTCTATCTTCTTCTGCTTCTTAGACAATAATGTAGCCATGGACACTTCAGTGTCATCATCGAAGAATCGGGCTAAGAAAAGCCTCTCCAAATCTCTCCAACTCTGGATTGATCCTGGCTCAAGTCTGCGAAACCACTCAAAAGCCACCCCCTTCAGAGTGCTAATGAATAATCGAGTCATGATAGGGTCATTACCCACTATATGACCGGTCTGTGCTTGGAAGTAATAAATATGTTAGGTAGGAGAACCCTTGCCATCAAATTACACCAAGTTGAGTGGTTTGAATTTTGGAGGACATGAGATCGCATCCCATTCACTTGGATAGGGTCTTAACACCCCCAACTCTTTGAAGTTTCCTTGAAGCTTCAGTGCGTCAAGCTACTTTTGGAAATCCTCCCATTTCTGATCCCGTTCTTTCGTACGAGGATTAGATTCAACTTTGGACGATTCAGAATGAATCTTCACAACCCTTTCCTCATCGTCTTCATCATTGCGATCTTCATTAACAGGTGAAGGTCTTCTATACCTAGATCCTGAGGCTTGGGAATGAGCCTTCTTCTTCTTCTTTTCCTTCTCCTCATGGAGTCTCTCCACCATTGCTTCCAGGTGTCTGATGGACTCCTGCTATTTCAGAATGGTTCATTGTTGCTCTTCCAGCTACCGTGAGAGCTCTTCCTCTTTTCCTATCATGTGAGCACTTGCTCGCTCGTTTTGGTCTATATTAGAAGGCTAAGAAGTAGCAATGGTTGAATTTTCAGGTTCTTCATCGACACCATAGGATATACCCGCTAGTTTGTGGTAATCTAGCGGGATCATTGCTCCAGTACAAGAGCGAGTATGTTGGTAAATACCCTGACTTTCAATGAGTGCCTCTCGTAATCTGGGAGATCTTTCAAAATCAGAAGACTCAGAATCATCAGCTGAGATTTTTTCTTTTACCCTTGCTGGCCATGTTGATCGTCACTTCAATATGGCGATTCTTGGATGCTTGTTTCTTAGGACGAAAGCGTCTTCTTCTTGATGATGAGATCATCGGCAGCTCAGTCAACTATTCGAAGACTAAAGATTTATGCGTTGACTCCCCACATAGGCATTGGGAAAGCACTAGATAAGCTTCTCACAGCAGCAATGAGATTACATCTGACTCATGCTGTGTTTACGTGTGAGATAATCCCAAAGATCACTAGTAGGGCAACCCCCAGTCGACTCTGTCAACTTGGCTTTACCCAAGTGAGACCCTCTGAATGATAGAGGTTGACGAACTTAGGTAGACTAACGAACTCCATCATTCATATGACGATATTCGTTGGTAGAATGAGCTCGATGCTTGTGCCTTCTCAGTTGGCTCTTATCCTGAGGTTCGTTTTCTTCACGAACGTCGGTATGAACTGCTTGTTGAAACTGCTAAACCTCTTTTCGAGCATGAGGTTCGTTGTCAGAGCCTACTCGGGTACAAGGGTGAGGTTCGTCATTCGGACGTTCCTTATTCACCTGACCCTCGTCAAACTTGTTGACCTTAGGTTGATTAACCTTCGGTCGATAATGAAAACCGTCTAGCGAGACCAAAGCTCGGGCCCTGTGGCGAGCTTGGTTCTGACGCTGACATTGTCGAGCGCGTCTCGATAATGAACCAGTAGAAACCTTAGCTTCAGCCAGAGCTGAGCGAGGTTCATTTTCAAAAGCCATAATTTGGCTAGTAGAAGCTGAAGTTCGGCTAGGTTGCTTGACAACCCATTTCTTAGCCTGACGGCTAGTTTCTGGAGTCTCCTCTTTGAGGGGCTTGGACTTTTCCTCGAGATTAACTCGAGTTGAATCATCAAGAGCCACTTGGGCTGAGGTCTCATACAAGACTCGACTACACTTACGTGCCTTCGTGGGACAAGACTTACCTGAGGAAAGAAAATCCTCATATTTGGACTGGTCAAATTTGATGACCAGAGTCTCGACGTCCGTTCCCACTGCAATCTTATCTGATTACGCCACCACCATCTCGTCGGAGAGAATAGCTACTCCTACTCACCATTGTCTGTAGGGTCAAAGAATTTAAGGATTAATTGATTCTCTTGTTTTAAGAAATGGGTTCGATCACTTGGTACGAAACCCTTACAATCACTCACTCTCTCTCGATTACAGAGGAAGAGAAGATTAATTCAGTTTCTCTTTTGTTTAAGGTGGGTTCTTGGTGGCGAAAGGATGCTTTCCCTAATGCTTGAGTCGAACTTACCACCCGTTGACGATCAGAACAAGATCACAAGAGTTTCTGACCTTCGTTAACCAGATGGAATCGAGGTTCGTACTCCGAATCAGCATGTAGAAACTCTGATCTCTGATGCTTTGTGAAGTCCAAGCTTGAAAATCTCCAATTAATTAACGATCAACCAAAACTCTGATCTCTGATGCTTTGTGAAGTCCAAGCTTGAAAATCTCCAATTAATTAACGATCAACCAACCACTTTTTCTGTAGCCATCGATGGTGAAGTCCAAGCTTGAAAATCTCCAATTAATTAACGATCAACCAACCACTTTTTCTGTAGCCATCGATGGCTATTTATAGGGTTTTAAGCACGTAACCGACGTGCTATAATCACGGGTAGAGGGGTGTAACTGCCTCTCCCAAATCAGCGCACGCCGTAACATGCTCCTGAAGATTAGCCCACGTGGCTGACTAAGTCTTCGAAGCCGTTACAGGTAAATCCCACATGGATGACGAACCTCGACCTCAATTAAAACAGAGTTCGTTAAGTAAAACGAGCCTCGAGGTTCGTCTTACCAAGAAAACCTTGCAATAGACCAGTTTCTCCTGACGAAATTTGTCTTCACTGACTTCGTTTGACGAACCTCGCTTTCACTAATGAACTTCATCTTCGACAGCTGAGTCCAATTACGTAGTAAGTCTTGTAAGTTCCCTTTTAACGAGCATAATCTTTACTAATGAGTTTTACGTCTAGTAATGGGCTTCGAACCTCGTGTCCAATGATGAGCTTCAAACCCCGTATCCACTAGTGAACCTCGAACCTCGTATCTAATGACGAGCTCATCCACTAATGAACCTCGAACCTCGTATCCAATGACGAGCTCTGAATCCCATGGATCAGTTTCATGAACTTTGTCTTTTGATGTTCAGCTCTGCTACATGGCGACTCTCGTTCTCAAGGTTGATCTTTTCTAAACAACGAACCTCGTTTCTGATTGAGAAGGTGTTCGTTTCCCTGACCCTCCTTTTCACATTTCGAGTTTTGGCATTTTTGAATGCCTACAATAACACGAGCGGTGGGCCTGGGCTTGTGAAAAGGTTCAGAATGGCAGTTTCCGATAGGTGTTGTTTTGTTGCTTGTTTGTTACAGGAGCAGCAGAGAAAGTTACTGTAGCTATCGTCTTGCAGTAACTTTACTTGCAATTTCCCTGCTTTTGCAAGTTCCTCCACCTCCCCCTCCCTCATCTGCTCCCAACTCCACCCCATTTCTCCCCTAACCATGTCCCGATCTTCACTCTTCGTCTGTGCATTGACGCTCGATTTGTGTGGTTCCTTTTCTCAGAGCAGAACTGATGATGCTAGTGAAGGCGGTGGGGCCTCCGTCTCCTCGACTGCTATTGTAGCAGCGATGGAGGAGTAGACTGATTCTCCGCTGGGACTAAGGCAGTGCAAGCCCATTGCTTGGGCCCTGGCCTGACATGTCTGAGGATGAGCTTACAAAGAGGGAAAAACGCTAACTTTTGCTCCTTGTCGTGTAAGATTCATTATCCATTGCATTTGGCGCGATGTGCTGTTTCAGTTGCACAATTATGATTTTTAATGCAAATCCATATTATCAGCTCAATTGAAGCTTGGTAGTCCGTTAGTAGCATCAGAGGCAGGGTTTGGTTTAACTTATATCTGATTTAGGAAAATTCTTAGGTGGCCTTGTAGCACAACAAATTAAAAAGAAAAATTTCATCACCTTCTTATTTGCACGTGGTTTGTGCCATGCGATCTTGTCTTATTGAGGTGGGGGTGTAGTAGCCTAAATAATTAGTGCCTTAAAACTTGATTAATGAATTTTTTTTTTATTTCAGATTACAGAATTAATTAAGGGTATTTTTGGGATTTCATCCTAACTCCTATTTATCTGCCTTGTTAATGTTTTGTAGCAAAAATTCATTCGACGTAGTGGCCAGCACCTCTTTAACAGAAGAATAAAAACAGAGAAATCAAAGAAAAAGACAGAAAAAATCAAAGAAAACCCACAAAAAAGAAAAAAAAGAAAAAGAGAGAAGAAGTAGAAGGAGAAGGAACGTGATCAACATCCCCAAGTTCAAATTAGTTAAGGTATAAGTCAATCCTCATGTTTGATCTAAAATTTCTTGATTTAGAAGAGTAAAATTGTTATAGAGATCTTAGTAAATCAAATCAAAATAGAATGAATGAGGAAGTTAACTTGTTATGAATATGAACTTAAAAATCTAGGGTTTGTAAAGGATTTTTTTGTGTGTTTAGGATGCATGAAAACAAACTGAAAAAAAAGAGAAAAAGAAAAATAAACTAACCTAGATTTGGTAGGTTTCTTGCCGTAGGCCTCTCATTGTCGTCGGCAGAGGAAGAACGAAAGAGGAACAGAAAAAAAAGAAAAGAAAAAAGAAGAAGAAAGAAACGAAGAAGGGAGGAGGAGGAAGATGATCAGGTGTTTTAATATAAAGAGAGGAAAATTTATTTTAAGCCCCTGAACCATGTAAAACTTTCTAACAGACCTTAGTAAAATGAGTTATGATTGAAAATGACTAGAAAATATCTGTTAAGCCCCTGTTATTTACTTAATTTGTAAATAAGTCCAATCTGAGAAATAAACAATAACTTTTAGACTTGATAAATTTTTTATAACCCCCTGCATTATCCTAAATTACTAAAAAGTCTAAAAGCTAGTATATAAGAGTTATAAAATTTTGATAAATTGTTAAAGATAGCAATAAGCTCATATGTACTGTAGAATTTAATTATTATTGATTATGCTTGAATTTATTAGACTCTAGATTATGAATTGATTTATCTTATAATATATGTTTTTCCTGAATTAATAATTAGTCCTATATATCTTATATTATAGGATCTAGTTGATATTCAGAAGGATAATATTTTGGGAAAATCGTGTCCATTTAAGGTGAGTTCATTTCTCACTAGTATTTTATAATATAAAATTGCATGAGTATTATATTTGATTTATCTTGTGATCGAAAAATAAATAATATGTCATTTTCATATATATAAAGATTTGACCTATTTCTAGGGTACTCCATCCTATAATACGATGTTAGCCTTGTGCAATATATGAAAAGCAAATTTAATTTTTATATAAAATGAGAAAAAAGAATTTGGCTCTCATGTAAAATTCAAATAATTGTGAGCATTGTTTTATTTGAGATTTTTGATGAAGTATTTGGAATGTATTTCAACAGTTTAACGGATTCAAAGATTTTTCGTGACTTAGTACCTTGTCAACTTTATTTGAAAATATCTGTAAATTCTGATATGCAAAGTATTACTCATTTGACATATGATCTCGATGTTTTCAAACCCTCAAATAGTTCACTATGGATTGTTTCTGCCTGCCATATGGTGAATGCACCTTTATTAGCCCCTCTGTATTGGCCCTTCTGTATTGGCCCTTCTGATATTTGTTATGGCCCCTCTTTATTGGCCAGTAACCTATGGCAGTGTTAGGTGCATTCGGTTCCCGAGAATTATCTGTTATGTGATGCGATTATGTATTCCCTTGCTACTGGGCTATAACTCGTAGCCTTAGTGTGACCTATGGGGTGACTTTTACATTCATGAATAACTCATCGAGAATTTAGATTCTGATAACGGACTGTGAAATTTAGAAACCAATAATTCTCTGGTTTTGTACAAATTAGTAGTTCTTTTCCTTCTTAATATTTACGTTTATTCAAAAAGGATTTGATTTCAAGAAACTTCACAGTATATTCAGTTGGACATAAGAAAGAAAATATAATTATTGCATTCTTTCTTGAAAACGATAATATTATGATATTGGGATTGTATTTTGCTATCTTTGAATTTTTCATGCAAAACTTATGATTCGTTATTTCTGAGAATTATGCTTATTACTATTTTGTTAGTTATCTAGGAACTCTAGTGGGAAATGTTCTCACTGAACGCTAGCTCACCCTGTTGTTTTTAATTTTTTTCAGATCCGACGTAGCTTCATACTAGCCGTCTTTTGGTTTGAACTTTTGGCTAAGAGGCATTATATGGAGAGCCTCTTCATTTTAATGTTACTTTATGCACAATTTGTTTGTTTTGTAAAAATGCTTATAACGGTGCACATTGTGGCCTGTAAGTACCGATTATATATATAGTTACTCTGACTTCTATCATCAGCAGGTATATAAATATTTTATAATAAACTATGTGATATGAATTGTCAGGCTTGACCCGTGCATAAGAATTGTCTCGTGCACGGGTCGCTGCTGTCGGCACCCCGCATTTACAAATTTCCGCTACAATTTCGAGGCGTGACAGTAAAGTGGTATCAGAGCTTAGGTTTCAATGTTAGAAACCTTGTAGGACACGTTATTATAGAGTATATGCGCTAGATGAGTGTTATCGTATGGATCAACTATGTGATATATATGCATGTATACATATGTATATACATGTATGCATATAAATATTTTATAGTAAAGCCTTTTAGATTCATTAAGGAGTGTTTAGATGTTTATTTTGTTTTACTTTGTCCTTTTACTTTAGCAAGCTGATGGATGGTTCCCCTTTTTGTAGGATGGCGGGAACCAATTAATCTTCTAGTTCATCATCTACCCCGTCCAGCTCTATGATTTCTATAGATAGCTCCTGGGAACCCAGCTTAAGAGACTGGGGATATACTTCTGATAAAATGGACCCATGCTTGATAGTAGCTAACTATATGACCCCAGACTCATCAGAGGTCGAGCCTATAGAAGTTATTATGATAGATTCATTAGAGTCTGTGGTTGATCATGCTGAAGATGAGGATATAGTAGTAGAAGTTATTCCAGTTGATTCATCACCTTCAAAAATCATTATAATTTCATCCGACCCCTCTGGTATGGAGTCCTTTGTAGCCCAGATCCCTAGTGATGACCAAGGACTTTCCCCCTCTGAGGGTGAGTCGAATACCATAGGGATTGGTCCAGACCTCGATCTGGAAGGATGGGGGACTTCTGGCATTGATCCTGACCCCATGTCAGACTTCGACCATAGCCAGGACACGGAAGAGACTGAGCCGACCGAGGAGTCTAGCTCCAGCAACTCCTTTTCTTCGAGGAAATAGAGTATAACTGTTAGGACAATTTTGTAGTATCAGTATATGGGTTTTTGTAGCCACTCTTTTGGTTTATGTAGGACATTTTGGTAGAAACTATGTATATATGTAAACTCATATGCTCAGATACATGTATGGACTAAAAAGTTAAATATTAATAATATACTTTTGGTTTGCAAATACTAATTTGTGTTATTATGTTGAGTAATGATTGAATTCATAATTACTTAAATTGCATATATGTGACTGATTTAGGAATTTTTCTTGTATATTAGTTGACTGAAATATTTTATTGTTTATAGGAAGATATGGCTTCAGGTAATGAGCAAACCCCTCCTAACGGAGATAGGGATCTAAATCAGACAATAGGTGAAATGATGAGATCTAGAATTACGCGTGCATCCACCTCAGGAAACTCAATAGACAATAATGCATCGATGGATTTGTTTCAAGCAGTGACATCTGTAGTCACTAGACAACAAGATCAAAATGATCGTAATCAGACAAATTGTCAAAACAAGGAGCACTCAAAATTAAGAAGTGGCATGGGAGAATTCAAGAAACTATCTCCACCCAGTTTTGAGGGAACAACTGATCCTATGATTGCTGAGCATTAGACCACAGAAATGGAGAAGGTTTTCACCTACATGAGATGCGCTGAAGAGGAGAAGGTGGATTATGCAGTATACATGTTAAAAGACCGCTTTTACGGGTGGTGGAAAATGCAGGTAAGGACATTGAGTGAGAAAGCATACAAGATATCTGTAGATGGTAAAAATTACCTCCACAAACTTACATGAAATTCGCCTGCGAGTCAGAGTAGCCCACACAATTTGAGGGTAGGGCTCACCCTTGGACTTGACTCGCTAGCACGAGCCCAAACCACGCGATCACCAAATGCGCTCGTATCTGTTGGCCACAGACTCGCCTGTATGAATCGGCTCACCCGCACAAGTCAAGATCACCCAAATAACTTAAATTCGCCTATTTACTCGACTCGCTCACTCGAGTCGAAAGTCGAAGGCGCCTACGAACTTTAGGATCGCCAGTGTACTCGACGGTCGCTATACTGCATACAAGGATGAGCCTTCTCACTTCCTGCAACGTGAAGGGAGGGAACACAGTACTCTAATCCCATCAAGTAGTCGCTCACAGAATGAACAACCAGTCAAATCCATGCAGTCGCCAAATTCGCCTGTAGACTCACGTTTGAAGCTCACCTTGCCTGCACGAGTCAAGAGCTAAATCCGCCTACAAACGGCAAGCTGGCTAGACTCACTTGAGTACTTGACAGCCGCTACGCGGCATACAAGGATGGACCTTCCCACTTCCCGCACGATGTGAAGGGAAGGAGCACAGTACTCCAAGCCCATCAAGTGGCCGCTCACAGTATGAGTGACCGGTCAATCGCCAAGTCCGCCTGCAGAAAGCTCGCCTCGCTTGCACGAGTCAAGAGCTGAATCCGCCTGCAAATGGCAAGCTAGCTAAACCTACTCGAGTACTGGACAGCCGTAATCCCACTCCTCATGATGTGAAGGGAAGGAGTACAGTACTCCGAACCCATCAAGCAGCCGCTCACAGTACAAACCCAAGGCATGGTATCTCCCAACAGGACATGGTCATATTCCATGATTCAAGGAGCGGCCACGCCATCTCTCCTCTATTTAAGAACCTCTCCTGGCTTCAAAAAAGGGGTTCGCTCATAGTTAATTAATTAATTTAATCAGTTAACTGAACCACTAGCTCTCGACTCTCAAAGGAGTCGACGACAAGCTCTTTGCATAATTTTTACACTGTAGCATCTTCTCCCAGTTTCGGGCCCTGATCGCCGTCGAACTCGGAGACTCGAACTCTACCAACTCGAGCTTCTACTGTGTACTGAAGCTCACCAGTAACCTTGGTCGGATCGTCTAAGGGAAGCAGACTCGGTGCGAGAACCGAGCGAGACATCCTATAGCTACCGAAAGTCCCCACGTTAAACAAGGAGGGCATTCCCTCCGTTTCTGTTATAATTTTTAATTCATTAGTTTGTAATAAGATGTTCTTATTAATACAAACGAAATACCTATTTTGGGAGATTAGAAATTCACACCTACAGAAGATGGCGACCACAGTGGGAGAACCTATTTCCTCAACCGAAATGGTGGTTGCTCAGTTCGATGAGATTGTTGTCGGGATGACTGTGGAGTCCCTAGAAATCAAGTTCGACCAAGCTAAGTACGAGGAGTACTTATATTCTTCCTCCTCTAGTGGCGATGTGTCCCGCAAACGCCACAGAGTCGTGCGTAGAGGCCGACCTCAAACAATCAAAGCCTCCGCACCTGAAGACTCTATTCGAGTCACCTTGGGGGAACCCACTCCCTCTAGATCGATCAAGGCCAAGCCAGAGGTCGAGAGCATAGGGCGAAAGACTGCCAGATGGGTCGCTAAACGGCCCTCGCGGACACCCGCCCAGGAGGAAATAGCGGTTCATTCCGACGTAGACTATGCCGCCACAACCTGCACGGACGCTCCTCTCTCCAGAAGAGCTCGCCAGCGGCAACGATAGGCCCTCACCTGACAGGAGGCATGAGCTTTCACCTCATACGACGGCCTAAACTATTACTCAGGTTCGAGAAGTGTGAGATGAAGGGGCTGTTCACGGGAAAAATAGCGTTCTTCGATTCCATTGCACTCTTGAGTAATAGTTTATCGATTACAAAAGATCCGGTCTTTTTATAAGATCCGGTTACAACAAAATCAAAAGAAAATGAAAATTACAACTTTCCTTTTATGTCGAACGAATCACGAGATCCTGTTTTGCGGTCTCTCGCTTTTGTGGGTTCTTTGCCTGCGCCGGGGTTAATCCGTGAACCACCGCGCGATCTTGATCCAGTCGGATCTACACGGTATAGCGGGTGTTATCTCCCGAAGGAAATAATAGCCGAGGGGATTATTTCGCCAAGGAAATAATAGCCCTAGTTATCGAAATCGACCAAGCGAAATCGAGACTCTTCTCGGGATCAAAGGCCAAGCTTTGATCCGGAGGGAAACCGTGTAGATATCAGATCTAATCTCTCTCGAACTTCTGCCTTAATTGGCGTGGATGATCGCCAAGAACCAGATCTGAGAGTCCGAGTCTTCTAAGTTTGAAAATCCGAAGGTGAGTTCTCAATCCAGCAGAGTTTCGGCTCCAAAAGTTCCAACCTTTGACAAATGAGCCATAGGGGTCTATTTATAGGCCATGGCCGAGCCACCATGGGGTGGCTCGGCCACCGAGCCACCCTTGGGTGGCTTGGTTTTTGGCCGGGCTTCTTTTCGGGTGTTCGCCATGTCGTCCGTTGTCCGGTTTCGCGGTTTATCGGTTTATCCGAGCTTCGCCGTTGATCTGAACTCTGATTTGGCAGTAAATCCGCTTCGGTGATTGAGTTCAAATCCGTTCTACAGTTGGATGACTCGTTGACTCACCGAACCGTTAGCTTGATTCCACACGTGAATGGATGCATTCAGTTGCTTGCGTGCGATTCGTTAGCCTCGTCGCCTCGTTAATCCGCTTCGTTGCGTGTCACTTGGCTTCGATGTTGTGGACTAACGCTCGTGTTTAGATACGTCACCCGATGGTTCATTGGTTTGTCGAATCACCGTGCCGAGCTGTGCTAAGGGACCCATAGGCAGTTTTATACGCCTACAGATACCCCCTCCAAAGTATTTCAGCCTCGTTCTTTTATAGAAGAGTCTGGAATACTTTGGATATGATTGTCCCAACCTTCAGTCGGTGTAATGGGACATTGGAATGGCTTCTGTTCTTGATTCCTTCAATCCTTCAGGCTATTCGGTGCTTTGTCGAATGTCTATAAGGGTTCCGGTGCTGCATTTATTGTCTAACCGTTGTTGGAAATTTGAACTTGAAGTCGATTCCTGATTTTCTGATCTTTAGCTCGTGTTTGCTGGTTCAACATAGAACTGACCATCGATTGTTAGCTCTGAGTCTTTATTTGCGACGCGTTGTCCGGCGTAGTGTTGTTGAGTTATCCTTAAGAATATTTTTAGAAAAAATATTCTCCAGAAACTTCTCAACAAAAAATAGGGAATAGTTTATACTCGTATACCTTATTGGAGTATTGATTCTTTCGTTGCAACGCATTGATCGGCGTTGACCTAGGTTGACCTAGGGTTACGCGTTGACCAGCGTTGACCCTAGGGTTTCGAACGTCGTACGTTGACTTTCATTGCCACGCGTTAACCTTGGGTCTACACAGTTTAAGCTCTTTAAGGTGTTGGAGCGTGGCGGTCCCAAATGCTAGGGCTGTAGGACCAACTATAAAAGTTGATTCGTGTGCGGATACAGATCTTATCCCGAAGTCGTTGGATGCTCAAATCACGAGACCAACTAATGAAGCTAATGTGTCAGTGACTCTCGTATTTATATGATTTTTGGCAAACCCTCAGCCATCAACGGGTTTGATGAGCCTTTACCGACTACCGTTTGAGTCGGGCTAGCATGCGGATTGTTCAAGTCCGTTCCGCATGTGACGTTAAGCTAAAAGAGTTAACCCTTTTAGTGCTACGATATTGAATACGTAGACTTCGTCTTTCTCCTGTGAAAAGACTAAACAGCAACGTGTATCAGACGTTGACTTAGGATTTTTGGCAAATCCTCAGCCTTCAACGGATTTGACGTGCTCTTACCGACTACCGTTTGAATCGGGCTTACATGCGGATTGTCTAAATCCGTTCCGCATGTGACGTTGTGCTAAAGGAATGAACTCCCTTAGACTTGATGCTACGACTTCGAATACGTAGACTTCGTCTTTCTCACGGGAATAGACTACCCGGCGACGCGTGTTAGGCGTTGACTTTATGATTTTTGGCTAACCCCCAGCCTTCAACGGATTTGATTAGCCTTTACCGACTACCGTTTGAGTCGGGCTAGCATGCGGATTGTCTAAATCCGTTCCGCATGTAACGTTGTGCTAAGAGAGTGAATTCTCTAAGACATTGTGCTACGACTTCGAATACGTAGACTTTGCCATTGCTACGGGAATAGGCTACCCGGCAACGTGTATTAGACGCTGACTTATCCCTACTTAGGCTTCGGGATAAAATACCCCAGACTGGTATTCTGGTGTCTTTTTCTACGGCGAAAGACTAAACCGGCGACGCGTGTTAGGCGTCGGCATATCCTTTCTTAGGATTCAGGATGAAATTCCCCATGCGTGTAAGGCATGGATTTTGGTGTTATTAATAACAACCTGCCGCAATGTTGAATATGCGGACGAGTGTTCTTTTTAACGGTTAGGAACTAACCGGCAGCGCGGGTTAAGCGCAGACTTATCCTTGCTTAGGTTTCAGGATAGAATACCCCAGAATCGAACTCTGGTGTCTTTTTCTACGGAAAAAGACTAAACCGGCAGCGCGTGTTAGGCGCAGACTTATCCCTGCTTAGGATTCGGGATAAACTTCCTAGACTGGAATTCTGGTGTCTTCTTCAATCGGTGAAAGACTAAACCGGCAACGCGTGTTAGGCGTTGACTTATCTCTACTTAGGATTCGGGATAAAATTCCCCGTACCTGTGAGGCACAGATTTTGGGAGTTGAAAAAGGTGGTGTCTTCTCTTGGGGCAAAGACGAACCCGAAATGGGAGAGGAAGAATTTTATATTCTATCTCCCGACACTGAAGAAGAAGAATTTTATATTCTATCTTCAGCTGGAAAGGAGACTCGAGATGGGATCTCCACCCCCGATCTCCACCCCCAGAATCCGGAAAGGTGAAACTAAGAGTGGGATCTCTACTCCGATAATCGAAAAGATTCAGATAACCCTAACTGTCGGAAGGTTTGATTACCGAACTAAAGATGAATTTCTCATTTATCGAGAGTGAATTGTGGTTTTGGTCCTAACTGTAGGAAGGTTTGAACAAGCAGGAGTTTGAGATGACCCTAACTGTAGGAAGGTTTGATCACTCGATTTGAAAGTGGACCTCTCGTTCATTGGAGGAATCGAGAGGGGATTTTGACTGTGGTCCTAACTGTAAGAAGGTTTGACCTACAAGTAGTAGTAGAAATACTGGTTTGTACTGGCCACTCGATGAAGGGTTTTGACGTTAAGTAATCAGGACTTAACACGTCAAGCTTTGGAAATTGCCATGAATTGGCGGACAGAAAATTTAGTGGACCCAGCGTCAATTGACTTGATCAGTGGAGGATTTTTGTGAGGAAAGATTAATCTGTCAAAAGGATCGAATCTCGTCTCAACAAGATAACTCATGAGAATTAGTGAATTTGATAACAATAATGGAAAACATTCCGACATTTAGAGTTTAAATGTGGATGTTTTACTTATCACTTTTATAGTGATTGGGTTATCCCTAAGAATATCACCCGTGGCATTCTTTCGGGAACTTCCCGATACATGAATAATCCACCCCCAGCTTCCCTTGTGGAACTAGGTCCGACATTCATGACCGGGTTATCCTTAAGAATATTACATATAAAAATTCTCCAGGAACTTCCCGTGAAAGAAATGAAATAGTTTAGACTCATATACATGTTGGAGTATCAGGGAGCAGTTTAACCTCTTATACCGGTCGGAGGATTGAGAAGCAGTTTATACTCTTATACTTGTCGGAGTCTAGAAAGGAGCAGTTTATACTCTTATACTTATCGGAGTGTTTATTCGACTTAACTGAGAGATATAACGCCGGATTCAACCAAGGTTTGGATGCTATTCTTGAGAGCAAAGCAATCCTTGGTGGGATGAAGGACCCTCCTGTGGTATGCACAGTACTTTGAATCCGCAGTATTGTCAGCTTCCTCCTGATTTGTGATAGGTGGTAGCTTGATCTTGTTGCCTCCAAGGAGGGATTCGAAGATGGCTGGAACGTCTTCGTCCTTGAAGGAATACTCTTTTTGGAGTTTTGGACCTGAAGTCTTTTGCTGTCTTCGGAGTTGCTTTTGCGACGTCTGGTTAGCGCCAACAGCAGTTGTTGGTGCCTTGCCCTTACCGCGAGAGGCGAAGTTCGAGTTTAGAGGATTAGCCGTCGGTAGGTTCCTCTCGGCCTTCTTCCTTCGGAGGAAGCGTTCGGCTTGTTCACCGCGCACCTTCAAGTCTTTCCATGTGTTAGACGGTGCTGTTCCCATTGCCTCCAACACGTCCAATGCGAGGTTGTTGTGGCAAGTCTGGAGAATAAACTCCTCAGTGATCGGGTCCCGACAGTTCATCGCCTTGTTCCGGAACCTCTTGACGAAGGTGTCGACTAACTCCCCGTCTTTCTGCTTCTCATCGAGCAATGATCCGATAGATATCTCGGTGTCGTCGTCGAAGAAATTAGCGAGGAACTTAGTTTCCATGTCGTCCCAGCTACTCACGCTTCCTAGCTTGAGGCGGCGATACCAATCGAAGGCGGCTCCACGAAGAGTGCCAACGAAGGACCGTACCATCAGAGGTTCGTTACCAGAGATGACCCCTAGGTGCGATTTGAAGTAAATCAAATGCTGAGTGGGTGAACCCTCCCCATCAAACGGCGTGAAGTTAATTAGATTGAACTTCGCTGGATACGGGATTGATTCCCATTCTCTTGGGTATAGACAAGGAATGCCCGTCTTCTTCATCTCTTGAGCGGAAATCAACGTATTGATTTTGCTCTCGAGGTTTTTAATCTTCAAGCTTTCACCTGAGTCTTCGTTAGCATTCTCGTTACCACCCCCTGCATTGACGGGAGGATTATTGGCGTTATGGGTTTCATTCGCACCTGTGTCCTCATCTTCCAGATTAACCTGGTTACGACGACTTGGCTCGCCTTGCTGGTTCGTCAATGCTTGGATTTGTTGGTCATGCATTTCTCTCATATTTTACATGGCCATCTGCATTTCGAACCTGAAGCTCTCTTGTTGTTTAGCCATGGATTCTTCAAGCATCTTGGCTACTTGTTCCGCGCTTATCATAAATGATTCACGGGGTTGTCCTTCGCTAGATACTGTATTATCTGATACGACAGCAGAGCAGGCATCCGATTCTTCATCTTCTGAAGGTAGTCTTGTCCGAACCCTACCGTAAGTTCCTCGTTTGATGGCTCCAGACTGCAGACGGGTTATACGCCGGAATGCTTCCAAAATCGACTTGGAATTATCCCATGTCGATGTCCCTTTGCTGGTCATATTAGTGGTGACCCTCGGAAATTCTCCGTCTTCAACTACTCTTCTTCTTCGTCGGAAACGCCTAGGTCTTGGTTCTGGCATTTCGGCACTGAGCCTTTCGAAAACTGAAACTCTTTCAGGGACCGCCTTGATGCAGTTGCACTCAGACAATACTGCCCATATGAGTTTGGAACAGGGGCATTGAGTTTCTAGTCCTCGAAGACTCCTCTTCCTAGTTTTTCTCGTACTCCCATCACGATAGTACAACTCGTCGGCTTGACGGTCGAAGTAACCTATCGTGTGTTGGCACGACTTCTCAGGTATAACGTCGTCATCATCAGACGACATCATTTCCTTCTGAGGGCGAACTGCCTTCTTTGGGCTTTCAAGAGTCACACGCCTCGAGACATGCCTTTTTGGGCGTGAGTTCTCAGCAGGCTCCTGGACTTCAATGCGCAAATTGGTGCGTGTAGCTACCATAAACTCCTTGTCATGTTGAAGGTGGTGGCGACCCCCAGCATGTTGAGTCGTTCGGGGCTTCTTCGTCAGGCCCAAACGTTCTTGAACTGGAGCTTTGCATCGCTCATCGGGAAGCGGACCGAGGCACTCCAAAACTGACCTCCTTCTTCGGGATGATTCCGCGGGATCTCCCGGAGTAGCTACTAGAATTATCGGCGATTTAGATTGGTTCGCCGAAGGTTGAACTTGCATCGAAGGCTGCAATGATTGTTCCTTAGTCTGAATCGCCGCTTCAGACTTCGGCCTCCATACTTGACGAGTTGGTGGCGGCTTCTTGGCTACTTCCTTCTGCAGTCTTCTACGGGCCTCTTGGACTTGAGCCCGTGCCTGCGCTGATAATGCGCGGCGCTTGCGAATGCGCTCTTCAAGTGTCGAACGATTCTTTTGACACAGATCCATTCATTCGTTGGTGGCTTGGAGGAGCTGCCATTCATTGGTTGTTGAGGATGTTTGCCTCTCCTGTTCTTCAGATCCGCGTTATAGCGGATTCCGTCAGTGGACTCCATCTCCTTTGCGAATTGCCGCGCCAGGCGTTGACGTCGCCTTTGGCGGGCTCTCTTTGAGAGAGTCACTACCCCCTGAGTGACGGAGGAGTTGGCCAGAACAGGCTTGACCTGGTTGGAGGTCGGTGGAGCTTCACCCGATGCAACTTTGGCATCAATTGGGGTGAGATCTTCGTTGGTATTCTCAACTTCTTCATACCAACGGACCTTTCTCCTGGAGGAGAACTTCTTGGACTTGAGGGGGGAGGTCGATCCGGACGAGGATGACAGATACTCCTCGAACTTTTGTTGGTCGAATTTCAAAAAAAAAAGAAATAAAAATTACAACTTTCCTTTCGAACGAATCGCGAGCTCCTGTTTTGCGGTCACTCGCTTTTGTGGGTTCTTCGCCTGCGCTGGGGTTAATCCGTGGACCACCGCGCGATCTTGATCTGGTCGGATCTACACGGTACGATGGGTGTTATCTCACGAAGGAAATAACAGCCGAGGGGATTATTTCGCCAAGGAAATAATAGCCCTAGTTATCGAAATCGACCAAGCGAAATCGAGACTCTTCTCGGGATCAAAGGCCAAGCTTTGATCCGGAGGGAAACCGTGTAGATCTCAGATCTGATCTCTCTCGAACTCCTGCCTTAATTAGCGTGGAAGATCGCCAAGAACCAGATCTGAGAGTCCGAGTCTTCTAAGTTTGAAAATCCGAAGGTGAGTTCTCAATCCAGCAGAGTTTCGGCTCCAAAAGTTCCAACCTTTGACAAATGAGCCATAGGGGTCTATTTATAGGCAATTGAAAGCGGATCTGGGCTCAGATCTGGGCCCAGATCCGTGCGTCGGAAGGAGGGGGTGGCTCGGCCACCAGGTGGCTCGGCCACCAGGTGGCTCGGCCACCAGGTGGCTCGGCCACCAGGTGGCTCGGCCACCAGGTGGCTCGGCCACCAGGTGGCTCGGCCACCAGGTGGCTCGGCCACCAGGTGGCTCGGCCACCAGTAAATCCGCTTCGGTGATTGAGTTCAAATCCGTTCTACAGTTGGATGACTCTTTGACTCACCGAACCGTTAGCCTGATTCCACATGCGAATGGATGCATTCAGTTGCTTGCGTGCGATTCGTTAGCCTCGTCGCCTCGTTAATCCGCTTCGTTGCGTGTCACTTGACTTCAATGTTGTGGACTAACGCTCGTGTTTAGATACGTCACCCGATGGTTCGTTGGTTTGTCGAATCACCGTGTCGAGCTGTGTTAAGGGACCCATAGGCAGTTTTATACGCCTACAGGGGCAACTCGCCCAACACTGGAAGGCTCTACAAATCAGGCGCGCCAACCAAGATGAACGAGACCGCCCACTCAGGTGGATTCTGCTTCTCAGGTCACATCCCTGATGCGAACAGAACACCCCGAACGAGTGAGCCTACCCGAGTAGGTGAACCCTCGAGGGCAGGAGAACCTCGCCACGACCCCTTGACGGATAAGTGTAACAAGCGGGGGAACCTTAACTACAAAGGCAAAGCAGTAGGCGATACCTAGCAAACTCGCATGCGTGAGCAAAGGGTTGAGTTTCGCCTGCATGCTGGAGTTCGCCCAAGCGTGAAGACTCGCCTGTCAAGGCGAACTCGCCCAACTCCAACACCTAAACATTCTACCCAGTATACACCAGGGAGTGCATCCAAAACTCTCTCGTGCGATCACCCGGGCGATCCGTCTGATGTTGGGGGTTGTCTCCAACTGCCCACGGAAGACCTCCGTGGTTACCTAACTCGCAAACGCACCATACATGAGGGGAATCCTCAGTGCCACTACGAAAGGCTTATCCAAACAAAACTCACCGACTGCCGATGTATAGAAACGGCAAAACCTTCGGTATTCAAGAGGCTTTCTCAACAATCTTCTCGACCAAGACCTTCTCGTCGGAGGCATCGTCACCAAAGAGGACACACCGCCGACGATCTGGAGCTCCCATCCGCTATGATCGACATGATGGATAAGGGTAAGGCCATGCTTTCTGGTTCTCTAGATTTGGACTCCTTCCTGGGATCTAATCCTCTGCTTGTTCAACGTGGACAAGGCGGCATATACCAGCACACCCGTAGTCGCACGGGGGTGAGCATCAGGTTTGATTACTTGACCTTAGCACCTCCCTCCGACAGCAAAGATGAAATTTACTTAGCGGCAGCTACGTCCCAAACATCGCACTCAAGTCAGGACGCACTGGCAAGGGTACACATGGCTGAACTCACCCATGAACAGACTGTGGCCTAAAAGTTCGAAGAACAACAGGCGACCATCGACTCCTTAAGGGAGATGTTGGAGCAACTTCTAAACAAGAAGAAGAAGAAGAAGAAAAGAACCCCACACACCGTACCACAGTAGGTGGGGGGTAAGGAATGGGTACCTCCCCATCGTCTAGCGATTAAAACGGAGGATAATATCGGTCTACAATCCGATTACTCTTCCAAGACATTGCTAGGGACGTCGCATACTGGGGGTGGTGCCCGCGACAAGAGGTTCGATGAGTTCCAAAGCTAACTCAATGCTTTGAAACTCTAGCAAAACATGAACAAGCTGGGGGTAGTCCGGCCCTATCTTGTCGAGTGGGATACAGTCCCATACCCAGCAAAGTTCAAGCCGATTAGCTTGGTGCAGTTCGATGGCAAGGGCTCGCCCTCACAACACATTTATTATTTTATGGTGCAAACTGGTTTCCTTACGGGGAATGACGCCATCCTCACCCGATTGTGCATCGGTACCCTCAAAGGGGTGGCCTTTGAATAGTTCCGCAAGTTGGAGCCTGGCTCCATCACATCTTGGGCCGACGCAGAAAGGCTCTTCCTGGCCCGCTTCTTCGACAATGACACGGAGGTATCGATGGCCACCCTCCTTGCCGAAAAGCAGCGGAAGTCGGAATCGATCAACGATTTCGTAAAGAGATTCAGGAATCGATCAGTTCACTACTGAGACCAGGTCTCTGAGTCTACATTGATCGAAATATGCCACGATAATCTCTTAATCCACATTCTGTCTAAAGTCGATGCGGTGGAAACCCGGACCTGGAAAGAACTTGTTCGTCAGGGCGAGCAAGTGGAAAACATGATCAAAAGGCTAGAAGCCGAGGAGCCACATCCCAAGAAAGGAGCCGTAGAGCCGACTGCGCCAAAGAACCCCCCTCGAATAAGAGGAAAAGAGATCATAGCCGTCGATTCCGCCCCGGCACCCAAAAAAGCTCAAAGGCCGAAGCCCAGGCAATTCGAGCAGCGCCCCCCGAGGCAATACGATTTCAAAGAGGACCAAGTGATGGCGACGTTCGATACTCTACTCAAGAACAATCAAATTAAATTACCGGAGGTCACAAAGCCTGAGGAGGCGAATAGGACCAATGACCCGAGTTACTGTGCGTATCACAGATTCCTTAGCCACCACACCTCTAAGTGTTACATCCTCAAGGACAAGCTTCAGGCCCTCTACGATGCAGGTGTCCTAAAGAAAGAGAAGATACAAAAGTAGGTGACTACCAATATGATCACCTTGAGTTTTGGGAGAGATCTCCCAAAGGTTCAGGCTCCGTCAGGGATAATCCCTATCCCCAAGGCAGTCCTGAAAATCACTAATGACGACCCGCACAACCAACGAGGGAAAGGCTTAGTACCTCAGATTTTATCGTCAGGTCAGGTGATGTGGGTCCATCCGGACCTACTCAGTGACGAACAGTGGACTATAAAGCCCTCCAGGAAGACCAAAGGTAGATCATGCAATGCCATCTCAGTCGTGCCAGATGGGGACAAGACTGCAGTATCAACCCTCACTGACTCCAAGGAGGAAGCCACCGTTCTTGCCACAAGGGAAGGGAAGGAATTTGCAAAAGAATACCCTACGAGGGTGGAGAACTCGGCAGGGCCTCCCACCAGGTCAGCGGCAGCAGATCCTCTGGATCCAGACAGGCCGAGCTCGAGCAATCAGCCTTTCCGATTCAACATGCTTGCGCAACTAAAAAGCATCCCCGCACGCATTATCGTGTATGACCTCTTGCGGTTGTCTCAAGGGAAGAAAACACGGAGCGGGAATGTGTGATGTGTTGCCAAACCATCGAGAGGCGGGTCCCTTGCATCACTTTCACTCCTGAGGACATGCTCATCAAAAGCACCTCCCATGATCGATCACTGTACTTCATAGGGTACATCGGTTCCTCAAAAGTGGATCGAATTCAAGTCGACCCAGGGTCTGCATTAAGCATCGTACCCCTGAAACTGATCAAACACCTGGGGGTGCCCTCGAAGCGCCTGTCCATGACTACCACGACTATCTTTGGCTTTAATGCCACTGGGACTCGGCCACTCGGCAAGATCTGTCTGAAGTTTCGAATAGGCGACATGAAGACATAGGTGACCTGCTACATCATCGATGCCGAACCATCCTACAACGTGCTCTTAGGATGTTCGTGGATCCACAGTAATCGGATAGTCCCATCCACACTACACCAATGCTTGAAGTATGTAGATAATTACGAGCAAGTGAAAATAGTAGTGGCCGACAAGCAACCCTTTAAGGGCATCGAGAACTACTTCACGGACTCTCTATTGTACCAGGACCCCGATAAGCCATCGATCGAGGAGCTTGAGAGCGATAACGAAGCGGATAGCGAGCCCGAGTATGGTGACAGCCTGGTCCTGAACGATTTCGAATCAATTGTAATCGGCTATGAAAGTCATAATGTAACCGATGCTGTTCAGGCGGAGGAGATTGTCGTGAATGAGAAGTTCAACTTTGCTTATTTGTCGTCTTACTCAACGTCTGAGGATGATGCGCCTAACGACCTAATGTCGAAGCTCTATAACGACCACTCCTTGCACTTTCCTATATGCTCGTCATATGTCACGAAGGCACAGCCGATCAAGTCTTCACGAACTATACTCGTCGTACCGGCCCGGGATAACTATCAAAAAGATATTATCTTTGGACGAATCGATCACCTTTTGCGCACATTATGGGATGAGTCTGAAGATGAAGACCCCACGCCTTAATTTTTGCAGTACAGTCAAATCGCGAAACGCATGATGAGCAACATGGGGTATGACCTCACTCGCCCAGAGGGTCTGAATTACGGTCGAGGGTGCAAGACAGCCATCCAACCTGCTTACATACCTAAAGGCAAACCCTCAAATTACTTCAACAGGACTCGAAGAGGTTTAGGCTACTCCTCTTCCTCATTGGATTTATTTTGTTATGTCAATGAGGACTCCGACTATGCGCGTTCAGAGGATCGATCATCGACAACCTCAGCATGGGACTCAGGCGTCAGCGTAAGAGATTTGTTCGACAACCTTACAGTCAACATGGCTGCGATTGATCCCGCTGAAATGGCAGAGGACGGACAGGTCCTACTTTATGACGATACATGGGATCGCCACGTCAACGCTCAGTGGAATAATCACTTCGAGCAATGTGAACCACCCACCGAAGACAAAATCCTCCAGGTGAAATGGGCGATGAGACGAACCCCAAGTCCATATTCATCAGTGGTAGTCTACCTCCTCAGGAGAAAGAAGATCTCATTGCCCTCATATGGGAATACATTGATGTCTTCGCATGGAATTACGAGGATATGCCCGACCTCGATCCACGGGTCGTCATGCATCACCTCAACATCGGCTCAGACGCCAAACTAGTCAAATAGCAGCAGAGGCGGTTTTGCCCGCAGATCATGGAGGCGATCGAGGCCGAAGTGAAGAAACTCATCGAATCTGGTTTCATCAGAGAGGAACAGCACCCCGACTGGGTAGCCAATATTGTTCCAGTCCTGAAGAAGAACGGTAAGATTCGTATCTGCATTGACTTCAGGGATCTCAATGTTGCGTGCCCTAAGGACGAGTTTCCTTTGCCCATCACGGACGTCATCATTGATAACACGTGTGGGTTTGATAGGATGTCCTTCATAGATGGGTTCTCAGGATACAATCAAATCAAAATGCACCCCGAGGACGAAAATCACACTTCATTCAGGACTCCCATGGGGGTGTACTGCTACACAGTCATGCCTTTCGGATTCAAAAACACCGGCGCAACCTACCAGCTTGCCATGAGCACGATCTTTCAAGATTACCTATGAAAGACGATCGAGTGCTATGTGGACGACCTGGTCGTGAAGAGTCGCTGTAAAGATGACCACCTCCAAGACTTGAGGGTGATGTTCGAACTCATGAGGACTCATCAACTCAAGATGAATCATACAAAGTCATTCTTAGGGATGTCTAGCGGTAAATTCCTTGGTTTTGTCGTCATAACGAAAGGAATCCGGATTGACCCAGACAAGGTACGAGCTACTCAAGAGCTTCAGCCACCCTGAAACCTTAAGGAACTAAGGGGTCTTCAGGGATGATTGGCTTACATCCGAAGGTTCATTTCAAATCTTTCGGGCAAATGTCAACCCTTCTCCAAGCTAATAAAAAAAGGTACTTCCTTCGTGTGGGATGAGCCTTGCCAACGGGCTTTTGAGGAGATCAAAGCTTATCTCTCGAATCCACCTATCCTCGCAGCTCCAATCTTAGGAAAGCCATTCCTCATCTACATACGGGCTATGGAGCATTCGCTCGGCGCTCTCTTGGCGCAAAATGATGACACCGGCCATGAGCAAGGCATCTACTACTTAAGTAGGACCTTACAGGGTGCCGAACGATGATACCCTATGGTCGAAAAGGAGTGTTTGGCCTTGGTATTCACCATCCAAAAGATGTGACATTACCTGGTTGGCCAAACCATCCACATCGTTTCCCGGATGAACCCTATCCGAGTCTTCATGACGCAGCCTGCGGCCTTAAACTAGCATTTGGCTAGATGGGCACTCTTACTGTCTCAGTACGACATCTACTTCATGCCACAGAAGTTAGTCAAAGGATAGGCTATCTGTGATCTTATTGCTAGTCATCCGCTAGGGGTGAAGACCGACCTATTCGAAGACTTGCCGGACGAACCCCCCGAGGTCAACACAACTTCTTCACCATAGGTTTGGCAGATGTTCTTTGACGGCGCATCTCGCGTTGGCACGAGCGGATCCATCATTGCAGGAGTGGGGGTGGTCCTCACTTCCCCCACATAATCATGTATTGCCCCGTGCCTTTTCGCTAACGGAGCCATGCACCAACAACATGGCTGAGTACAACGCGCTACTCATTGGACTCGAGCTGGCAAGGGAGTTAGAAATAAAACATCTTGAAGCCTATGGTGACTCTCAGCTAATTGTCAAGCAGATGACGGGGGAGTACGAAGTTAGAAACGATGACCTGATCCCGCTTCACAAAACAACTACCAAGCTGGTGGAATCATTCGAAAGTTTTCGCATCGAGTATGTACTTTGTTCTAAGAACACACACGCAGATGCCCTCGCATCCTTGCCGGCTAACTTGGCCCAGCCACTAGAGATGACTCAATGGGTCACTATGGCAAGCCGAAGGCTCTTTCGACTAAGGGACGTTCTAAAAGCGAACGCCACTCACCAAGTCTCAGATCAGCCCGACCTAAAAAACTGGCATCTCCCGATCATCGATTACGTCCTGTACGGCATGCTACCCGAAGACGCTAGGGAGCCAGAGTCCGTCCGTTGACATGCCTCGAGGTTCTACTACGATTCGACCACCAAGACGTTGTATCGAAGGTCATACGACGGCTTGTTACTTCAATATCTTTCAAAGGTAGAAGCACAAGAAGCTCTGCGCGAAGCCCATGATGACACTTGCGGAGCTCACCAGCCCGGACCCAAGCTTTGGGATCGTTTACGAAGGATAGGCTACTTTTGGCCTGGGATGGTTAGTGACGTGGTTGCTTACGCAAAGCACTGCCACGCGTGCCAAATCCATGCCAACTATATGCATCAACCTCCCGAAGACTTACACCCGACAATAGCATCTTGGCCCTTCGAAGCGTGGGGGATGGACATCGTCGGACCAATATCCCCACCGTCGGCGAGAGGTCATCGCTTCATCCTCACGATCACCGACTACTTCTCTAAATGGGCAAAAGCCGTCCCCTTAAGAGAAGTCCAGACCAATGACATGATTAAGTTCATCAAACATCATGTCATATACTGATACGGCGTTCTTCGACGTATCATCCATGACAACGGCACACAATTCGTTAGCCATGCGTTCACCTAATTTTGTGATAAATTCCGGATACAGAACCTTTCCTCCACGGCCTACAACCCTTCAGGGAATGGCTTGGCCGAGGCCTTCAACAAAACAATCATTAAGATCTTAACCAAGCTGACTTCCAACAACAAGCACGATTGGAACGAGAAGCTAGGCGAGAGATTATGGGCGTATCGCACGACGGTTCATACACCGACCGGCAACACGCCTTATTCATTGGTATATGGCCATAAAACCGTGTTACCATTAGAGATTCAAATTCCATCCCTCTGTGTTACCCTAGCTACAGGGATGACGACCGAGGACAATCATCAACGACGCCTTGCGGAACTTGAAGTGTTGGATGACAGGCGGCTTGAAGCCTAACAACACATCGAGTTCTACCAGGCCCGAATGGCTAAAGCTTTCAACAAGAAAGTCAAGCGTCGATCCTTTAAGGAGGGAGAATTGGTACTAACCGTTCGACGACCAATGATTCTCACTTCCAAGAAGAAGGGCAAATTTTAGTCCAAATGGGAATGACCGTTCGTAGTAGAGAGAGTCTATTCGAATGGAGCCTATCGCCTCGTCAAACCGAACGGCGACAAGATCATGATGCCCATCAACGGTAAGTACTTGAAGAAGTACTACCCTTAGTTCCCCTCCAAACTCCCATGAGTACATGAGTCTAAACTGGTCCTCACTCCCTCTAACTGGTACACGAGGTTAAACTGTTCCCACTTCAGATGCTCCGACGGGAAGCCCTATACAAGATGCTGCATGTAGTATTCTTAAGTGTAACCTAGAGCGTCACTTGGTCCGACCTTCCTACAGTTAGGGCCGAAATTAACTATCAAGTTAATCTTCACCTCTGATAGTATCCCCCAAATTTCACCTGTCGATCCTCTCCGAAAGGACTATGGGAACAACTCTGTCATGTTAACTATCACCTCTGACAAAATCAACTTACCAATCCTTTCTAATAGGATGGTGAACCCACCAAAGTCGCTCACACCGCGACAAACAATCTCGTTATGTTAACTATCATATCTGACAAAATCAACTTACCAATCCCTTCCAATGGGATGATAAGTCCTCATAGTTGCTCCGATCGTAGCAAAATTCCATCATGTTAATGATCACCTCTAATGACTAGCACCGTTATTCCTACGGGTAACATAGCCTAAGTAATAACCTACCATGCAACATGTTATTACTTTGGTCAATAGTCACACTCTAACGTCCCTAAACTACCTGACCTATTCCGGCTATCCTAATATTCTCTTAGAATAACCGATGGGTAGCAGCCTACTACGCGACGGCTCCTACAGCAATCGATCATCACATTCCTACATCCCTGAACGATTCGATTATCATTTACATCATCATCCTCGCAGACAACGATAATTATCAAAGGTGGCTTAGCAGGCGACATGTCCCAACTATCCCCTCAAACAGAAACTCACCAAATGGCAAGTCATAGTTGGGTTCTTCAGCTGGTCATATGCACGAACAACTGCTCTTTGTGTTAAGCTAAGTGTTACCCTCTCGGTTTTGCCTGAGCTACAATGCGAAGGTCGGGGTTAACCCGACCCTACGTTGTGAGCAACCAAAAGCAGAAGGGGATCCTGGCGACTAAGTTCAGGGCAGATTCGTCGAAGGCTTGCCACAGGCGATAGGCAACGCTGGCGAGCCCAACATAGTGGCTATCAAAGACTAACCAATAGTCCTAAGCACAGATCAAACACAGAAAATAAAAAAAACTATGCATGCAAAGCAGAAAATAAACGAAAGCGTAACGGGCCATTCCAGGCCAAAATTACAGTCAGAGAGTTTGAAACTGTGATGCATCAAGCATCAACAAAATTACAAAACAGTGTTTATCAAAGGGAGCGATGCCCTACATTAACATCAAAAGACTAAAACTGGTGATTTTTGCCTTGACTGCCGCGAGCTCTACCGCCTGTCTGGCGTGGGTCTTCGCCTCTTGCCTCTGCTGAAGCCTGGCGAAAGCAGCCTCGCCATCCTCCTCTTCCTGGCGAAGAAGCTGGAGCGCCCTTGCCACCGCTTCGGCAACGCGACCAAGCCGCATCTTTTCGTGCTCGAGCTTCTGCAAGTTCGCCTCTCCCTCGAGGGACCCAGTGTCCATGAAGAAAGCGGCATCCATGTAGGCATTCATCTCAGCCAACACCGAGTGATGTAGCCTGCGCAGGCATTTGAGCTCGGCCTCTTTCGCTTGAATGTGCCTCGCTAGATCCTCACGCTCGAACATGACGCTCATCTCAAGAGGCAGTGGTTCGTCAGAAGCATCGACGTGCACGAACTCCTCCAGGCGATGCATCAGCCCCCCCAAACGTTGTCGACGGTAGCGGAGGAGGAAGCAACCTCCTTGCCCTTTGAAGTGTTCGATTTAGAGGCCATTGAGTAAAACAGAGAGAGTTCTGCGATTCTCTTCTGGTGAATTTTTTTTCGTAAGAACTAGAACTCTATCGAAGAGACAACGAACACATTATATAGCTGAAAAATGAACGGCTAGGATTCGCTGCCTCAAATGGATCAAACGACCCAGATCTCTAGCAGCACTTCGGGTTCGACGCCCATGAAAGCGTCGCCATTGGGACTCCAAACCGACCGCTGGGATTAAGCGCGGAAGGCGAAGCGTCCCGTCATTTCGCAATTAATGAGCACTAACGCGCCCACAACACCTTAGCTGGCAAGCATTTGGGTCCGCGGGCAGACGCGTGGCACAAATTCGCCTACATTTAAGTGTTTTGCGCGTGGCACAAATTCGCCTGCGTTTAAGTGTTTTGCGCGTGGCGCAAATTTGCCCGCGTTTAAGTGTTTTTCTTGCAGCACAAAATTCACTGCCGCTTAAGTTTTTCTTGCAGCACAAACTCGCCTGCGCTTGAGTTTTGCTTACAGCACTAACTCGCCCGCACTTGAGTTTCACTTACAGCATAAACTCGCCCGTGCTTGAGTTTCGCTTGCAGCATAAACTCGCCTGCACTTGAGTTTTGCTTGCAGCATAAACTCGCCTGCACTTGAGTTTCATTTGCAGCATAAACTCACCCGCACTTGAGTTTCGCTTGCAGCGTAAACTCGCCAGCATTTGAGTTTAGCTTTCAACGCAAACTCGCCAACACGCGAGTTTCACTAAACTCGCCACCAGCTGAAGTCTTGCTTACAACACGAACTCGTTAGTTCGCCTGTAACGCAAACTCGCCCGGGCCTGAGCTTCGCCTGCAGCATGAAATCGCTGGTGGTTACATGAGCAAGACACTGAATGGCGACACAACGAAATATGAAAAGAATATGTGCACAACAAGAAAGTGCAAACTTCATTGGATGCTTCTAGACAGTACATTTGAACAAGTTATGACTTTACAACCAAGAGAGTCATAACATTACATTCAAGAAGCGAAATGTGAAACAGAACATCTTGAATCTACTCCTATCCTACGGATTTATTCTAGGAGTTTGAAAGATGCAAGCTTGGCTCTGACTGCGGCTATCTTCTCTGCATGTATGGCACGAGCTTTGTCCTCTGCCTCCTGATGGACCCGTGCCTTGAAAGAAGCATTAGCAGCGGCATTCTCCTGAAGCAGCAGTGGAAGATTACGCCTCTCTCTGGCAAGATCGCCTTGCACCATCTCATTCTGAATGCGTAGGCCCATCAAGACTGATTCCCCCTCTGCGCGCGAGATCGTACCTAAGAAGATCGAAGAGACGATAGACTCCACATCAGATTGCGATAGGCGGTGCCGAAAATCTAGATGATCAATAAGGCCCCTTTTGTCTTCTATGTCTCGCCTTCGGCACTCTTGTTGCCACACAGCGTGATGGCGGACTGGAGCCAAGAATAGCTTCACTTCGGACTCCAAATTCGCATATCGCAAGTCCTCCAATTTTGTCAGGAGCAATTCCAGATCGATGAGCCTCATTGAGCACCGTACTCCAAGCATAAAGTCACCGTGGCAATGGAGGTGGGCCACACGGTCTGAGAAGGACTGCTTTAGCTCCGCGAAAGTACCACGACCCTGATCAACGAGCGAGATCACTCGTTTCATGGCGTCCTCCAACTCCTCTAATTGGGCCAGAACGGAGTCTGAGGGTTTAGGCTCCGGATCACGGTCAGGCGTGAGGGCCGAGGAAGAGGCATCATCCCATGTCTTCTTCACACTAGACGCCTTCGCTTGCGGTGCCATCTTGAACAAGAAGGAGACGATCAACGGAGTGCCCCTCCGACAAGAAAAGAGGGCAGCATATGACGTACGGACCAAGTACGTGTCCATCATCCAACAGTCCAGATTGGGCTGCCGAACCGTCTATTACACTACCTTTAATGCGAGACGACGTGCTAATGTCAGTCCATCTGACGAGAACTCGAGACCATGATCAATCATTTATTTCATCTTCATCTTGATTTAACTATGATTAGAATTCACCCATGGCTAAAATTCGCCTGCGGCTTGAGTTCACCTGTAGTTAAATTCACCAGTGGTTTGAACTCGCCTGTGTCCAGAATCCGGCTGTAGCTTGAACTCGCCTGTAAGTAAAGGCCCACCTGCAACGGCCTCACTGGGAAAGATAAAAGATAACAGCGACTAGGAGAGATACATGCACAAACACATTTGGGAAACCAGAAGAGCATAGCATTCATCCAGTTTTAAGACAGTGCATTTGAACAAAGTTATGATTTCACAATCAAACAAGTCATGACACAGTGTCAAAAGCAAAACAAGCAAAATGTCTTAACATGGTTTTAGACCTGAGATCCTAGTCTAACAAACTAAAGGATGTATAAGCTCTGCTTTAACCATGGCTACCCTTCTCACGTGGTCCTCCCGGGTAGTCTTGCTGACATTTACACTCTCAGATTGAAGCCCCCTCAGAGTCGCCTCCGCCTGCTCTAGCTCGACCCTTAGGTGGGAT
>NC_033794.1:32674872-32676142 GCF_001876935.1 Asparagus officinalis
TGACCCACCTAGAAGGTGACATGGTATTCCAGATCTTCTATTTCCCTGGAGTGGACTTCCTGCTCCCAGGCTTCACGATGCCTAATGCGAGACAGGAAGGGCTCCACATTGGCTTCCGAACCCTCTCGCAGAAAGGTCTCCAGACTCGTCAGGCGTGACTCCAGAAAAAGGAGCCTCTGCACACAACGTGTAGCAAGCTGGCATTTGCCCAGCCACCTGAGATCGACCACACGATCCAGGAGGGACTGTTTGAAGCCATCGTAGGTTCCCATGCTAAGACTGACAAGGGAAATTACCTGCTTCACGGCGTTCTCGAATTCTTCAACACGAGCCTGTATGGACAAGGAATCTGAGGAAATAAGCTCTTGACCCAGAGCGAGCACCGCGATAGGTGGAATCTCGAGACAAGGTTTGGCTCCAGACGGTGGAATAGGGTTTGAGGCGGAGGAAGTCCCGATTCCCTCAGATTCGTCATCGGAAATCAAAATAGGCTCGACCATACACTCTTCAGTGGTCGGCACTTCATCCTGAACTGCACAACACGACAAAGACACAACAAAGAGTTAGGAACGAGGGGCATCACCTCGACTTACGACCCCCTAACCAAACTACGCAAAGACTTGGACATAAAGGCACCTTCACCGGCAGCGGCTTCGGCGGCGCCCGAGGAGGGCCCCCCTCTTTCTTTCTTCGAAGCGATTCTCTTCACCTTCGGTGCCATTCCGAGTGCAACGAGAGGAAGCTTGGATTTTCTCCAGAGAAGACGACAAGAAAACTGCGACCGCCCTTAACAAGGAGGAGGGGCATTAAATACTCATGACCTAGACGGTTGTCCACCGTTCGATTGGACCGTTCAGAGCCAAACAGTCGAGAGTAAGGCCGAACAACTCGGGATCTCGCCTGAGCGGCTAAGATCTGGCAGTTTCTAGACACGATCTTCAACCAACGGCCCAAATCGGGCGTGGAGAACGAAGAGGTCCACTACGCCGTCTTTAATGCGAAGCGACGTGCCCACGTCGTCTTAACTAACGAGCGTATTAACACTTAAATTGACATGTGGCCCTCTAAGAGCGGAGCCCGCCCGCGGGTCGAATTCGTCATTTAAACTCGTAACGATCAAGCTCGTCTGACGGTTGAGCCGTTAAGGTTCGTACACCACTCTGAAACTCGAGTCAGTCCTAATTTTTCCTGCAGCTGGAACCCACCAGTAGCTGGAATCCGCCTGCAGCTGGAACTCGCTAGTAGCTGGAATCTGCCAGTAGCCAGAACC
>NC_033794.1:32676158-32705369 GCF_001876935.1 Asparagus officinalis
GATCCCGCTGCGGTAAAACTCTGACTGGGGTGGGTCCATGTTAAACAATGACAAAAACAAAAAAAATAGGTGGGGCGCACACAAAAGAAATAATGACTAGGAACAAAAGGATAATTCCATTCATTAAAAGAAATTCTAATACAACGATGAAATCAAAAGCAAATTACAAAGCTCTCAACCGCGACTCCACCTCACGAATCTCCCCAGCATGGCGAAGCTCGAGCCTCCTCAGGATCTCTCAGCGAAGATCCTCCTCGATGCGCGAAACCAAGTCTTGGATGGTGTGTTTGGCCTCCTTGAGGGCTCGGTCTTTCTCCTCAACAGAACCAGCAACCAGTTGCCGTCGAGACTCGATTTCCTCCAACTCCCTTACCAGCTGTTCATGAGCCTTTTCATGAGTAGCTAGTGAGGCCTGGCAATGACTTGCTTGGTCTTCACTATCTCCGAAGACAAGCGAGAGATGTGGGAGTCATCCTTTTGTTGCTCATGGTTCACTCGTTCATTCTCGGCCTTGACACGCTCCAACTCTTTCGACAACCTTGCCTCCAACGACATGGTCTCGTTCAGTCTACGGTTGTGCTCCTCCAATGCTGCTTGAACCTCATCAGACGCAAGATGAACCATCTCGGAACTCATCGCGCGAAGGGTAAGCAGCTGTCGGATAGCCCGCTCTACCTCTTCCAAATGCTGGAAGTACAGATTAGCCATGGTGGCACCAAGCTTCTTGATCAAGAAAGCCATGTCATAATCAAGGTCCTCCTTGAACTCCTCAAAGGGGCAGCTCTCTTCCAATGCGAGCTTGATGCAGTCAGCTAGAGTGTCTTGGAAGTTAGCTAGGGTTTGAGCCACATTCCTTTTGCGTGAACGCTCCAAGGGAGAGAGGGTAGCCTCATCCGCCGTGGACGTTATAGCAAAAGTCGCGATCGAGGTGCTGGTAGTCATGACGGTGGAAGTGGTGGCAAATGCCAAACAGTTTATACTCTTGTACTCTTTGGAGTATTGAGGAACAGTTTATACTCTTGTACTCTTTGGAGTATTGAGGAACAGTTTATACTCTTGTACTCTTTGGAGTATTGAGGAACAGTTTATACTCTTGTACTCTTTGGAGTATTGAGGAACAGTTTATACTCTTGTACTCTTTGGAGTATTGAGGAACAGTTTATACTCTTGTACTCTTTGGAGTATTGAGGAACAGTTTATACTCTTGTACTCTTTGGAGTATTGAGGAACAGTTTATACTCTTGTACTCTTTGGAGTATTGAGGAACAGTTTATACTCTTGTACTCTTTGGAGTATTGAGGAACAGTTTATACTCTTGTACTCTTTGGAGTATTGAGGAACAGTTTATACTCTTGTACTCTTTGGAGTATTGAGGAACAGTTTATACTCTTGTACTCTTTGGAGTATTGAGGAACAGTTTATACTCTTGTACTCTTTGGAGTATTGAGGAACAGTTTATACTCTTGTACTCTTTGGAGTATTGAGGAACAGTTTATACTCTTGTACTCTTTGGAGTATTGAGGAACAGTTTATACTCTTGTACTCTTTGGAGTATTGAGGAACAGTTTATACTCTTGTACTCTTTGGAGTATTGAGGAACAGTTTATACTCTTGTACTCTTTGGAGTATTGAGGAACAGTTTATACTCTTGTACTCTTTGGAGTATTGAGGAACAGTTTATACTCTTGTACTCTTTGGAGTATTGAGGAACAGTTTATACTCTTGTACTCTTTGGAGTATTGAGGAACAGTTTATACTCTTGTACTCTTTGGAGTATTGAGGAACAGTTTATACTCTTGTACTCTTTGGAGTATTGAGGAACAGTTTATACTCTTGTACTCTTTGGAGTATTGAGGAACAGTTTATACTCTTGTACTCTTTGGAGTATTGAGGAACAGTTTATACTCTTGTACTCTTTGGAGTATTGAGGAACAGTTTATACTCTTGTACTCTTTGGAGTATTGAGGAACAGTTTATACTCTTGTACTCTTTGGAGTATTGAGGAACAGTTTATACTCTTGTACTCTTTGGAGTATTGAGGAACAGTTTATACTCTTGTACTCTTTGGAGTATTGAGGAACAGTTTATACTCTTGTACTCTTTGGAGTATTGAGGAACAGTTTATACTCTTGTACTCTTTGGAGTATTGAGGAACAGTTTATACTCTTGTACTCTTTGGAGTATTGAGGAACAGTTTATACTCTTGTACTCTTTGGAGTATTGAGGAACAGTTTATACTCTTGTACTCTTTGGAGTATTGAGGAACAGTTTATACTCTTGTACTCTTTGGAGTATTGAGGAACAGTTTATACTCTTGTACTCTTTGGAGTATTGAGGAACAGTTTATACTCTTGTACTCTTTGGAGTATTGAGGAACAGTTTATACTCTTGTACTCTTTGGAGTATTGAGGAACAGTTTATACTCTTGTACTCTTTGGAGTATTGAGGAACAGTTTATACTCTTGTACTCTTTGGAGTATTGAGGAACAGTTTATACTCTTGTACTCTTTGGAGTATTGAGGAACAGTTTATACTCTTGTACTCTTTGGAGTATTGAGGAACAGTTTATACTCTTGTACTCTTTGGAGTATTGAGGAACAGTTTATACTCTTGTACTCTTTGGAGTATTGAGGAACAGTTTATACTCTTGTACTCTTTGGAGTATTGAGGAACAGTTTATACTCTTGTACTCTTTGGAGTATTGAGGAACAGTTTATACTCTTGTACTCTTTGGAGTATTGAGGAACAGTTTATACTCTTGTACTCTTTGGAGTATTGAGGAACAGTTTATACTCTTGTACTCTTTGGAGTATTGAGGAACAGTTTATACTCTTGTACTCTTTGGAGTATTGAGGAACAGTTTATACTCTTGTACTCTTTGGAGTATTGAGGAACAGTTTATACTCTTGTACTCTTTGGAGTATTGAGGAACAGTTTATACTCTTGTACTCTTTGGAGTATTGAGGAACAGTTTATACTCTTGTACTCTTTGGAGTATTGAGGAACAGTTTATACTCTTGTACTCTTTGGAGTATTGAGGAACAGTTTATACTCTTGTACTCTTTGGAGTATTGAGGAACAGTTTATACTCTTGTACTCTTTGGAGTATTGAGGAACAGTTTATACTCTTGTACTCTTTGGAGTATTGAGGAACAGTTTATACTCTTGTACTCTTTGGAGTATTGAGGAACAGTTTATACTCTTGTACTCTTTGGAGTATTGAGGAACAGTTTATACTCTTGTACTCTTTGGAGTATTGAGGAACAGTTTATACTCTTGTACTCTTTGGAGTATTGAGGAACAGTTTATACTCTTGTACTCTTTGGAGTATTGAGGAACAGTTTATACTCTTGTACTCTTTGGAGTATTGAGGAACAGTTTATACTCTTGTACTCTTTGGAGTATTGAGGAACAGTTTATACTCTTGTACTCTTTGGAGTATTGAGGAACAGTTTATACTCTTGTACTCTTTGGAGTATTGAGGAACAGTTTATACTCTTGTACTCTTTGGAGTATTGAGGAACAGTTTATACTCTTGTACTCTTTGGAGTATTGAGGAACAGTTTATACTCTTGTACTCTTTGGAGTATTGAGGAACAGTTTATACTCTTGTACTCTTTGGAGTATTGAGGAACAGTTTATACTCTTGTACTCTTTGGAGTATTGAGGAACAGTTTATACTCTTGTACTCTTTGGAGTATTGAGGAACAGTTTATACTCTTGTACTCTTTGGAGTATTGAGGAACAGTTTATACTCTTGTACTCTTTGGAGTATTGAGGAACAGTTTATACTCTTGTACTCTTTGGAGTATTGAGGAACAGTTTATACTCTTGTACTCTTTGGAGTATTGAGGAACAGTTTATACTCTTGTACTCTTTGGAGTATTGAGGAACAGTTTATACTCTTGTACTCTTTGGAGTATTGAGGAACAGTTTATACTCTTGTACTCTTTGGAGTATTGAGGAACAGTTTATACTCTTGTACTCTTTGGAGTATTGAGGAACAGTTTATACTCTTGTACTCTTTGGAGTATTGAGGAACAGTTTATACTCTTGTACTCTTTGGAGTATTGAGGAACAGTTTATACTCTTGTACTCTTTGGAGTATTGAGGAACAGTTTATACTCTTGTACTCTTTGGAGTATTGAGGAACAGTTTATACTCTTGTACTCTTTGGAGTATTGAGGAACAGTTTATACTCTTGTACTCTTTGGAGTATTGAGGAACAGTTTATACTCTTGTACTCTTTGGAGTATTGAGGAACAGTTTATACTCTTGTACTCTTTGGAGTATTGAGGAACAGTTTATACTCTTGTACTCTTTGGAGTATTGAGGAACAGTTTATACTCTTGTACTCTTTGGAGTATTGAGGAACAGTTTATACTCTTGTACTCTTTGGAGTATTGAGGAACAGTTTATACTCTTGTACTCTTTGGAGTATTGAGGAACAGTTTATACTCTTGTACTCTTTGGAGTATTGAGGAACAGTTTATACTCTTGTACTCTTTGGAGTATTGAGGAACAGTTTATACTCTTGTACTCTTTGGAGTATTGAGGAACAGTTTATACTCTTGTACTCTTTGGAGTATTGAGGAACAGTTTATACTCTTGTACTCTTTGGAGTATTGAGGAACAGTTTATACTCTTGTACTCTTTGGAGTATTGAGGAACAGTTTATACTCTTGTACTCTTTGGAGTATTGAGGAACAGTTTATACTCTTGTACTCTTTGGAGTATTGAGGAACAGTTTATACTCTTGTACTCTTTGGAGTATTGAGGAACAGTTTATACTCTTGTACTCTTTGGAGTATTGAGGAACAGTTTATACTCTTGTACTCTTTGGAGTATTGAGGAACAGTTTATACTCTTGTACTCTTTGGAGTATTGAGGAACAGTTTATACTCTTGTACTCTTTGGAGTATTGAGGAACAGTTTATACTCTTGTACTCTTTGGAGTATTGAGGAACAGTTTATACTCTTGTACTCTTTGGAGTATTGCCGTTTTCAATCGGCTTACCCTAGCGTTATAACGCCGGCTTCAACCAAGGTCTGGATGTTATTCTTGAGAGCAAAGCATTCCTTGGTGGGGTGGAGGATCCTTCTGTGGTACTCGCAGTACGTTGGATCCGCAGAATCGCCATCTTCCTCTTGATGCGTGATGGGCGGGAGTTTGATTTTGTTGTTTTCGAGAAGGGTCTCGAAAATAGCTGGAACGTCTTCGTCTTTGAACGAGTACTCGTTTTGGAGCTCCTCGTCTGAATTCTCCTGTTGTTCCCAGGACTGCTGTTGTGACGTTTGATCATCGTCAATAACCGTTGCAGGTACGTCCTCTTCATCATGAGGTACGAGATCCGAATCCGGAGGATTAACCATCGGTTGGTTTCTCTCGATCTTCCGCCTTCTGATGAAGCGTTCAGCTTGTTCTCCTCGAGCCTTCAACTCTTTCCAGGTATTGAGCGGCTCTATTCCCATCACGTCCAAGATGTTAATGGACAAGTTGTTCTGACAAGTCTGCAAGAGGAATTCCTCCGTGACGGGATCCCTGCAGTTCATTGCCTGATTGCGGAAGCGTTTGATGAAGGTATCCACCGACTCTCCGCCTTTTTGTTTCTCGTCGAAGAGTGTCCTGATCGACACCTCGGTGTCATCATCGAAGAAATGGGCGAGAAACATGCCTTCCAAGTCCTCCCAGCTGTTGATGCTTCCGGGCTTGAGACGGCGGTACCAATCGAAGGCAGGCCCGCGAAGGGTGCCAACGAATGACCGAACCATCAAAGGCTCGTTGCCCGAGATTACTCCCAAGTGAGACTTGAAGTAGATCAGATGTTGAGTGGGCGAGCCCTTTCCGTTGAACGGCGTGAAGTTGATCAGGTTGAACTTCGCCGGATACGGGATCGAATCCCACTTTCTCGGGTAAGGACACGGAATGCCGGTCCTCTTCACCTCCCGAGCAGACATCAGGGCTTCGATTTTTCTTTCGAGCTCCTTTATCTTTTCGGCCTCACCCATATCCTGTTTTGGATAAGTTTCGAGAGGAATCATACGGCCACCCCCAGTGTTGTCACTACTGGTGGGTCCACCCCCAGCGCTATCATCACTGGTGGGTCCACCCCCAGCGCTGTTAATTTTAGTGGGGCCACCCCCAGTATTCTTGGGTGGTGCGTTGGCCATGACGATTTCGACCACCTCCGGCTCGCTGTTGACTGCAGCGTTCTGGGTGCGATGGTTGGACTCGACTAGCCGGTTCGACAGAGCTCGGATTCGTTGATCGTGCATTTGTCTCATCTCTTGCATAGCCACTTCCATTTCAAACTTGAAGATTTCCTTCTGCTTAGTCAGGGCCTCTTCAATGATTTTGGCTATCTGATCTGTATTGACCATGAGCACCTCTCGAGCTTGCCCTATGCTAGACGTTGTGTCGTCAGAAGCGAGAGCGGAATAGGAATCCGAGAGTTCATCATCGGAATGTACTCCCTCATGGATCCCACAGTAATTGTCATATCTGACGGCTTCTAGCTGAAGCTGAGCTGTTCCCGAATTGACCCTGCTTCCTGGAGAGGAATTAGGGTCGGAATCACTTGAAATGATTGGGGATTTTCCCTTGTTGACCATGTTGATAGTCACTTCTAGGGGTTCATCATCTCGAGCAATCGATCCTCTTCGGTGGGAACGCCTTGATTTGGGCTTTGTCGGTCCATCGGAGATTCCCTCGAATATCGAGATCCTCTGTGGAGCGGTCTTGGGGCAGCTACAAGCTGATAATACTGCCCTGATGATTTTGGTACACGGACAGTGAGAATCCGCTTCCCGGGTGTTTCTCTTTCGAGATTCATCCGCACCCCCAGCCTGATAGTACAACTCATCGACGTTGCCGTCGGAGTAACCTATCGGCTGCTCACAGGGGTTCTCAGGTATAACGCGTTCGTCTGTCCGAAGCGTCTTCTTCTGAGTAAAGGTGTTTCTCTTTCGAGATTCATCCGCACCCCCAGCCTGATAGTACAACTCATCGACGTTGCCGTCGGAGTAACCTATCGGCTGCTCACATGGGTTCTCAGGTATAACGCGTTCGTTTGTCGGACGCGTCTTCTTCTGAGTAATCATTGCCTTGTTGGCCTCCGCAAGAGTCGCACGTTTGGAATCACTCCTTTGTGAGGGTGAAACCTTAACGGGCTCTTGGTCCTTTGCACGCACCGCCGAGCTGGTTGTTGCAAAGATCGATTTGTTAGGAGATTGCGCACGACCCCCAGTCTGGATGTTGGCTTGAAGCTCCTTCAGCGATCCCCAGCTTCCCTTGACAAGCGTTTTTCCTCGATTCTCGGGTAGAGCATCGATACGGTTGTTCAGAGGATTCCTAGACTTGGGGAAATCCACGCTGCGGTGGGGCTTTACCGAAGGTTCGGGACCTGAAATGGACGAAGGTTGGAGAGCAATATTACCTGCTTTTACCTTAGGCGTTGATTCGGCCTTTGGCATCCAAACTCGTTCGGACCTCGGCGATCTCTTAACGGCCTCTCCCTTTAGCATTTCTCGTGCTTTTTGGACCAGGGCTCGGGCATGCGCACGCAAGGCGCGGCGCTTCTGGATTCGCTCCTCGAGAGTAGAACGGGTTCTTTTGACATGAATCCATTTGTCCGTTTCTGATTCGGAGGAGGGGCGGGTTGTTTGCCGTGGTTGCTCCTGGCGTTGCCTGGATTTTAGATCTACGTTATAGCGGATCCCATCCATTGGCTCCAAAGCCTCGGCCAGCTGTCGAGCAAGACGTTGACGCTGTCTTTGTCGTGCTCTCTTTGATAATGCCGGAGCGTCTTCAGAAGTCATCTCCTCGGCGGAAGAGGAATCCGGATCTGCGATCTCGACCAGGTTGGACGACGTGGGGACGTCGCGTGGTGCAAGTGCAGAGGCGGCAACGGGGTCTTGGATTTTTGAACCGAAGGACCTGCAATCATTTATGAAAGAGGTTACCTTTCTGTACCCGTTTGGAGAGGCGGATCTGGAGGAGGAGGAAGAGAGGCCTTCTTTGAACCGTTGTTGATCGAGCTCGTGTTCTTCATTCACCCCGATCTTGAGTGCTGGTTGCGTCACGACGGCGTCGGTTGCGATGCCGTTGGCTCCCACTGTGGTCGCCAGTCTGTTTGCGGAAAAAGTTGCTGTATTCATTGCTGCATTCATTACAACTTCAATCGTTACAATGAAATAAAAAGATAGCCTTTTTATAAGACCGGTACACAATGAAAACAAAATAGATACAACTCTTTTCAAACAAACGCAAGATCTGTTTGTCATCTCTTGCTTGCGTGGGTCTTTTGCCTGTGACGGGGATGTTGATATCCGTGGACCACCGGGGCACTCAGATCTGGTCCGAGAAAATCGGGCAGAGTTTCGTCTATCCGCGGGGGATTTTAGAAACTCTGAACCTCGTCGATCCGCGTGGGATCTCAGAAGTGTAAAGCTTATGTCTCGGCTAAGACGAGGCACTAGCTCTCCTTTGTATCACCGCTAAGGGCAACACTAAGGGAAAAGAAGGTGGGGAATGAAGAAGAAGACTCCTTTGCTGCAGAAGGCTCGCTCACTCCTCGATCCGGCAGGGCTTCGCCGCTCTCTTAGAAAACCCCGACTCCTTCCTCCGGCAGGGCTTCGCCGCTCCTCTCTGGAATTTCAGATCTCAAAGGCTAGAGCTCTAGATCTGAAATTCCTCTCCCAAAACCAAGGCCAAGAGAATGGAGGCCCTAGGGGCCTATTTATAGGAAAAGCAAGGGGTAGGGGTTGGTTGAGGACACCCCTAGGGGGGGTGTCTCGGCTCCAAAACCGAGACACCCCTTGGGGTGTCTCGGCCATGGCCGAGACACCCCCAAGGGGTGTCTCGGTTTTGGAGCCGAGACACCCCCCTAGGGGTGTCCTCAACCAGCCCCCCGTTGGATGCGCGACGAAGAGTTTGACCTGCTCTGGTGATTGGATTATCTGTAGAGTGGTCGAGGCATGAAGGGCGTTGTCCTTTTTGTGAACAGTGCCGGGCTTCCCGATTGGTCCGGGTCTTCGTGATTCCGAAGTCCTATCCGCTCATGTAACTCGTCGATTCACTTCAGTCGTTCGTCGACGTCGATTAGGCTCATGTGGATCGGATGGTGACGTTCATCGTCGTTCGTTAACACTGAACCGGTTGTGGAGAACTATAGGCAATTTTTGATGCCTACAGTCCCCTTGTCGGTCTGACACCTCTTCATGAGCCGACACATCCCCCTCGCTCGATATCGCCTCATGAATCGAGACGTCATCGTCCACCTCGGATTCACCCATCTCTCCAGCCGAATGGCTCGCCCAAGAGGGGGGATCCTCCTTACCAGCAGCTTCATGGGATGGTTCAACTACGAATACAAGAAGAGGGTTAGTAAATGCCCCTCGAGAGGAGCCCCGTTGACAGTTCAGTATGTGCAGGCTAGCAATGCTAGATCCTACTCTTACCTGAGCCACCAAGCTCCTCTTCGTCTCCGGTTCCCTCCTCTTCATCGGAAGGAATAGAGATCACTCTCTCAATCGTACCAACATAAAGTCAACACAAACGTCAAGGGGTGTAGATTCGACCTTATACCCGAGGGTATGACATTAAAGATTACCTTCTAGTACGGTCGTAGGGGTCATTGAAGCCCCCGCCTGTGGCCTCACACCAGACTGTGGAGGAGCATCCTCCGAAGTCGCCGAGACCATCCCCGATATGGCGAAGGGAGCAGGCGAAATACCCCCAGTCACAGGAGGAGTCACCCTAGGAATGATCACCTGAGTAGCATCGTCCTGACCTTCCACCGCTCTGACAGCCTCAACCATCTCTTCGTGACAGACCTTCTTGGCCGCCTCCATCCTGGAACTCTCAGCCACAGTCTCCCGCTGTCGTTTAGAGAGAAGCGAGCTACTCGGGGATAGGAGGGGCATCCCCATCCATCCAACTATCATGCTCCGAGCCTGTTCTAGACATTCACCTGCCCGAACTAGCTCATCAGATTCTCTTTGCCTATTGGTGGGATCCAGCGAAGGGCCAGGGGACGGAGCTTAAGCCTCAGGTGCCCCGGATTCATCTAAACCTACATCAAAGCCCTCGGTGTCTTTAACAGGATCTTCCGAAAACCACTCTCTAGTAGTCTGACGGCCCTTTCGCCTCGAGGGACGAAGAGCTCCCCTTGGGCGACGCCCGTGTTCAGCCAGACAGGAACTCTGGAACCGAAAACCCTCAGGATTAGCGCTAGCACCCCGATACCACCAACAATACAGGAGCGTATGGTGCAGATCGCAATCCTTGGCAGGAAGCTCAAAATGAGCATGGGTGCCACCGGCGTGAGTCCTGAACCATCCCCGAGCACCATCCACTAACCCTCCTTCAAAATATAAGTGGGGGTTGATGTTTCCCACATACAGTTGGTCGTACCCGAACTAGCGGGCAAACCTGCAAGGGATGTACGGATCGAGGTAGCACACAGAGCCTGTTCGTAGGATATGATACCCCGGTCGAATATTTACCAACCATCGAAAAGCGCCATAGGAAAGAACGGTGTGATGGTCCACCGTCGATACGTCACTAAGAGACTCGCCATACCCTCCTTCACTGAAGTAGGGGAAGAAACGGTGAAAATTATAATGGCCGAAATGAGAGAGTGTCCTCCGTGCGTCAGGGATGTCTTTACACTTCCACGAGCATCTCTCCAGGCGCTGGACGAACGGAACAAACCTGTCTCCTTGAAGAGTCGCTGGGGCACTCATCAAGCACTCGCAGTGGTAGACAAACCACGCCATCAAGTAAGTGTAGGACAGCCCCACTCTAGGGTTGGGAGTCTTGAGGACTTCACCTTCCCCTTCGTCGATACTCGACACACGACAAAATTGAGCCGTCAATGTGCGGAGTCCCCGATGGATACATGCCACCATCGCCGACACCAACGCGTAGGACTTCCCGTGGGCTAAGCGAACTTCAGGATACACGACCTCCACCGAAAGCTCCTCAAAGGAATGAGTGGGGACCACGTACCTCTTCAGCCACAACATGAGGTACCCCACGATCAGAGTCTTTCCAGATATAGGGGACTTGGCCTGGTGGTGGAACGAGTGGAAAACCGTTCCGAATTTGAATCCACCCTCGTCATGCTCAAGAGTCATGGTGGCTCCCCCTTCGGCCGTCCTCCTTTCCACTTCGGCCTGGTCACACTCGCCCAGCGGCAGAGTAGGCCTTCCTTTGATATCATTCTCCGGGAACAAGTAATCAGCCCAGTTCTTATGGCTGATCCCCGGAGCCCTCTTCTTCTTGCCTTTGTAGTCTACCGCCCCTAAGGTATTGAGGTATATATGGTAGTGACAGAGCAATTCCCATAGAGTCTCAACCACCAAGGGGGAGCAGTCTGAAAGTTGATTAATCTCATCTTGACCTGGGATGTACTCCTCGTACGAAAAGCTTCCTAAGGGCAGCCCTGACACGTCATACATCTCATGAAGGGTTATGCCGAGTTTACCATTAGGGGTGAAGAACGTGCCGCTGTCCGCACAATACAGTTCTAAGATGCTATGAAACTGAGGAGCATTGATTTTCAGACCATGTCGAGTGGCTCGAATAGCTACGTACAGCTCTGAATCCATGAGATCAAAATTCTCGGCCAAGATATAGTCAGTAATCTTGGACCACCAGGTGCTGCTACCAGGTGCAGAGTAGATCCACCCGGGGCTCTAAAGTCTTTCGGAGGGAATTTCCCCCCAGCCCCAAAGAAGCAATGACGGAATGTCTCCGCGACCGCGGTCATCTCCCCGTCATGCAACTCATTGAACGGCAGGCCAGGACGAAGGGCGGTCACACGTTTGCAGGAGCTGTCAACCCCGTACCTAGCCGTGGAGCCCGTAAAGACACCGCAAGTCACCCCATCCTGAGTTGGGGTCAAATCCCAGTTCATCATTCTTGGGACTGTAAGGGACCGCAACTCAACAATCGAGAACCCTCTCGCCATGCTGGGGAGGTAGTAGGGGACCCCGTCCACTACGCGAAGCCACCTACTCTCCCTGAGCAATAGGGCTGAAGGATCAGTCGTGGCATCACTAAAAAAAACTGAGGCTTTTTGAGCTTTGTCCTAGCCTCGTCTGTCAACACCGTGTCGGTAGTCAACTCACGCAACATCAAGTAGTGCCCGTCGGTGACTCTCTTTATTAGTCCATCCGACTTGTCGGCAGCAAACACGGGCACCGGATCCAAGAAAGAGAATCGGGGAGGCGCCGTATAGCCTGTACCTCCAGCGAGACCAATGGCCACGCCCTTTAGAAGGGCTTCGTTCGAAAAGGTCGCTACAAGGCAGAACCGGAGAATTAAAACAGAATTCACCCTGGGGGGGCAAATCCGCCTATTAAGCTAAAAACAGGCAAAGTCGCTAGACAAATGTAAATCCGCCTGTCAAAAAAAATCCACTTGACAAAGATGAGATCTGCCTGTATAGACTGTATTCGTCTTTACCAGACAAAAGTCGAACTCGCCTGTCAAAAACGAGTTCGCCTTCGCCCGATAAAGGTCGATTTTATCCAAATCAGGGAAACTGCCAAAAAATGGCAGAATCCACTGGGGAAGACGAGCGATACTCATCCTCCCGACCCGACGTCGGCAATCAACGCAAGGTCGTCTGACAAACCTTTCGACTTACCCAAGTGCGTCTCAGGCACGCTGGCGATCGTACCGGTGACGAGGCGATCAGAATAGCGTCCAGGACCTCCTCCCTTTGGAACACATCTCTTAGATTTCGGCGCCATGTCTAAGAGTCGGGGACGAAGCGGGAATTCTTTCTCTTTAGAAAATTTTCACGAAATGAAATTCCCGAGCACAGTAGCTCTCAAAAGAGGGGAACAAAGCCTATTTAAAGGTGGAGATGCTTGCGTGGTCACGATCGCTCTCAAGAGGCGAAACATTGACGATTAAGAGACGTGGCCACGATCGAAATCGACGGCCTAGATTACTCTCCACAGTTCGTTCTCTTTTGCAGCTACGAAGGAACCGTCGAAACAGAAAACGGGCTGGTCAAAACTCGGGACGCGAACCGAAGTCTACGACTAAATCTAACGGTTGGATTCGAAAACCACGGCCACGATTCATCATTAAGCGAGGTGCACGAAGTTGACGTCACACTGTCGAATCATAATTAATGCGACTTGACGGACCCACGCCGCCTTAGCTAGAAAGCACGAAGCCTCATCGACGAACACGTGGTTCACCTCCTGCCAAATCTAATTCTGCCCAAAGGAAGGGTTTCGCCTGCAAAAACCTGGCTTGACCCCACAAATTCAAAATTTCGCCTACGAAAATAAATTTTGCATGAACGATTCATTTGCCTTTGAAGATGAATTACGGATGACACGACTCGTCCAGAGTTATGAACCACCAATGAAATGGCCTCACTCAAACCCAAGCCTCAGACGGCTAAGGGTTAGAGCAGAAATCTTAGAATTAAGCCTAAGAGAAACTACTCGACAACTCATCATACTAAGGGGAATAGTATGGCTAGCCCGATTCAAACGGTAATCGGTAAAGGCAAATCAAACCCGTTGATAGCTGAGGGTTTGCTAAAAACCCTAAAGGGAACCAAATACACTTGCTTCGCCAAGGACTTCTTTATTCAAAGTATTCCAGACCGCACGCAAGCCGATTTAGGTCTGAAAACTTTGAAGGGGGTCTTGTAGACGGTAAAAATTACCTCCGTAAACTTACATGAAATTCGCCTGCGAGTCGGAGTCACCCACACAATTTGAGGGTAGGGCTCACCCTTAGACTTGACTCGCTAGCACGAGCCCAAACCACGCGGTCACCGAATGCGCTCGTATCTGTTGGCCACAGACTCGCCTGTACGAATCGGCTCACCCGCACGAGTCAAGATCACCCAAATGACTAAAATTCGCCTGTTTACTCGACTCGCTCGCTCGAGTCGAAAGTCGAATGCGCCTACGAACTTTAGGATCGCCAGTGTACTCGACGGTCGCTATATTACGTACAGGGATGGGCCTTCCCACTTCCCGCGACATGACGGGAAGGAGCATAGTACTCCAAGCCCATCAAGTAGTCGCTCACAGTACGAACAACTAGTCAAATCCATGCAAATCCGCCTGTAGACTCACGATTGAAGCTCACCTCACCTGCACGAGTCAAGAGTTGAATCCTCCTGCAAATGGAAAGCTGGCTAGACTCACTTGAGTACTTAATAGCCACTACACGGCGTACAGGGATGGGCCTTCGTACTTCTCGCATGACGTGAAGGGAAGGAGCACAGTACTCCAAGCCCATCAAGTGGCCGCTCATAGTACAAGTGACCGGTCAGTCGCCAAGTCCGCCTGTAGAAAGTTCGCCTCGCCTGCACGAGTCAAGAGCTGAATCCGCCTACAAACGATAAGCTGGATAAACCCACTCGAGTACTGGGCAGCCGCAATCCCACTCCTCACGACATGAAGGGAAGGAGTACAGTACTCCGAACCCATCAAGCAGCCGCTCACAGTACAAACCCAAGGTATGGTATCTCCCAACAGGACATGGTCATATCCTATGATTCAAGGAGCGACCACGCCATCTCTCCTCTATTTAAGAACCTCTCCTGGCTTCAAAAAAGGGGTTCGCTCATAGTTAATTGATTAATTCAATCAGTTAACTGAACCACTAGCTCTCGACTCTCAAAGGAGTCGACGACAAGCTCTTTGCATAATCTTTGCACTGTAGCATCTTCTCCTAGTTTCGGGTCCTGATCGCCGTCGAACTTGGAGACTCGAACTCTACCGACTCGAGCTTCTACTGTGTACTGAAGCTCACTAGAAACCTCGGTCAGATCGTCCAAGGGAAGCAAACTCGGTGCGAGAACCAAGCGAGGCATCCTATAGCTACCGAAAGTCCCCACGTTAAACAAGGAGGGCATTCCCTCCGCTTCTATTGTAATTTTCGATTCATTAGTTTGTAATAAGCTGTTCTTATCAATACAAATAAAATCCCTATTTCGGGAAATCAGAAATTCACACCTACAATATCGTGGGAGGAATTTAAAAAGATTTTTTATGAAAAGTATTTTCCTTTAACTATTCGCAAACAAAAAGAATAAGAGTTTAGAAAATTAGAGCAAGGTGATAAGATAGTAGCTGAATATGAAGAGGAGTTCACTTATTTATCAAAATTTGTCACTCATTTGTTGGGTAAGGAGGAGGATAGAGCACGTCGTTTCGAAGAAGGGCTTCGACCGGACATTCAGAAGGCGGTCAGTGCATTTGAACTCCCTACATATGGAGAAGTATTAAAGAAGGCCTTGTTAATTGAGAAAAATAAAATTGATATAAAACCAAAGAATGAGGCGAGCAGCTCCTACCCAAAGAAGCGGTTCTGGCAAGATAATCTTGATGAAAGAAATAAAAATTAGAGAAACAAAAAGCAGAATGTTGGACGTAGAGAAGAGAAAATTCCTAACCAGAAAACTTTGAGATGTGATGTTTGTCATAAACTGGGGCATGAAGCGAAAAACTGTTGACCAGAAAACTTTGAGATGTGATGTTTGTCATAAACTGGGGCATGAAGCGAAAAACTGTTGGAGAAATACTGGAGCTTGTTTGAGATGGTGATGTTTGTCATAAACTGGGGCATGAAGCGAAAAACTGTTGGAGAAATACTGGAGCTTGTTTGAGATATGGTCAGAAAGATCACAAAATAGCAAATTGTCCCCTACAGCAACCATCTCGGAATACCTTCAAAACTGGTCAGTCCAGTGGTGGGAACCAGTATCCTCAAGATAAGGCTCGAGTTTATTCCTTGACTGAGAAGGAAGCAGAAGCAAACAAGGATGTGGTGACAGGTACGCTAACTTTTGTGTCGGTTCATGCTCGGGTACTATTTGATTCTGGTGCGTCGCATTCCTTTATTGCTGCATAGTTTGTTAAGTGAAACAAATTACAATGTGATACCCTACAACAAGAATTACTTGTTAGTACACCTGGGGGTAGCATACTAGTATCAAATCAAGGTTGTAAGGGTAAAATTTATATTCTCGACAAGAAACTCCTCGTAGAATTAATGATACTAGAAATGCATGATTTCGATATCATATTAGGAATGGATTGGTTATCCTTAAATCATGCTTCTATTTTATGTCGAGAAAAGAAAGTAGTGTTTAGATTTCCTGGTCAACCCGAATTTTGTTTTGAGTGATGTAAATCTATAGAACCTTTAAAGTTCATATCAGCCCTTAAAGCGTATCGAGCACTGAGAAGTGGATGTATGGGTTATTTGGCATCAGTTGAAATGATTGATGATGGAAAATCAAGCTTAGAAGAGATATCAATTGTCCGAGAATTTCCAGAGGTATTTCCAGAAGAACTTCTAGGAATACCTCCAGATAGAGAAATTGAATTTTTAATTGATCTAGTACCTGATACGAGTCCTATTTCTAAGGCTCCTTATCGAATGGCACCTGCTAAATTAAGAGAGCTAAAGGTACAACTACAAGAACTTTTAGATAAAGACTTCATTCGGCCTAGTGTGTCACCCTAGGGTGCACCAGTGTTATTTGTGAAGAAGAAAGATGGAAGTATGAGATTGTGTATTGACTTCCGTGAGTTGAATAAGGTAATCATTCGGAACAAGTACCCATTACCAAGAATTGATGATCTATTTGATCAACTACAAGGAGCTCAAGTATTTTCAAAGATTGATCTCCGCTCTGGTTACTATCAATTAAAGATCATGCCAGAAGATGTGCCAAAGACTGTATTTTGAACCCGCTATGGTCATTATGAATTTTTAGTTTTACCATTCGGGCTCACAAATGCACCTGCGGCATTTATGGATCTTATGAATAGGGTATTTAAATATTTATTGGATCGGTTTGTTGTGGTATTTATTAATGATATTCTGATATACTCAAGAAGCAAGGAAGAGCATGAAGAACACTTGACATAGGTGTTGCACACATTAAAGAGAGAACAACTATATGCGAAACTTAAGAAATATGAATTCTGGTTGGAGGAAGTAGCATTTCTTGGGCATGTAATCTCTAAGGAAGGGATTTCTGTGGACCCTAAAAAGGTAAAAGCTATTGTTAAATGGGACAGATTGACTACTGTGACAGAGATCCGTAGCTTTCTTGGTATGGCTGGCTACTATAGAAAATTTGTGGAAGGATTCTTCTCGTATTGCTTCACCTCTAACTCATCTTACTCAGAAGGGAGTTAAATTTATTTGGTCAGATGAATGTGAGAAAAGCTTTCAAGAGCTAAAAAGTCGATTATTGTCTGCTCTAATACTTACATTACCCAGTGGAGACACATGCTTTGCTATCTATAGTGATGCCTCTAGAAGAGGATTGGGATATGTACTTATGTAAAATGGAAAAGTCATAGCATATGCTTCAAGACAATTAAAGCCTTATGAACAAAACTATCCCACTCATGATCTTGAGTTAGCGGCAGTAGTGTTTGCTCTCAAAATTTGGAGACATTATTTATATGGAGTACATTGTGAAATATATACTGACCACAAGAGTTTGAAATATATATTTACTCAGAAGGAGTTGAATTTATGGTAAAGAAGATGGTTGGAGCTTCTGAAAGATTATGATATGACCATCAATTATTACCCTGACAAGGCAAATATTGTTACTGATGCCTTGAGCCGCAAGAATTCATGCAATTTAGCTTGCCTAATTACTTCTCAAAGAAAAATATTGGAGGACTTGGATCGTACTGGAATTAAAATTAGAGTCCACCAAATTGGAGTTAAATTAGCAAATATGATAATACAACCTTCTTTGCTAGATGAAGTTAAAGCAAACCAGCAGAATGATCCTCAACTGTTGAAGATAAAGAAAGATGTGGAAGAAGGCACTCGAGGAGAATTTAAGAAACATAAAGATGGATCATTGAGGTTTGGAACTAGAGTTTGTGTGCTTAACATACCAGAGATAAAGAAAAAGATTCTAAAAGAGGCACATCACTCTCTGTATACTATGCATCCTGGATCAACAAAAATATATAAAGACCTGAAGGAAATATATTGGTGGAATAATATGAAGAAGGAAATTGCCACCTATGCTGCGGAATGTTTCACTTGCCAACAAGTAAAGGCTGAGCACCAGAGACCAGCTGGATTAGTCCATAACTTGGACATACCAATGTGGAAATGGGAAAAGATCACCATGGATTTCGTCACTGGCCTTCCAAAATCTTTGAGAAAGAATGATGCAATATGTGTAATTATGGACCGGTTGACAAAGTCAGCACACTTTTTAACTATCAATATGAATTTTTTATTAGAAAAGCTGACTAAAATGTACATTAATGAGATAGTAAGGTTGCATGGTGTACCAATATCAATAGTTTCTGACCGAGATTCTCGGTTCACATCAGAATACTGGAAAAGTGTGCATAGAGCTCTGCAGACTAAACTAAATTTTAGCTCAGCTTACCATCCATAGACAGATGGCCAATCAGAACGGACAATTCAAATACTAGAAGATATGTTAAGATATTGTGTTCTGGAGATGAAAGGGTCATAGGAAGATTATCTGCCTTTGGCCGAGTTTGCATTCAATAACAGCTACCAAGCTAGCATTCAGATGGCACCATATGAACTTCTTTATGGAAGAAAGTGCAAGTCTCCTATTCATTGGGATGATGTTGGAGAAAGGAAACTTCTTGGACCAGAATTAGTGCAACAAACAATTGATAAAATTCAATTAGTTTGAGAACGTCTTCGCACAACACAAAGTCGTCAGAAGAGTTATGCTGATTAAAGAAGAAGAGAATTGGAATTCCAGGTGGGCGATCATGTTTTCTTGAAGGTTTCGCCTACCTGAGGAGTGAAAAGATTCATAATTCAAGGGAAGTTAAGCCCGAGATTTATCGGTCCTTTTGAAATTCTGGAACACATTGGTTTAGTGGCGTACAGATTAGCATTACCACCATCCCTATCTGGAGTTCATGATGTATTTCACATATCGATGCTTCGAAAGTTCATCCGAGATCCAAATGAGATCGTTGAGTTGTCTCCAGTAGAGCTCAAGCCAGACTTGACCTATGAGGAAAGACCAGAACGTATTGTCGATTATAAGGAACAGGTGCTTAGGCGTCGAATAATCAAATATGTGAAAGTTCAATGGAAGAATCACTCTGAAAGAGAAGCTACCTGGGAGATGGAAGATTCTATGTGAGAAAGATATCCAGAACTCTTTCGAGATATAGGTATGTTAAGTTTCAAGGACGAAACTTTTTATTAGGAAGGAAGAGTGTAGTAGCCTAAATAATTAGTGCCTTAAAACTTGATTAATGAATTTTTTTTATTTCAGATTAGAAAATTAATTAAGGGTATTTTTGGGATTTCACCCTAACTCCTATTTATCTGCCACGTTAATGTTTTGTGGAAAAAATTCATTCGACATAGTGGTCGACACCTCTTTAACGGAAGAATAAAAACAGAGAAATCAAAGAAAAAGACAGAAAAAAAATCAAAGAAAACCCACAAAAAAAGAAAAAGAGAGAAGAAGTAGAAGGAGAAGGAACGTGATCAACATCCCCAAGTTCAAATTAGTTAAGGTATAAGTCAATCCTCATGTTTGATCTAAAATTTCTTGATTTAGAAGAGTAAAATTGTTATAGAGATCTTAGTAAATCAAATCAAAATAGAATGAATGAGGAAGTTAACTTGTTATGAATATGAACTTAAAAAACTAGGGTTTGTAAAGGATTTTTTTTGTGTGTTTAGGATGCATGAAAATAAACTGAAAAAAAAGAGAAAAAGAAAAATAAACTAACCTAGATTTTGTGGGTTTCTTGCCGTCGGCCTCTCATTGTCATCGGCGGCTCCTCGTCGCCGTCCTACTTCCATGGCGGAGAGAGGGAGAGAGGGGGGGAGAGAGAGAGAGAGAGAGAGAGAGAGAGAGAGAGAGAGAGGGGAGAGGAGAAGAAAACCAAAAGAAAAAAAACAGAGGAAGAACGAAAGAGGAACAGAAAAAAAAAGAAAAGAAAAAAGAAGAAGAAAGAAACGAAGAAGGGAGGAGGAGGAAGATGATCAGGTGTTTTAATATAAAGAGAGGAAAAATTGCTTTAAGCCCCTGAACCATGTATGCAGTGGTGAGTTTCAAATCAAAATTCAGGAAAAGATTAAGTAATCTATATTCTGGTTTGAGATTTCCTGAACCAAAACTAGATGTAAAGATCCTCCCACACAAGGTTGCAGACATGTTGTTGTATTCTGGTGTACCAGGCTGTAAAGTGGAGGCTAAATGGAAGTAATCTGGTACATCAGTGGGTGGTTCTACAAGGTCAAGGGTAGCACAGATAGTGGAAAGATCGAAAATAACCCTAACACCCCTCACGATAGAAAAAGCTGAATATTCTCTATCTGGATCAATCTCCCATCCAGAATAGAACTCATGAACTAATGAAATGTTGGCTTTTTCTAGGGGTTTAGTCATCATGCTCCTAAGACCTACTGAAGTTAACATAGTGACTGTGGAATGATATGTATGTAATGCACTCATCTGAAATCCCCTCTCAAAATTAATGTTAAGACCCACAATTCTAGCTAAAATAATGGGCCTATCTATGTCGGTTTCATATGGATCAGAAGATGATGAACTTGCTCGAGATTTCTTTCCACGGGGGCATCTACAAAAAAAGAAAAAAATATTTTAATAAAAAAATTCCAATATATGTATTTTATTTTATTAGTAAGAATATTATTATTATTATTATTATTAATTTTTTTTGACAAGAATTTAGCTACAAATTGTTCAACATGAGTTAATTTTAAGTTATCAGAATTTTGTTTTGACAATAAATTTCCTTAAAATTTTTCTTTTAGAACAAAAATGTTAAAATTTTGATAACTTGATCGGTGAAATACACATGTTGATATTACAATTATAAGCTAAACCTTAAAAAAAATTATTATGGAATTGTTTGCACATAACACCCCAAATTCAAGTTTATTTTTGCAAAAACCCCCCTAATTTTTTTTGGATGAATTGTTTGCACATAACACCCCAAATTCAAGTTTATTTTTGCAAAAACCCCCCTAATTTTTTTTGGATTTGCATAAAACACCCAAAAAAATTTCAATTTGAAATCACGTACCCAATTGAATGTTCAAAATTATACGTTTTTGCAAAAAACCCTAAGAATTTTCGGGTTTGCATGAAACACCCCAATTTTTGTCGGTTTTGCACAAAACACCCCAAAAAAAAAATTTCCTTTGTTTTTAGATTTTTGAACAAGATATCCTCAATTGAATTCTAAGTTCAAACCCCCAAGAAATTTTTAGATTTTGCATAACCCCCCCCCCCCCATTTTTGGCAAATCCCCAAATTAAACCCTCAATATGTTGAATTGATCACTTATAATCACCACATCATCCAAACTATGATAATAATCCAAAATTATTCATGATTTAATCACAACATCATCTATGAATTCAAAAATTGAAATTACAAGATTAAGTTTGGAAATCATACCTTGGGGAGATGAGGAAGAAGACCTAGAAATTGAAGAAATCTCCTCCTTGTGATCTTGATCTTGTATGGGGGGGATTAGGGTTTGTTAGGGGGGGGAAATCGGGTTTGGGAGATGAAAGGAAGAGGAGAAGAAAGTGGCTTGGGGTGGGGCTGCGGTTTTAAAAGCAGCAGGGTTTGGGCATCGATGCCGGAATGTTTGGGCCAGCCGGACCAAACACGGTTTTCCTTTTTTTTTCTTTGGGCCTGTGATTTTGGGCCTATGTATATATATATATTTTATTTTTTTGTTTTGTTTTTGTTTTTGTTTTGTTTGGGCCATAGAAAATGGTCTAAAAATATTTGATATATATTTATTTATTTATTTTTCATTTTACTTATTCAACGTTTTTTTTATCTATGTTAGTTATTCAAAAAAAAAATTCAAGGATGAGAAAATTTTTTTATATGTATTTTTTTAATATTTTTATTTTTTTTATATATTATTTTTTATTTTATTTTATTTTATTATTATTTTTTTTACAAATAATGTGGTTCATAGAGAACCAACACCTCCTCCTCTCCGAGTGTAGAAAATTCTAAAAATGGTTTTAGACGTTGACCGTTAATTTTGAAAATATCCCTATTTTTAGGATTTTCTATCTCGACAGCCCCATGTGAGAAAACTTGTTTTACAATAAATGGACATGTCCATCTTGATCTTAATTTTTCAGGAAAAAGATGCAATTTTGAATTGTACAATAAAACTTTCTGTCCTGGAGAGAAATTTTTTCGCAAAATTGATTTGTCATGAAAAATCTTGGTTTTCTCTTTGTAAATTTTTGAGTTTATGTATGCATCATTTTTAATTTCTTCCAACTCATTTATTTGGAGCAATCTGTTCTTACCTGCCGAGTCTGAATTAAAATTCAACAGTTTTATCGCCCACATTGCGCGATGTTCCAACTCTACTGGTAGGTGACAAGCTTTCCCGAATACCAGTCTGTACGGTGACATCCCCAAATTGGCCTTGAACTATACGCCCACAGAGAATCACATAATTTTACAGACCAATCTTTTCTGTTATGATTAACTATTTTTTCTAAGATTTGTTTGATCTGCCTGTTTGTGACCTCTACTTGTCCAGTGGTTTGGGGGTGATAAGGAGTTGACAATTTGTGTGTGATTGAATATTTTCTCATCAAAGCTTCAAAAGAACGGTTACAGAAATGTGTACCGTTGTCACTGATGATCGCTCGGGGTACTCCAAACCGTGCAAAAATGTTCTCTTTCAAAAACTTGACAACGACCTTGTTGTTATTAGTTTTACAAGCTACCGCCTCAACCTATTTTGACATGTATTCAACGGCTACTAGAATGTAAACATTTCCAAAGGAATTTAGAAATGGTCCCATGAAATCGATACCCCACAGATCAAAAAGTTCAACTGATAAGATGGGTTGTAAGGGCATTATATTTCTTCTAGTGATCTTCCCTAAAAGCTGACAGCGGTTACAGGTTTTGCAAAACTCGAATGAATTCTTGAAGAGAGTGGGCCAATATAGCCTAGATTGGAGAACTTTTTCAGCTATTTTTCTCGGGCCAAAGTAGCCCCCACATGCTTGCTCATGACAAAAGGATAGAACACTCCTAGTTTCTTCCGTAGGAACACACCTCCTAAAGTTCTGATCAGGACAGTATTTGAACAGATATGAATCATCCCAGTAAAAGTATTTTACTTGGGAGAGAAAACGAGATCTATCCTGTTTGGACCAATGAGAAGGGATCTGGTTCATGACTATGTAATTCACAATGTCAGTGAACCATGGGACAGATTGGATTTGTAGGAGTTGTTCATCAGGGAAATGCTCATTGATCGGAACGGTTGATGTTGGTGCGTTCGGTAGTCGAGAAAGATGTTCTGCTATGAGGTTCTCTGTTCCCCTTCTATCAAGAATTTGGATGTCAAACTCTTGAAGAAGGAGAATCCATCTAATGAGCCATGCTTTAGCATCCTTTTTGGTCAAAAGATACTTTAGTGCGGAATGATCTGTAAAAACTTTGGTTAAGGAACCGATGAGGTAGGACCTGAGTTTTTCTTAGGCAAAGACTACAGCTAAAAACTCTTTCTCTGTGACAGAGTAATTTTACTGGGCATCATTCAGAGTCCTACTGGCGTAGTAGATTACATGCGGTTTTCCATCAAACCGTTGTCCTAAAACAGCTCCAATCGTAGAATCAGATGCATCACACATCAGTTCGAAGGGTAAGGTCCAGTCTGGTGCATGAATGATAGGAGCTGTGGTTAGCTCCTTTTTCAGATATTCAAAAGCTTTGAGGCAGTCAGGAGAGAAGACAAATGATGTATCCTTGGCTAAGAGATTGGTCAAGGGTCTAGCAATTTTGCTGAAATCCTTGATGAAACGTCGGTAAAAACCAGCATGACCAAGAAATGATCTAACATCTTTAACTGTTTTGGGAGGAGGGAGATTGGAAATGAGATCTACCTTAGCTTTGTCCACCTCAATTCCCCTATTGGAAACTACATGTCCTAAGACAATGCCTTGTTTGACCATGAAATGACATTTCTCCCAATTGAGAGTCAGAATTTTCTCCCTACACTGTTCTAGGACCAGTTTAAGATGATGCAAACATTGGAAAAATATGTCACCAAAGATGGAAAAGTCGTTCATGAAAATTTTGAGAAATCGCTCTACCATGTCGGAAAAAATACTGATCATACAACATTGGAATGTGGCCGGTGCGTTACACAGGCCAAAAGGCATGCGTCGGTATGCCAATGTTCCATACAGGCAAGTGAAGGTGGTTTTCTCCTGATCTTTGGGAGCGATAGGGATTTGATTGTAACCTGAATATCCATCCAGGAAACAGTAGAACTCGTGTCCTGCTAAGCGCTCTAACATTTGGTCAATGAAAGGAAGAGGGAAGTGATTTTTCTGAGTGGCTAAGTTGAGTTTTCTATAGTCAATACAAACTCGCCATCCAGTTTGGATTCGAGTGTGAATCAGCTCATTAGCCTTATTTTGGATCACGGTGATCCCAGATTTCTTTGGAACAACTTGGACCGGACTCACCCATGAACTATCAGAAATGGGATAAATGATCCCATGATCAAGACATTTTAGAATGTCTTTCCTAACGGCTTCTTTCATCACTGGGTTTAACCTACGTTGAGGATCTCTAGTAGGTTTGGCGTCATCTAACAAATGGATTCGGTGATGAACAATGGTTGGACTAATCCCTTTGATATTAGCCATGGTCCATCCAATGGCTTCCCTATTCTCTCTTAAAACATCTAAGAGAGCTTCCTTTTGACCGGTAGTCAAATCAGAAGAAATGATAAATGGTAAAGACTTGTCTCCCCTAAGTAGGCATACTCTAGATTTTTAGGTAGAGGTTTGAGCTCTAACTTAGGGGGTTCCTCCACAGATGGGCGAAGCTGGACTCGGGGTTCTATCTCCAAAGGTTCTCGTTGCCAACCAACAGTAGAATCATGATTGAACAGCGGTTCTATTTCTAGTTCGTCATCAGAAAACTCCTCAATCAGTAAATCAGATGCATTTGTATCAGACTTACACTCTCCCTCTTGTTGTTCACTTGATATTCCCTGAATAAAATTCACTTCCATGGGCTCATCATATGGATCACTAGGCTGTCTTCCTAGGTTGAAGAAATTGAGTTCAATAGTCATATTCCCAAAAGATAGTTTCATCTGACCGGTTCTACAATTTATCAAAGCATTTGATGTGGCTAAGAACGGTCTTCCTAGAATGATGGGGATTTGACTTTTGAGATTGGAAACGGGCTGTGTTTCCAAGACAATAAAATCAACAGGAAAAATAAACTCTCCAACTTTGATCAGAACATCCTCTATCTCTCCTTTAGGAATTTTTACAGACCTATCAGCTAACTGTAGAGTGCATCTTGTAGGTTTAAGTTCTCCTACACCTAGCTGTTGATAGACCGAATAAGGAAGGAGGTTGACGCTGGCTTCCAAGTCTAGAAGTGCCTTATCAATGTGAGTGTTACCTATGACGTATAGAATTGTGGGACAACCAGGGTCCTTGTATTTCAACGGCATTGGTTTCGAAAAAATTTCACTGAGGTTGGCGGCTAAGAAGACTTTCTTGGGAACATTGGTGGTTCTTTTCTTAGTGCATAAGTCCTTCAAGAACTTTGCATATGAGGGAATTTGTTCAATTGCATCTAGGAGAGGGATGTTGATCTTGACCTGTTTGAATGTTTCTAGGATTTTCTCAACCTGCGGGGAGTTTTTCCTAGGTTTGAGTCTATCTGAAAAGGGGGCAACGGGCCTATACCTATCGAGATCAGGCTCAATCTCAAGTTCAGCATTTTGGTCATCGGAAGGAATTGCTTCATCGGAAGGAGTGTGTTGGATGGGAGAAGGGGTTTGATCCGGTGGCATTCTAACTTGGTTGTCTATATGTTTTCCTAATCGCAGTGTGTGAACTGCATTCACATGAGCTGGATGGTTTGAACTGGATGCAGTGTCTTTAGGGTTTGCAACAGGTTGACTTAGGAATTTTCCTTTCTCTCTTTCACTCACGGCAGTGGCTAGTTGCCCAAGTTGGGTTTCTAACCGGGCTATGGCTTGAGTGTTCGAGTTGAGCACTTGGTCGGTTGTTTGCATGAAGGAATTTAGAGTGGTGGATGACTGGGTGAACATGTTGGTCATTTGTGTAGAAGCTTTGATCATAGCTTCTAAACCCTTTTCTAAGACACTTAAACGTTTGTCATGATCAGAATTTGAAGGATTTGTAGGCTGGTGAGGATGAGGATGTTGGGTTGGAAAAATTGGGTTCGCTTGTTGAAAATAGTTTGGTGCGTTGAATGGGACAGTGTTTCCCCTAGGGAATTGTTGGTTCGACGCGGGAATGAAGTTTCGGTTTCTATGAGAATTTCCTTGGTTCCAAGCAAGGTTGGGATGATTTCTCCAACCTGGATTATAGGTTGGAGAAAATGGATCATTTCTAGGGCATTGGAATGCAGCGTTCATCTATTCTAAAGCATGGTTGTTTCCTAGGAAAGGGCATTCCTCTGAAACATGGGTAGAAGACTGACAGTTATGACATCCCGGGGCAGAAACATGATTAATTTGAGCTGGAGCTCGTTCCTTAACTTCTAAGGCTTCTAACCTCTGCAGAATCGTCGCCATCTTCGCTTCAGACGCAATGTTTGACTCCAGAGAAAGACCACTAGATTTAGATTGGGGAACAGATGAAACCTTGTCATCATAGTTTTCCCACTGCGTTGTTTTCTCGGATAGACTCTCTAGGAATTCCCAAGCTTCATCAGCGTTTTTACTCATAAAATCTTCCTGACACATCGATTCTAAAGATGTTTTTGAAGAATAGTCCAATCCTTCATATATGACTTGGCACAATCGCCATTTTTCTAGACCGTGATGAGGACATTGGATTAAAGGATCTTTGAATCGGTCAAAATATTTCCAGAATGGCTCTTCCGGGATAATTTTGAAGTTTTGAATGCTGTTCCTTAGCTTTACCATTTTGTGAATAGGGAAAAATTTCTTAAGAAAAACAGTTACAAATTCATCCCAAGTTGAGATGGAATTTGTCGGTAAGCTGTACAGCCATTTTTTAGCTTTGTTCTTAAGGACAAATGGAATAAATCTGAGCTTAATTGCATCTTCGGTTAATTCTCTCATTTTAATCATAATACACACTTCCTCAAATTCTGAGATAAAAATATATGCATCTTCTGTTTCATTACCTAGGAATTTGGGAAGCATGTTTATGTAATGCGGTCTAAGCTCGAAATTTGCTCCATTTACTTCGGGGAGTCTTATGCAAGATGGAATTGCATTTCTGGTGGGGTAACACATATCCTGAAGGACGGGTTGATTTTCCATTTCTTGAATTGGTTCAACACGGATTAAACGATAAGAATTATCCCGAACCCAAGTTTGCATACACCAAAACAAATTTTTTTTTCTTTTTAAGGAAAGAAAGAAAATTAGTTTTTTATATGAAAAGATAAAGAAAAAGAAAAATCCTAACTAAACAAATCAAAGCAATCACTTTTCAATCAACTCTAATTCTAGGGTTTAGCCTAACTCAACTAGACCAGCTCCTAACCAAAAACTCCTACAGTGAAAAGATTAAAGTTTTACCCAGGTAGTTAGCCAGGTAAGGATAGTACTAGAGGGTGATCAAAGATCAATTAAGTACCTCTTTCCTTACGGAGCGCTTTACGCAACCCCTAAACCTTGCCTTAGACACCAACTAATCTGAGAAAACTTAAACCGGTTCACTTAAGGATTTCTTGTTCCTTATTGAGCTCGAATCCTTAGAGGCCAACGTCTAATGAGTTTTAGAAGGCTTGGGTTTGTGAAGTGAGGAATTAGTGATTTGTGGGCTAAGGAAAGGGTGATGAAATCCCTTACCTTATCTTGATTATGAGTTTTGCCCTTAAGAATGTTTTAAGTGTATGCCGCATCAAGTTTTTTGCGCCAAAAACTTGATGGTGCATAATTATGTACCAAAATTGCAAGTGCACAATTGATCAAGTTATAGTATAAAAAATTATCGATCACACGAGGAAGGTGATTTTAAGAGATTATTAGAATTTGTTCTTATGTTTTGTGCGTGACAAAATAGGATTAAAGAATAAGTATGATTGTGGAGAGAGATATGATGAGTGGTTGTTTTGATTTATGTGCAAGTAACAATAAATTGAATTTTAGAGAAAAGAAATAAGAATCAAAGAATAAATGAAATCACAAGGCAAGAAAGAAGAATGAATAAAATCAAGAAATAAAACCAAGAATGAAAAGAAAGTTTAAGAAAGTCAAGATGGAGGATTCAAAAGAGGTAAGAAATCTAGAATATAATCCACTAGCTAATTTTAATTACAAAATATAAACTATTCTTTTTTTATCATAATTCAACTTAGATTTATTAAGCATAGACTATCAAACCATTTAAGGAAAGTATAACCTATTAAATTATCATCTAAGTTAAAATTACTATTCATGATAAGAACAACAAGAACATAATAATCCTAGAATTCATAAGCATAACCTATCAAACCATTTAAGATAAGTATAGATTATCAAATTCTTCTTCTACCGATTAGTTCTCTAGTTGATTATCCTAAACATGAACATTTTAAGTGAAAGAGAATAATTCATATAATATAAAGGAAATTAGAATAGTTTTATACAATTCTAAGATTCCTAGAAGAATTAATTTCACATTTCAAGAAATAAAAACAAGAAGAAAAAGAACTAATTACAAAAATAAAAAGAAAAGAAAAATCTAAACTATGAACAAGAAATAAATCTAACTACAAAGAATAAAAATCTAAACTACAAAATAAATTGCAGAAATTAAATGCAAGAAAATAAATATATTCTACAAATTAAAGTGCAAAAAGAAGTAAAAAAGATAAAAAAATAAATCTACACTACAAGCATGAATGTAAATCTAACTAATAAGCAATAATAAAGAAATTACAAAAAAGAAATAAAAGAGGAAAAATAAAAAAAATACAAACCTTCAAATTGCTCTTCATCTCCATCCTCATCATTCAATAAAGAGGAGAAAAGAAAATTTAAAGAGGACAAAAATTATTATTATTAATTGTAACAAAAGTTATAATTTTTGGAAGACCTTCTCAATTAAGAGTAGCCCTCCTCTCCAAATGAAGTTACAAAATTTTTTCACACCTCTAACCCCTCACTTTCTACCCCTAT
>NC_033794.1:32706369-32740910 GCF_001876935.1 Asparagus officinalis
GCAAAACCGAGACACCAGTGTCCCGTGTTTTCGGGGACACCCCGGGTGTCATTGAACCTGCGTTTTGCACCCCCTGAACTGTTTTGAATCCCATAAATTGTTTTTTTAAACCCCAAAACACATCGATTCTTCACCAATGGTTTGTAATATTTTAGAGGGACTCCAAAAGTCAACATTGACAAATCAAAACCCTAGGATGGAGCGGTCAAGGTAACCTAGGTCAACTGCCAGTCAACGCGTTGCCCCGACAAAGTCAACGTTTAGGATGAAAATCCACCTACCATATCAACGTTTGACGATTCAAAACCTAGGGTACAACGCCGGGTCACGGCGTAAACCCTAGTGTCAACGCCAGTCAACGGTTGCGACAAAAGTCAACGTTTGAGGATGAAAATCCATCACCAATCAACCGTTTGACGATCCAAAACCTGGGTGGACGCCGGTCAACGCGTAACCCTAGGTTCATACCCCAAATTATACTGGGTTGCACCATAAGTCCCTTGATGAACAAAACCTAAGGCTCAACGCGTCAGGGTAACCCTAGGTCAACGCCAGCTCAAATGCGTTGCGACAAAAGGTCAATCGTTGACGATTCAAAACCATAAGGGTCAATGCCGCCATCGTCAACGCATTAACCCTAGGTCAACGCGGTCAATGCGTTGCGACAAAGTCAACACACGGTGATCCGCAGACCCTAAGCCGTCATAATGGTGCGTGATGGTCAGTTCCAAATGTCAAACTCAATGAACACTAGCCATTCAATCCACCGAGCTGCAAACTCGCAGACTCGCTACGGCCCAAAGCGATAACGCGCGCTGAAGACCTCGGCTTTCGTTCAAAGCCATTCCGAATAGACCCGAAAATCGAAGGAGCCCCAAGGGTTGAAGCTAACCACATGCGTCCTGAGGCCGATCTGAAAAAGCCGACCAATCACATCAAATGTATTCCAGCTCTTCTATTAAAGAAAGAGTCAGCGTGAACACTTTGGAGGGGGGGTTCTGTAGGCATCGAAAATTGCCTATAGCGTCTCCACAAACCGGCTCAGTGTTAACGAATCGAAATGAACATCACCTATCCCGCAAACGCCACATAAGCCTACATGACGTCGAATGAACGATTGAAGTGAATCCGAGTTACCGTGAGCAGATAGGACTTCGGAATCACGAAGACCCGGACCTAATCGGGGAAGCCCGGCACTGTCACAAATAATGGACAAACACCCTCCGATGCCTCGACCACTCTAAAGACATCCATACCGATCAGACGGATCGAACTTCTTTCGTCACGCATCCAACGCCCCGGAATCACTCAAGATCTCGAGTTCGTGTACGAAGAATCTACGGGGAAACAACCATATACGCCACCTACGGACGTCTCGAATCCCGAAACACCCCCCAGCGTGTGTCTCAGAAATTCCGAGACTACCTCCAGGGTGTTGTCTCGGAATTTCCGGACTACCCTGGGTGTCCCGAATAATCCGAGACACCCTAGGCGCGTGTCTCGAAAAGCGAGAACCCTAGGTCGGTGGTCTCGGAATTCCGAGACACCCCTTAAGGGGTGTCTTGGAATTTCGAGACAAACCCTAGGGGTGTCTCCGGTTTTTGAGACACCCAAGGGTGTCCGATCTGTGCGGACGACCCCTGGCGGTGTCCTAGATCTGTGCGGACGCGCCCCCCCTCTTGTTTTCTATAAATTAGGACTCCCTTACCTCATTTGGAATGAATCTGGATTTTTGAGATGCCTCGGCCGGAAGCCTGCATGCCCAGCAAACACTGATCGAGCACTTCAACCAGACGGAGGAGTAGGTCCTAAATCGCCTATCACCCGTCCCTCATCTTTTCCTTGGTATTATGCCTTTAGCGTTAATACTAAGAAAGAGCTAATACTCGCTTTGCCCGAGGTATACGCTTATGAACTTCTAGTTCTCACGCGGTATCGACGAAGTTACTGTCCGATATTTCTGGATTAGAAGTTCTAGATCTCACAGCGGATCTGACGAACTCTGTCCGTATTTATCCGGACCGTATCTGATTGCCCGGTGGTCCACGGATAATCAACATCCCGTCAACAGGCCAAAGACACCACGCCAAGCCGAGACCGCACCAAAACGGGATTCTCGTGTTATTTTCGATAAAAGTTTAATCTTATGTTTTAGTTGCATTCTTGTTATGTTGTAACGTTTGAAGTTGTAACAGATTCAAAAGCAATGAAAACACCGACTTTCACCGAAAACAACCCCCTCATCAATCCTTTAACTAATATCAAACATATCACAAAACAAATACTTTTCATCGGGACTTAACAAATTAATTTCCAAAACTCTCAACAAAATCACATTTCAAAATTTATTTACGATCACAAGCGCCACAAGTCAAGGATAGCCATCCTATCCAATTCTCAAGTCAAAGTAGAAAAAAAAATTCATGTAACTAGCTTCAATCCCAAAGTACTAAAATTGAGACCTTCAGGTAGTTAGATTGGTAGACCTCACTTTAGGATAAGTGGACTCTCAATCTCTCATGTGTTTAAGGATGGGATTGTATCGTTCAAAATTCTTCCGAATGGATGTATTCAATCCATAAGCTTGCATTTCATCTCAATTCTCCACCACTTCGAAAACTAATGCATGCAACAAAATCATGAGGTCTTTTATTTGGTTGTAATGGGGCTAGGGTCAAAAGGGTAGGATAGATATTTGGGATTGGTTGAAAGCCTATCACTAGTGGAGCTATGATTGCAAAAGATTATATCTCAAAGTAAGATCAAGGACATCTACACAAACTCCATCATCTATTAAAGAACTTCTTCCAACTATTCCTTTTAGTATGCCATAATATTCTTTCGACACCCGCAATTACATACAGCATAAAGATGACACTATTCATCTTTTTTTTTTTGAATTAGTTTTTTTTTTCTTTTTTTTTCGAAAGAATTATGAAAATGAAGCAAACGCCTACTTTCACACCCCCAAGCTTACACCACATTACTCATATAACCCATTGTATCATAAAATGTGCTCCACTAGCTTAGGCAATGGGTAAGGAATAAAATCGGGTTTTGAAGGTTACATATGTGGGTTTAATCAACAAAAATTAGGCTCATAAGCTCAAGGGGGCTAATCTAAGGAAACAATAGTGCATGGTAGGCTATTTGGCAAATGTGGACTATAAACAAAAATGTGCCTCACCTTTTATGCATACAAAAGTTATATGTGGCCTTGAAGAGATTCAATGCAAGTTCCAGTATCCTACACCATTGGAGAATATCACACAAGAAAAGAAAATAATGATTGGATTGTAATGCATCCAATTTCAGGCTCAAAATCTCACGGGTTTTATTTGTCTACCAAATTTAATTCCCCTCTTGTCTCAATAGAGTAATAGTTATCATGCTAGCCACATAAACACTAAAACCTATAAGACAAGAGAACATTCAAGTCTGGTTCTCCCATATTGTTAACTTGTAATCAAAAGCCTTTGAGAATCAGTTGAAAGATGGTATAAGAAGTTGCCAAGTCCCGACTAATGAGCATCAATCTAGTTCAATGATCGATAAAGGTTAATAATTCATGTCATCATCAGGGGATCACTTCCCTATTTTGTTTTTGTTTTTTGTTTTTTGTTTTTTGGAAGAAACAAAGCAAAAGAAAAACTAAGTTAAAAGAAAAATAGGCAATTATAGACAGGCAACCAATGAATGAACAACCCACACCCCCAAGCTTAAGATCTACATTGTCCCCAATGTAGTATGATAAAAATGAGTGCAAGGGTGCAGGAAACATACCAGTTCACTGTTCAGAAGGAGGAGGAGTGGTGGCATCCTGGTGGCGCTACCACTCATGAAAAGACTGCATCATATGGTGGATAGAATCCAGGAGTTGTCCCTGACGTTGTTGCTCTTGCTCGATGGCACCTACACGGTTAGTAAGAGAGGCAAGAGAAATATGGATAACTGATAATTCTGCTGACCAATCAGGGTGATGAAAAGAGTTAGTTCCCCTTGTAGGCTCAGCCTGAATAGGGATCGGGGGTACCGTGTCAGCATCCTCAGCTGGTACAACCTCATGACCATCACAAATCACAAAATCAGATGTTAGGTAGGACCAATTGGCGTGAACATGGATGGTCGTGCGATCAGGATCAGGGAGTGGGAAAAGATAATTATCCTGAAAACATAACCAAAACCTATTGCCCTTATTACTAATCAATTTCATATGTAGACAAGCATCGAGGTTAATGGACGCACTAGGGCTTAATGGATGAAGTCCATCTACAAATTCTCCTAAACCCATCCCGTAAGCTAAAGTGGTAATCAAGCCACCTAACACAATTCTTCCACTTGTTGCTCTCGCTGCACGACACATATGATGAATCATAAAAGCTCCTATGTCAACCTTATGTCCCTCAACCATGGCACATAAAAGATAGAGTTCTCTCTGACACATGACTCTCACCTTGACCATAAATGGTGAAAGCCATGAACCTCTGTAAATATCTAAAGCATGGGTTATAAACAGCAGAGGCTCGTGACAAAGAGGGATCATAGGTTCTTTGAGTGGTAGAGCGTGCGATAGAAATCCAAAAGGGGGTCAAGTTAAAAATTTTAGGAACAATTCTAGCCCCACCGATAGAAATCCAAAAGGGGGTCAAGTTAAAAATTTTAGGAACAATTCTAGCCCCACCCTCCGGAAAACCACATATTTGATTTAATTGTGCTAATGTAAGGGTGTGAGACTGATTAAATAGCCTGAAAGTGATTTTCCCTTCCTTTACGCCCTCACAATTAAATAAAATAGCATCAAGAGAGTTAAAAAATTCGAGAGTAATACTCTTGGATGTGGGATGTTTAGCCTCTACAAAATTTAACCAACCAACCCGTTTTATAAGGTACGAAACATCATCCCAAAGTCCTAACTCACGCAAACAGTTTTCATCCAAATAACGGGTACTCAGAATTCCCCTCTTAACCAATGTATTATATCTAGATTGTTGCTGTGCATTGACAAATTCTATACTATGAGGATTTTGGGGAGGGGGAGAGTTACCTTTGCGTCGTCGCGCTGTAGAAATTGAAGCTCCCTGACTAGGCCGTCCGCGCTTAGGTCCCATGTAGGCTCTCGAACAGGAATTGACAGTAGGTGTTGAAAAAAGTCGCTGGCTATTGTGCGGCGATGTCGAAATCAGGGTAGTTGCAGGAGAGGGGAAGTCTGGTCGTCGGTGTTCGTGGTGAACGGCGGAGATGGTCGGCGATGGTGGTGCTGTGCTGGCAACGGTCGGAGGTGATAGCTGAGGAGGTGGATGCGGTCGGTGGTCGGAGATCCGGTCGGAGGTGTGGATTAGGGCAGAGAAGGGTGTGGGTTTGGGGGATCGGTGATTTGTGGATGGGGGGCTGATGATTTTGGAACGAAAGAGAAGGGGGGATATTTTCTTTCCTTTTTTTTTCAAGCCACGGGTGTGGCACACAGGTGTGGTGGGCTCTGGATGATTTTTTCCTGCGCACCATGGGTGTGGTGTACACCACCTCTGGGTGTGGTAGAGTCCGCCATCCCATTTTAACTCTTTTTTCTGCAGTTTTTTTTTGAAAGAATTGTTCTCCCTTCTTCTCCCCTGCATGATTGAAAATGTTATAAGTTAATTTGTGTCGATCCAATTGCCTAAAAAAATAAAATAATAAAAAAAATAAAAATAAAATAAAATAAAATAAAATAAGATAAATAAAATGGATGAAAACTTGGGTTGCCTCCCAAGAAGCGCTCGTTTTTGGTCATGAGCTCGACCCCTTTTTCTTTTAGTTCTCCAACGAAGGGGGATCTGAAAGGGTATACGTGACCCCTTTCTCGTGTTGTTCCCCTACAATGTAGTGCTTCAATCGTTGCCCATTCACCTTGAAAGATCCCGTTGTTTCACTCCAAACTTCAACAACTCCACTAGGAAAAACCTCACGGATTTGAAAAGGTCCAGACCAATGAGATTTGAACTTGCCCGGAAAAAGCTTCAAACGAGAGTTGAAAAGTAGCACCATATCTCCTTGATTAAACTCTCTTCGAAGGATATTCTTATCGTGCCATCGTTTAGTCTTTTCTTTATAAATGCGAGCATTCTCATAGGATTCTATTCGTAACTCATCTAGCTCATGAAGTTGAAGCTTTCTTTTCTCACCTGCGGTCTTCATATCAAAATTTAGGAGTTTGATAGCCCAATATGCCTTGTGCTCTAACTCAACTGGGAGGTGACACGATTTGCCATATACCAACTTGAACGGTGTCATGCCTATGAGTGTTTTATCCTCTTCACAAGTAGAACCTTTTGACTTTAACTTTAGACTTTCAAACTTTGCATTTTGAAATGGAGCAGTTGATGTTGATTCTAAAGATTGAGCATATGCGGCTACCTCGGGGTCTTCATCATTTATTGAATCGTCACTTACCAAACACTTCTCAAGTGGATCAGCTGAGTAATGGTTTGCAAGTTGCTCATGTGTAGACTTGTCAATCATATCGATCCTGTAACAAACTTTATCAGTTAGAGGGGGTTTCATAGCATTGTTCAAATCAAATTCTACTTTCTCCCCTTCAATATTTAGGGAGAGACTTCAAACTTACGCTTGCACCTAAATCACACAAAGCACGGTTAATAGAGACATTACCAATAACACAAGGAATAGAAAATGAACCTGGATCCTTAAGCTTAGGAGGCAACTTGTTTTGGATGATAGCACTACACTCCTTAAGCTTAGGAGGCAACTTGTTTTGGATGATAGCACTACACTCCTCAGTAAGGGCCACAGTCTCGTATCCTTCCAACTTTCTTTTATTAGATAGGATCTCTCTCAAGAACTTAGCATAGGAAGGCATTTGAGAAATAGCTTCAGTGAACGGAATATTGATGTGCAACTTTTTCAAAATCTCCAAAAATTTTCGGCATTTGAGAAATAGCTTCAGTGAACGGAATATTGATGTGCAACTTTTTCAAAATCTCCAAAAATTTTCCGAACTGCTTTTCTAACTTAGCCTTAGCTATTGATGTGCAACTTTTTCAAAATCTCCAAAAATTTTCCGAACTGCTTTTCTAACTTAGCCTTAGCTAACATTTGTGGAAAGGGTAGAGGAGGCTTATAAGGAGCGGGAGCCACATATTTCTCAACTTTTTCTTCTTCCTGCATCTGGGTCTCATTATTCACATCTATCACATTTTTGTTTTTCTCTTCATGATGACCATCCACCCCATCATTTTCCTTCATCTTAGGTCCCTCATATTGTTTTCCACTCATAAGGTTTATAGCATTCACATGACCCCTGGGATTCGTCTCGGGTTGTCCAGGTAGCATACCTGAAGGCCTAGAAGAAGAGCTAACATTTTGCGCCAATTGAGTGATTTGTGTCTCTAACATCTTGTTATGTGTAGCTAGGGAATCCATCTTAGAGGCCAATTGTTTTACTACCTCATTCGTGGTTTGTAGTTGTTGCTTAAACTCTTCATTCAATTTCGATTGAGTCATCACAAACTTCTCCATCATATTTTCCAAATTTGACTTTTGAGAAGGGAAATTGGATTGAGGGGGACGAAAACCAGGAGGACCAAAATTAGATGCGGGCATGGGATTTTCAGGTGGGTTTCTATAAGATAAATTAGGATGATTCCTCCATCTCGGATTATAAGTATTAGAGAATGGGTCTCCCTTCTGATTAAAGTTATTAACATAGTTAACTTGCTCATTACCAGAAGTATCAATGGATGGGGGGTTTCCTAATTGACATTGAAGTGCAGACTGACCCACATAGCCACATATCTCACATGAAATTGAAGTAGATGCCACAGAATTAATACTCAAACCTTCAACTTTCTTAAATAAAGCATCAACTTTAGAGGATATATGGTCTGCCACAGAATTAATACTCAAACCTTCAACTTTCTTAAATAAAGCATCAACTTTAGAGGATATATGGTCTAAAGCATCTATTTCATACTTAACTTTCTTAAATAAAGCATCAACTTTAGAGGATATATGGTCTAAAGCATCTATTTCATACTTGCCTCCTATTGATGTATGAGGAGCACGCTCGTTCGCCCATTGATAGTGATTCTGAGCCATGTCTTCAATGAGAGTGTATGCCTCGTCTATTGTTTTGTTCATCAAAGCTCCTCCTGCAGCAGCATCAACAGTCATCCGTGTGTTGTAAGTGAGCCCGTTGTAGAAGGTGTGAACAATTAACCACTTCTCCAATCCATGATGAGGGCACATACTCAATAATTCCTTGTAGCGTTCCCAAGCTTCATAAAGTGACTCTCCTTCCTTCTGTACAAAGCTTGTGATTTGGTTCCTCATCTGTGCTGTTTTACTTGGAGGAAAATACTTTGCAAGAAACGCTCTGGACAATTGATCCCAAGTGGTGATGGACCCAGTTGGCAATGAGTGCAACCAAGCCCTATCCTTGTCCCTTAGAGAGAACGGAAATAATCTGAGTCGAATAGCATCATTGGTCACTCCATTAAGTTTCAAAGTGTCGCAATACTCCAAGAAAATCGATAGGTGGAGGTTCGGGTCTTCAGTAGCACCTCCTCCGATTATGCTGAACCATTAAGAGCAGTGATGGTTTCAGCTCAAAGTTATTAGCTTCAACATTGGGCCTTGTAATGCTTGACTGTGTGCCTTGAGAATTTGGGGCTGCGAAATCCTTAAGAAGCTGATTTTGATCTCCCATCGTAGCTTGTTCTGTGTTCCTTTGCTCCCTTATAGACCTTCTTATGTTTGCAAGAGTCACCGATAGTTCAGGATTGTTTTCGTCGTTTACTTCTGTTTGATTCCCTTGCATAAAAGAAAGTGAGAAGCAAAGAGAAATAAAAAAAAAATCTAGTCTAGCTTAATAACGTAAGCACTCAATATTAACACCGTAGTCCCCGGCAACGGCGCCAAAAACTTGATGGGCAAAATCTGCAAGCGCACAGACTCGTTATAGCTATCAAGGTCGATCACACAGGGACTAGGGTTAATTACCAAATTTCACGTTATTAGACTAGCTAAACTAATGAGTAAATTTGAAGAGATGAAAATTAAAAGAAATAAAATAATAACTAATCAAGTGGAATTCAATATAATGAAGAGCCAGGATTGGGTTTTTACCACAACTTCGATGCTCAATGATGAATTATTTTAGTTCTCGGTGTTGGTTTAAACTAAAAAGGGTGAATTAGCCTAAATTAATCTAAAGCATCTTTCAAGGTCTAAAGATCGTGCCTAATCAATCTCAATTAACCTACTTTCGTGGAATCAAGATTAAATTAAACCCATTAAGCTTTATGCTAATCCAAATTAAATCTCCAAGAAATCTAGCCTACTTTCGTGGTTCGAGCTCCCTGCTTAATTTCTAGAGATCCGGTATTAATCTTCACCTTTCAGTCCTTCAATTAATTACCTATGATTGCTAATACGGTGATCAAGCGAATCAACAAAATTAAAACACTAGAAATCAAGTTCAAAGATTTAAACTTTCACCAAGAACCTATATCAATTCATCATCAATCACCAAAAAGTTGGGTTCTTTCCCAATCCTAGACAAGAAATCTACTCACACATGATTGGAATAAGAGAAGACATCAAATAATTATGCAAATCACTCATAAGAAGAAATAAATCAAAGAGAGGAAAGAATTAACCCTTCTTTCAATTGAGATCTTCAAAATCAAAACTTGCAATCCAATCTTGTACAAGAAATTAGTGTCTTTCTTCAATACTTGAACTCCAAAATAATTGCTATTTGATGGCTAAGAGAACATAACAAAAGATATCCAAAACCCTAAGTCAAAACATCTATTTATATGTCCCCAAAAATCTGAAAATTAACTAATTCCCGCGCCACAGGTGTGGTCTGCACCACACCAGGGTGTGGTAGGGGCTGTTTTGCTGATTTTGTGCTTGTTTCTTCAGTTTTTGGTATTTTGTCTATAACTTTTGTGTCCGACATCGGAATGAGGTGATTCAAATTGCGTTGGAAATCTGTTAAAGAGATCTACAACTTTCATCTTTTGAGTTTTTCTTGATTCTAACTACATCATGGTCGAAATTCCAGTTCTTCATACTCATGCATCCATTTTCTTCATGAACCATGCCTTCGAAAACTTGTTATTGCTTCAAACTCTTGTATAACTTCCAACGATCATCAAATCTTTCAATCTTGAGCCAATACCTACATATAAGAACACAAACCACAGCAGTATCCTCGATCAAAACACGAAATATGCATTAAACACTCGTAAATCATGCTTGTAACACACTAAGATAATGCATATTTTACGTGTTTATCAGTTATCGATCTAACTCTTCGAATAGGAATCCTTCAGGGAATCCTTCAAACAAGTTCCAAGCCTAACCTGTAGCTCTGATTCCACTTGTTGTGCGTAGTGAAAATTTTGACAGCACCTCTGTTACACAACAAAAGATTAAGTTCACAACTAAAATTCCTGTTTCGCAAAGGGAAAAAGAATTGATAGCGATATATCTCAATAAAGTGGGATATACACTCTTCCTCTCATCAGTTCTAGGACTGACTTGTTGAGGGAACCTACCAAGCTATTACAAATCACAAAAACAGCAAGACAAATGAATTTTACGTGGTTTGGCAAGCTGCCTACGCCCACGGGGCAAGGAGGGGAGAGATTTTACTAATAGAGAGAGAGAGAGAGTACAAATAGAGATTACAAAATCACTCAAAACTCACAATTTAATCTCTCAAACAAAACTCTCAAATCTCTCCTTCAATTCTCTCCTTGATCAGAAAAAGGCTCTCTGTTTTTCTTCTCGAAAGGACAACCGCCAAAAATCCTCACACCGCAAGTTTTTTTCTTCTGCGTTCTCCCACACGAAAACCTAGGAAGAAATCGAGATTTTTAAGAGAGCCTGGAAGTTGTGTAGGTTGGGCCGCATCGGGCCACTTCAGCGCCCGACTTCCTTCAGCGCGTGGGGGTGTGTTCACGTGCAGCTATTCACGTGCTTGTGGCCCCTACGTTCACAGTTGCAGCCACTACCGAGAATGGAAAGAACCCATAATCCAGCAATAACCTGAAAACCAAGCGTACAATTAGCTTGCGTTCATATATCTAACTAAAGGTATGCAGATCCTATGTCATATCGAAGTATTGAAATGGACTTCAAATTTGACATACGACTAGAAACTTCTCTTCAGTTTCCGACCCAAAGCAATCTTTCTCGGTAGAGCAAATCCCCTGTTGACCTCATACCCTCATCGAAAGGGCGACATCCACAGTTAAATCTTCAGGAATGCTCACCTGTGGAATATGGAGAGGACACCTAAATGCTAGAGAAAGCTTAGATAATAACTTGGTGAAGGGCTCACTTTTTAACGAAAGTGGTGGCACTGGAATAGAGGAAGAGGATGGCTAGTGCGAGTATGAGGCTGTGACAGACTAAAGTAAGTAAATGGTATTCGACGAGTTCAAATAAAACCCAGAGAGCAGTGGCTCCACAAGAATTGTGGCTGATAATTTATTGTTTCTCCAAAGAAAAACATCAGCAGCTGCACAAAGGAAGGCAAGTACGAAGCTCGGTTAGGTAAAAAAAAAGTTTACAAGTTGGAGATCAATATAAGGTTAAAGTCAAATAATGTAATCACTTGTTACTTATTCCATTGGGAACGACAAACTGAAATAGGACAGTAATATTTAATTTGCATGACACTGAAAATCGAAAAATTTCTTAAATTTCGGATCTTTGGTAACAAAGAAAGTTTATTGGATCTTTAAGTTATAGCTTTGCTACAGGGACCCAAAATATGAGATCAATAGGGAGGACAAGTGAGGTATCCTCTCCTATTGGATAATGAGTTCGTCATCATTAATGATGACAAACTCATTATCCAATAGGAGGGGGACATCTTACTTGTCCTCCCTATTGGTCCCATATTTTGGGTCCTTGAGGAATTTTTTCTTTACGTTGTGTTGAACCCAATTAGATGCGCGGACACATATTTTTTGGGGGGGTCATCACATATTAATAGAATCATCATCCTACGAAAAATATCATGGTATATGAATGTTTAGTCCAAGTCAAAATTTCATTTTGCGTTTTGGTGATTCACAAAATTAAAGTTTGCGATTTTGATGGCACTCATTCAAATTTCAAAATTTTAACAGTTAAAAGATGTTTTCTTCAAGTAACGGGTTGGTTGTCTACTTAGATAAGTTACACGCTTCTTTCCATTTTTTGGTACCACAAAGTTTGCTCATTTTTACATTTTGATTCCCAAAGTAATTTTTTAAACCCCGTAATATCCCCAATTTCAATTCCATTTCACTTTGATGTCCCTCCCCAGATTTTGATAGATTTTTGGTTTACTTTGCATTACATTTAGGACTGTTTCTACCGGTTGTTAGGAATCCAAACAACCAAATTAATTGTTCATATTAATTAGACGAAGCATCAGGTGCTAAGAGCCTATTTGTTCTATTTGTTTGCATGGAAGTAGCTATGCCGTAGCTAAAGTAAATGAAATGTAAGCTACTTTTGCTACTTATGAGCAAAAAAGCATGTTTGTTTCTTAGGAAACATTAGCTCTACTTCCTCAATTAGTGATGTGGCGCCTACAAGTCATCTTCATTTTCCCATTTTTTTCCAGCCCTTTCAGCTTGGGAAGGCTTCAATAGTGAATAAAAATAGTGGTGGGGTCCACATGTGAAGAGGGGGACTCCGTGATATCCACGATCCATTTTATGGTGGCACTATATCTAGGTGTGTCTATCCGGGCCCGGGCCGGGCAAAACCGAAGCCCGGACCCGGGCCCGATCAGGCCGTGTTCCGGGCCGGCCTAGTTTATTTTATTTTTTTAAAAAACTTCTATTTAAAATTTAAATTATACAAAAAAAAAGACAAAAAATTTAATAAAAAATAATAATTTTATTAATCACTTAAAATAACATAAATTACAAATAAAAAATTATAAAATTAAATTCTTTATTAATAATTAATAAATCATTTACAAATTACAAGTATAAATTTATTTTGAAATTCATCACATCACAATAGATAAGTACATCCCAACTAGGTTGGCACCTACTCACCTATATTACTATCATTTGCAACTATTTCTAAAATAATTCTTTACAAATTTTAAGCTAAGATATAAAAATTATAATTTGATGAATATTATTTATTCTTTATATCTATCTTCTAGTACCAATTCTTCATATTTATCTTCAATTCCAGCCATCCGATCGATGCCTTGCGTTCGCTTCTCGTACCTCCATCAATCTTATAAGCACATCACCGCTTGTACAGTATACTGATCTAAGCATGTCCTGTGGTCGTCGATCAAACGTCCTGTTGTACTGAAGGCGGATTCCGAAGCTACCGTCAAAACCTGTATTGTTAGTAAGTCACGAACCATGGTGGAAAGTATAGGATATCAAACTGATCCATATACTTTTCACCATTACAAAATATCTAAAGCATTTTCTTGACATTTAACTAAAGAAGCAGATAAATATTCATCTATTTCAGAAACCTCCAATGATGACGAACCAAGTCCAGATCCACCAATTAGCTCAGCTACCATTGCATACCTATCAAAACTTACACTTTTACCTCGGTATGAGCTCGAAGAAACCGAAGCTATAGACCGTTATGTAGCTACACTATGTCTAGCTGTATACTCATCATATAAGGTTTGAAAATAATTTCTAATAGCTAAATGATGAGTAGTAGTAGTAAGTGTTGACCTTCTTGTTTTGATGATGATTTAACAAATAATTTACATCTAATATTATTTGTCTAGTATTTGTATTTTATTATTTATTGTAGACAAACAATATGTTAGAGGTTGGATGGATTTGCGCTTCAACGATCAAATCCAATGGAGGTTGGCGGAATTGTGGAGTGAAGCCTATGCGATTCAAATTGAAGATCGAAGTTCTAGCTTCATCTATAAGTGTACCAAGTTGAGCTACATCGAAGATCAATCAAGCTTGGGTATATTTAGTTTAGGTTTTATATTATGTGTGTTAGTACTTTAAGCTCAATCATATATACACACACATATTTGGTTTTTATATATATAATTATATATATACACAAGTTTTGGTTTATGGACTTAAAAATCATTGTATACATATTTTATTAAGTCTATAAAATCATTTCATAGGGTTTCAAAACATTGTTTATGTCAAAACATCAAAATTTATGTATATCACATTTTCATGTTTTGGACACACTTGCAAAATACCTGAGTTTTCACAAATGGGAAATTTAATTTGAGAAATTCTTTTTCTAACATGTTCAATTTCATGTTTATAAATGTTTCTCAATTTTTTATCAATTTTGGAATTAATTTGTTATGTTTATATGAATTTACAAAATTAAGTTTTAAATAAGCTCATGTTCGTACATGTTTTTGCAAAATAGATGCGTTTTTACAATTGGGAAATGCAATTTGAAAAAAAAAATTCGTTTACATATTTATCATCATATATAAAAATATTAATTCAAGTTTTACTAATTTTGGAGTTGTTTTGTTATTTTCAATTGAATTTAAATAAATATTTTTTCAGCAGTTTTTTTTAGAAACTGTATATCTGTGTTTAAATAATTATTTCTCTCAACTGGAAAGTGATATTTTAGAAATTCTTTTTTTAACTTGTTTATCTAAATATCTAGAACCTTCCTTCAAAATTTCATGATTTGTGGTGTTGATTTACTATTTTTAATTGATTTTACAAATTCAGATACACAAAATTCCAACATCTGTCAAAATCTGGAAAAGTGCGGTCGACCGCCACGATCGACCGTGCTACATTGCGGTCGATCATCACGGTCAATCGTCAGCAGTCCAGAGACCAGTTTTATAGTTTTGCTTCTCGCGGTCGACCGTCACGCCCCCCCGCCGATGTTACCGTTGCACAGTAACGATAACTTGCTGATTTTTATTTTTTGTGGGTTTTTAGGGTTTTTTGGGTTGTTTTCTGCTATTCTATATACCCCTTTGTCATAACTATTTTCTATATCCAAGAAAATATTTTAAAAGATTTTAATAAGGGTTTAAGCTTGTTTTGTGTTTGTTTAAAAGAGTGTTTAAAAATTTGTTTGTGAAGAGAATTTCACAAGAGTTTGAGGAGATCATCAATCTTGTTTGGGCTTCAATCTATATCCTTCCACTCTTGTTTTAGAGAAGTTTTCTTAAACTCTTTATCTAGATTATTTATGCTTAACTTGTCATATTTATTTTGCTAGATTAAATTGAGTTTAGACTTGTTTTGATTTATCTCTTTGTTCATACACAACCTATTGAGCTTATTGTATTTACATTCATAGTATAATTTGGGGTTGTGGGTTTGTGACTAAGAGTTGTGCTTAATTGAGTTCTCACCTTGTTTAGAGAACAATCATTTTATTTGTGAGTTTTAATTGTGAGATTCACTTTGTATTATACTAGTACACTGAGAGGAGTGTGTGGTGAGAGACGGGGTTGCTTCCAAGAGGAGTGGCGTCGGTTGACGAACCTTAGGAGAGGTTGTATCCGAGTACTTGAGGAAGGACACTGAGAAACCAACACTTAGAGCGTGTGAAGTGTAGTTACATTGTGAGATTGTGATCGTTGATCGGTGAGCGTTGAAAACCGATATTGTGTGGTGTAAACGTTGTTCGGGTAAGCGTAGAAAACCCGGTTGTGATAGTGGATTTCTTTCCGGGAGTGGGGAGTGGAAACGTAGGACGGAAGGTCCGAACTCCGTGATCATTTCGTGTGTTTGAGTTTGCTTTGGTGCACTTACTCTTATGTTTATATTTCGTGTCTCTATTGTCCATTGCTCTCTATTTATATCATCCACTTTCTTGTTTATTTTGTTTACCCTTATATATATCACTCATCCTAGCTCAAATATCTTGTTGTATTTTATACTTGCTAGGATAACTTGTTAATTAGTTTTAATTGGCATAAAATAAGATTAGATTTGCATAAGACCCTAATCACCCCCCTCTAGGGTCTAACAATTGGTATCAAAGCTTGGTGCTCTTTGATTTAAGATCTAATTACCTTAAGTTAAAGATCCAATGTCACGCCCCGCTTCCCAAAATACCCGGGAATTAGAACGTGAACAAGCCCGCGACGTATTAGATTGAGAAGAAATATATATTATCCTTTTTTTTCTTCTCAATCCAATACGCTAAGTGTTTGGAAATAAATACAATACAAAGGCACATGTCCCCAATCACAATCAGCAAGAATATAATAGACAAACTCAGAATAAAAAAGATCATATCACAATGGGATATCATCCAAGACATAAAAAATATGGGTCAAACATGCCCTTATACAAATATGAACAAATGAATACTGAAGAGATACAAAATACACTGATCAATTAGAAATGGAAGGTAGTACAAAAGAAATCGGATGACCAATAACTAAGCTTCAGCTTCTTCTGCTCCGTCTGCAGGATACTCCTGCTGAGAATCCTCTGACTCCTGATGAACTCCCAGCTAAACCTGTTCTTCCTCTCTGACGTACACCAGAGAAAACAGGTGCACGTCAGCGTGTATGGCACACGGCAAGACCCGACCCCACAAAGAAAATAGAACGAACGGAAATCCAATGCGAAAAACGATACGATAACAGAAACAACAAAAGAACGTACAATTGAAATCCACAAATCAACATAAAAACACAACTAAATCATGATAACATAAAGCATCCAAAATCGATCAGGTAACGAGTCATGCAGCTAGCGATTAGACTAATCATCCAAGCAACAAGGCATACACTAGATGGAATTAATACTTAAAAAATCTACAACTCGAAACGTAGTACGTCGAGCAAAATAATCCAAACAAGGAAACCCTCATGTATATACCATATTTCTCAAATTGTAAATAATTAAATATTAACCCCGATCCATGTATGAAAAGAAATACAACTGATCTACGTCTCACAAGAATCATACATAGCCAATAATCTAAGTCATGTAACTAGTCATCCTACAACAGGTCACTGGCTCATATTATCGGATAACTGATAGATCACAATCACAAATATCCCAACTCCTCAGACCCACCCTAACGTTACACAGGAATATTGTTGGTGCGAGCCTGGAAATAATCAACAATCACATATCACAACACCTCAGACCCACCCCAACGCTACACAGGAATATCGTTGGTGCGAGCCTGGAAATAATCAACAATCACATATCACAACTCCTCGGACCCACCCCAGTGAATACACAAACTTCACCGGCACGAGCCCGGAATGCATAAACATCTCAACTCATCAGACCCACCCTGGTGACTACACAAACTTCACCGGCGCGAGCCCGGAATACACAAACATCTCAACTCATCAGACCCACCCCGGTGACTACATAAACTTCACCGTTGCGAGCCTGGAATATACATCAACAATCCCAACCGCTCACATGGACCAAGACTTCTCATCCCAATTATTGTAATTCCAGGTCAACTACACATGAAGTTCTAGATCTTAACTGTGTCATACAGGTCACTATAGTCATGAACTCCTAACAATTTTCAATCACAACAATGAACAATCAATGCAACTAATCATGTGCAATAATATCATAGCATATCAGATGATCAAAATAAGAATTATAAATCATCAACAGCATTTACATAATTCAGAAAATAATCTTTTTCTAAATTAATTCATTTTAAATTATTTCTCTTAACAATTAATCTAAACTAATTCATTTTCCAAAATAAATTCTTTTAAATTATTATAATTATCTAAAAATAATTCTTTTGCTGAACTAAATTCTTTTAATTCATTATAATTTTTCTTAAAATGTCATTTATCATATTACCATAATATACTTAATATTCTTGAGCAAACAATCACACACAGGTAATAAAAATTATAAATTAACATAAACGGATAATTCACCAATTCATCAACAAGCCCACGCAGATAATAAAAATTCATAATCTAATCTATACAACTAATTAACGACAGATATAAATTGGAAATGACAAGTCAAGAGGAGCAGAATCTTGCCTACGAGACCGTGGGGTCTGATGATGAGGCTACGATGCCGATGCGGACGGGGCGCTAGCCAAGGCGAGGGGACTTCGGTGACGAGCTCCGGGAGGCGCTGGAGATTGAGTTGTAGGGATCGACGAGCGGTGGGCCAGCCAGCGGTCGTACGGGCGGAACTTCCGACGAGGCTGCGCGGAGTCGAATGGCCCCCAAACGGCGGTGCAGGTGAAGGCAGTGAGTCTTTCAGCGGTTGGTGACAGTTGAGTGGTTGGCTTGGTCGCTGAGGCACAGGCGGTGGGCGGTGGTCTGGACTCGGGGAAGAGGAGAGGAGCGTGATATGTCACAGTGATGCGCTGGAGGCGCTCACAGCACTTATTGGGCGGACCTGTATCGTATAAGCGCTGTCTGCTGAGCGCTACGACTCGATGATGCCTGGCCGGACTCGTGATTGTGCGTGTTAAGGGTTGATGCGTGGCCGTTGAGTCCGAGCGGTAATACAGATGCTCAGGTTTGGGCCAGCGGCTCAGGCAGAGGGATGGAGCGTCGTGGGGCTGTTGGTGAGAGGAGTAGAATGGGCCGGCGATGGGGTTTGGGGCAGCGGCGCGGAGAGATGTTGTCTAGCGGCGTCTGAGAGAGATGGCTTAAAAAGGATGAGTGAGTTCGTCGGAGCAAGTGTGAGAAGAGGAAGAGAGGCGTCGACGGGCGGTCGGAGGGGTCGGAGGCAGCGCAAGAGGGGTGGTCGCGGACTGCGGTTTTGGGGAAGAAGAGGAGAGAGAAAAGAAACAAAAAAAACGAAATATATATTCTGATATAATCATGTATTTATATATAAATATTATATATATAGTAATAATTATTATATAATATATATAATTAATATAATTATTATAATATTATAATTTATATGATATATATAAATATATATATATATTACTATATATATATATTATATAGCTATATTACTCAAAATAATCATATCTATTAGAATTAAGCATGCTTATAAGTGATTAATTAGAATATATTTTAACTAGTATGCCATCATTCGTATATAATCATATATATATATATATATATATAGAGAGAGAGAGAGAGAGAGAGAGAGAGAGATAGGGTTTGGTATTTAAATAACAAAAATAATTAAAATAAAATAGTTACGGGTATTTAAAAATTAAAATAATTACAGAATAATTATCTACAAAAAAAACATACATGTTGAGCTATTACAATAGTTAATACGAAATAGTCAAAATATACCCATATTATATAATTAAACAAGAATAATTAATAATAAAAACATTTCTACTTATATTTAAAATTAAATAATTATGGGACAATTACGTACACGGTAAAACGTACTAGTTATACTAATACGACAGATAATATGTAACAATAGAAATAATACAATAAATTATACCAAAACACGTAATTAATAATACAACGTATTATACTAAAATATACGTAATAATAAAAATAATACCACGTATTATTCAAAATGATACCTAATAGTATCGGTAACACAACAGATAAATTCTAAAAATATTTACTACACTAAATAAATTTATAAATATTTAAATCATTTAAATAAATATAAAACTTAGACTTTAAATCATAGAAAATTATAGAAAACAGAGAAAAATATAAATACTCTTTTAAAAATCATAATTAAATATTTTAAAATACTAGAAAATAATTTTAACTAGTATCAAAATTTCATGATCCTTACATTCTACCCCCCTTAAAACAAATTCCGCCCTCGGAATTAAAATAGGAATGAACCCAAGGACAAAGATATGGAACGAGAGCGTTTACTCGCAAATCGACGAGATAAGAAACAAAAAAACAATGGAAAGTTACGAGACAAGAAATAGTGAAAACTTCCGGAGTCAAAAGTGATAAGATAGGGACGAAATGAAATCTATCAAGAAAATAGGATAAGGGCTCAAGGATAGTCTCACGGATGAAATATGATATGTATCTAAATTGTCCGTTATATTCTTACTAGTAGAACTCGGGACTGTGATCGGAACCGTGACCTGCATGGGCCACCAAAAAAACCTGTCGCGCCCTGCTTCCCAAAATACCCGAGAATCGAAACGTGAACAAGCCCGTGACGTATTAGATTGAGAAGAAATATACATTATCCTTTTTTTTCTTCTCAATCCAATACGCTAAGCATCTGGAAATAAATACAATACAAAGGCACAGGTCCCCGATCACAATCAACAAGAATATAATAGACAAACTCAGAATAAAAAAGATCATATCACAATGGGATATCATCCAAGACATAAAAAATATGGGTCAAACATGCCCTTATACAAATCTGAACAAATGAATACTGAAGAGATGCAAAATACACTGATTAATTAGAAATGGAAGGTAGTACAAAAGAAATCGGATGACCAATAACTAAGTTTTAGCTTCTCCTACTCCGTCTGCAGGACACTCCTGCTGATAATCCTCTGACTCCTGATGAACTCCCAGCTAAACCTGTTCTTCCTCTCTGACGTACACCAGAGAAAACAGGTGTACGTCAGCGTGTATGGCACATGACAAGACCCGACCCCACAAAGAAAATAGAACGAACAGAAATCCAATGCGAAAAACGTTACGATAACAGAAACAACAAAAGAACGTACAACTAAAATCCACAAATCAACATGAAAACACTACTAAATCATGATAACATAAAGCATCCAAAATCGATCAGGTAACGAGTCATGCAACTAGCGATTAGACTAATCATCCAAGCAACAAGGCATACACTAGATGAAATTAATACTTAAAAAATCTACAACTCGAGACGTAGTACGTCGAGCAAAATAATCCAAATAAGGAAACCCTCATGTATATACCATATGTCTCGAATTGTAAATAATTAAATATTAACCCCATTCTATGTATGGAAAGAAATACGACTGATCTACGTCTCATAAGAATCATACTTAGCCAAGAATCTAAGTCATGTAACTAGTCATCCTACAACAGGTCACTGGCTCATATTATCGGATAACTGATAGATCGTAATCACAAATATCCCAACTCCTCAGACCCACCCTAACGCTACACAAGAATATCGTTGGTTCGAGCCTGGAAATAATCAACAATCACATATCACAACACCTCAGACCCACCCCAACGCTACACAGGAATATCGTTGGTGCGAGCCTGGAAATAATCAACAATCACATATCACAACTCCTCGGACCCACCCCAGTGACTACACAAACTTCACCGGCGCGAGCCCGGAATGCATAAACATCTCAACTCATCAGACCCACCCCGGTGACTACACAAACTTCACCGGCGCGAGCCCAGAATACACAAACATCTTAAATCATCAGATCCACCCCCGTGACTACACAAACTTCACCGACGCGAGCCTGGAATATACATCAACAATCCCAACCGCTCACATGGACCAAATCTTCTCATCCCAATTATCGTAATTCCAGGTCAACTACACAAGAGGTTCTAGATCCTAACTGTGTCATACAGGTCACTATAGTCATGAACTCCTAACAATTCTCAATCACAATAATGAACAATCAATGCAACTAATCATGTGCAATAATATCATAGCATATCAGATGATCAAAATAAGAATTATAAATCATAAACAGCATTTACATAATTTAGAAAATAATCTTTTTCTAAATTAATTTATTTTAAATTATTTCTCTTAACAATTAATCTAAACCAATTCATTTTCCAAAATAAATTCTTTTAAATTATTATAATTATCTAAAAATGATTCTTTTGCCGAACTAAATTTTTTTATTTAATTATAATTTTTCTAAAAATGTCATTTATCATATTACCATGATATACTTAATATTCTTGAGCAAACAATCACACACAGGTAATAAAAATTATAAATTAACATAAACGGATAATTCACCAATTCATCAACAAGCCCACGCAGATAATAAAAATTTATAATCTAATCTATGCAACTAATTAACGACAGATATAAATTGGAAATGACGAGTCAAGAGGAGAGGAATCTTGCCTACGAGACCGTGGGGTCTGATGATGAGGCTACGATGCCGATGCAGACGTGGCGCTAGCCAAGGCGAGGGGACTTCAGTGACGAGCTCCCGGAGGCGCTGGAGACGGCGTCGTCGGGGGAGAACCTCTGGCCGAGGCTGCGGTTCGGGTGGCTGCAAGGCGCGCGGCTAGAGTCAGCGGTGGTACTGGTCGGAGCGAGGGACAGGCGGCGGTGTCGGTTGGTTGTTCTAGTCGGGAAGAGGAGGAAGGCGGTGTCGTTGTGCTGGAGTGTCGGCGGGCTGTCAACCAGCGACTGTGAGCGGCGCGTCGACTGCCGCTGGCGGCGAGCGCTAGCGAGGGGTTAGTGGTGCCGTCGGAGGAAACGAGGGGCAGGCGGGGCCAGTGGCTTAGCCAAGGGATGGAGCCGTCAAGGAGCTTGAAGCAGGTGTAAGGCGCGATGGGGCTTGGGGCCGCCGGGGGGCAGAGAGCTTGTCGGGTCTTGGAAGAGATGCCGGCGGTGGGAAGTCGTCGAGGAAGAGAAGGAGGAGAGAGAGGGGGAGCGGCGCGTCGGAGGTCGTCGGAGGAGAAGAAGCGCTGCGTCGGGTGGGGAGACGGACTTGCGGGCCCGTTTTTGGGAAAGCAAGAGGAGCAGAGACGGACTGCGTATTTGGGAAGAAGAGGAGAGAGAAAGAAACAAAAAAAACAAAATATAAATATATATATATATATAGAGAGAGAGAGAGAGTTAGGGTTTGGTATTTAAATAACAAAAATAATTAAAATAAAATAGTTACGGGTATTTAAAAATTAAAATAATTACAGAATAATTATCTACAAACAAAAACGTACATGTTGAGCTTTTACAATAGTTAATACGAAATAGTCAAAATATACTCATATTGTATAATTAAACAAGAATAATTAATAATAAAAATATTTCTACTTATATTTAAAATTAAATAATTATGGGACAATTACGTACACGTTAAAACGTACTAGTTATACTAATACGACAGATAATATGTAACAATAGAAATAATACAATAAATTATACCAAAAACACGTAATTAATAATACAACGTATTATACTAAAATATACGTAATAATAAAAATAATACCACGTATTATTTAAAATAATACGTAATAGTATCGGTAACACAACGGATAAATTCTAAAAATATTTACTACACTAAATAAATTTATAAATATTTAAATCATTTAAATAAATATAAAACTTAGACTTTAAATCATAGAAAATTATAGAAAATTGAGAAAAATATAAATACTCTTTTAAAAATCATAATTAAATATTTTAAAATATTAGAAAATAATTTTAACTAGTATCAAAATTTTATGGTCCTTACATCCGACTTATCTTTTTATGCTAATCTTGTTTTGATTGCATTTGTATCTTGCTTGCATATTTTTACAAATTATAGATATGAATGATGCATCTTGTTTAGGCTATGATTCTAGTATTGCTCCTAAATTCAATATTTTTCCTTATGCTCAATGGTGTTTTAGATTCAAAATATTTGTTCAATCTAAAAATATCAATTTATGGGAAGTTATTGATTGTGCTTATATTGTGCCCACATTGGAGAAATCCAAGTGGAATAAAAATGATAAAAGATTATTTATTATGAACAAGCTCTTGTTGGAATTCTTACATAATGCATTTGATTCATCTTTGTCTAATAAGTTTGTTTATTTTGATAGTGCTTACACCATATGGAAATTTATTAAAGCACATCAAAGGGACTTGGAGGCGATCCGTCAAGCTTTGGAGGATCCGGCTTCAAGTTCATATGGAGCATCATGCACACGGCCACTAGGCGATAGCCCTAGTGAGGTTTGCGAGTTCGAACCCGATAATAATTTATCTAGTGATGAACGCCCTAGTGAGGTTTGCGAGTTCGAACCCGATAATAATTTATCTAGTGATGAACTTGCTTGTGCTAGTGATAAATTATTGCATGCCTTTAACAAATTACATAAAGATTTTATTAATTTAAAAAGCAAGCATGTAGAACTTATATCCGATCATGAGAAACTAGCTTCCAATTTTGATATCATTTCTCAAGAAAATGTTGCTCTTAAAGAAAATAATGATTTGCTAAAATTGGAAAATAATAAATTATCATCATCTATTTCTAGGTTATCTCATGCTAAAAATAATGTCATGTTAGAAGTTGAGAACATAAAAAATGATACTGCTTCTTTTATAAATGACTATTTGTGTTCTACTTCTAATAAAAATACATATGTGCCAAATGATGAGTTAAATGTTGTTAAAAATTGCATTTCATCCTTAGACTCAACTCTTAATACATGCATTAATAATCATAAGAAGCTTATGGATATGTTTGCCAAATCTAAGTCAAAATCATCCACTCATTATGCACACATATATAGCAAAATTTACAAGTGTTCTATTTGCGGCCATAAAGGCTATTTAGCTAAATTTTGCTATGATGCACACAAACATAAAAATATTAATCCTTCTTGTGCATCTCATCAAGTTTCTTCATCACATTCACATGTACACACACATATAAATCATCATAAACATGCCCATGTGTACAAATGTGAGCTTTGTGGTCATTTTGGTCATTTGACCAAATTTTGTTTTGATTTGAGGAAAGTTTCTCGTTTGTAAAATAATTTTAAAGAACAACCTATTTTTACAAATGATTCCCGTGCACGAGCTAAAGGTCCACAAAAACAAATAGATCTCTTTCTTTGCACAAATTGTAATCGAAAGGGTCATTTGAGTGATTATTGCTTTGACCGTGTTAGTGCAGCACATGTGCCCAAGAGGGTTCATAACCCTAGGGTTTTGAGCTTAAATGATAGGAGTCATGTCCCTAAACTTTTTGGTACCAAGAATTCTTGGGTATCAAAACAAATTTGATTTTTAAACCAAGAATTTTAGTGTTTTTATTTTTCTTTTTCTTGGTTTTGAAAAAACGTGTTCTAAACTTTTTATATGAAAACAAATTTTAATTGATCAAATCTTTTGTTTTCATGACTATTAGTTTCGATTTTGATAAGAGGTTTGTGCTTATATAACCCTCCGGGTTTATTAGGTGTTTATTCCCAAATCTTGTTTATCGGGTGCTAAAATGTTTATATGGGTTGATACTAGCTCAAGAACTAGATATAGTTGCCTCTCTTGATTTTTTTAAAATCAATGATGTTTTGGTTTTATGATTCAAACTTTGATTTATGATTTCATTTGAGTGATTTGTTTTCTTTTGAAAACTTTTTTACATGGTTCTCATGTTTCCTTATTCTTTTGCTCTCATAAATTCATTCATACATGGTTTTTATGCTTGAGAAATGAGACACTATGTTCACTTTGATATATTTATATATGTTCTTATTGTCTTTATGTATGTGAGTTGTGTTTAGCATATTTTCCATCTATGCTTGCTCACATATGTTTGCCATGATATTCATTTTATATATTCTATATGGCATTTTGATAGGGGAAGCAATCCCTATATTTGTTTTATACTCACCCACACTTATATGTAGGGGGAGTTTTCGCTCTCTTCTCTCTTGTTGGTTTCCCCTTTTTGATGTTGTCAAAGGGGGAGAAATATTATGAGTATATTCTTTCTTGTTTATATGCATGATATATTATACTTTGTATATTTATTTCCTTTCATGCATATATTCTTTTTGTAAATTATTTGTCATCATCAAAAAGGGGGAGATTGTTGGCCTTCTTGTTTTGATGATGATTTAACAAATAATTTATATCTAATATTATCTGTCTAGTGTTTATATTTTGTTATTTATTGTAGACAAACAATATGTTGGAGGTTGGATGGATTACGCTTTAACGATCAAATCCAATGGAGGTTGGCGGAATTGTGGAGTGAAGTCTATGCGATTCAAATTGAAGATCCAAGTTCTAGCTTCATCTGCAAGTGTACCAAGTTGATCTATTTCGAAGATCAATCAAGCTTGGGTATATTTAGTTTAGGTTTTATATTATGTGTGTTAGTACTTTAAGCTCTGGTATATTTAGTTTAGGTTTTATATTATGTGTGTTAGTACTTTAAGCTCAATCATATATACACGCACATATTTGGTTTTTATATATATAGTTATATATTGTGTTAGTACTTTAAGCTCAATCATATATACACGCACATATTTGGTTTTTATATATATAGTTATATATACACAAGTTTTGGTTTATATAATTAATAATTATTGTATACATATTTTATTAAGTCTATAAAATCATTTCATAGGGTTTCAAAACATTGTTTATGTCAAAACATCAAATTTTATGTATATCACATTTTCATGTTTTGGACACACTTGCAAAATACATGAGTTTTCACAAATGGGAAATTTAATTTGAAAATTCTTTTTCTAACATGTTCAATTTCATGTTTATAAATGTTTCCCAAAGTTTTATCAATTTTGGAATTAATTTGTTATGTTTATATGAATTTACAAAATCAAGTTTTAAATAAGCTCATGTTCGTGCATGTTTTTACAAAACAGATGCGTTTTCACAATTGGGAAATATGATTTGAAATTTTTTTTCGTTTACATATTTATCATCATATATACAAACATTTTCCCAAGTTTTACTAATTTTGGAGTTGTTTTGTTATTTTCAATTGAATTTACATAAACATGTTTTCAGTAGTTTTTTTTCAGAAACTATTGATCTGTGTTCAAACAATTATTTCTCTCAACTGGGAAGTGATATTTCAGAAATTCTTTTTCTAACATGTTTATATACATGTCTAGAACCTTCCCTCAATATTTCATGATTGTTGGAGTTGATTTACTATTTTTAATTAATTTTACAAAGTCAGATACGCAAAATTCCAACATCTATCAAAATCTGGAAAAGTGCGGTCGACCGCCACGGTCGACCGTGCTACAGTGTGGTCGACCATGCTATAGTGTGGTCGACCGCCACAGTCGACTGTCAGCAGTCCAGAGACCAGTTTTATAGTTTTCCTTCTCGCCGTCGACCGCCGATGTTACCGTTGCATAGTAACGGTAACTTGCTGATTTTTGTTTTTTAGTGGGTTTTTGGGGTTTTTTGGGTTGTTTTCTTCTGCCCTATATATACCCCTTTGCCATAACTAATTTCTATATCCAAGAAAATATTTTAAAAGAGTTTAATAAGGGTTTAAGCTTGTTTTGTGTTTGTTTAAAAGAGTGTTTAAGAGTTTGTTTGTGAAGAGAATTTTACAAGAGTTTGAGGAGATCATCAATCTTGTTTGGGCTTCAATCTACATCCCTCCACTCTTATTTTAGAGAAGTTTTCTTAAACTCTTTATCTAGCTTATTTATGCTTAACTTGTCATATTTATTTTGCTAGATTAAATTGAGTTTAGACTTGTTTTGATTTATCTCTTTGTTCACACACAACCTATTGAGCTTATTGTATTTACATTCATAGTTTAATTTGGGGTTGTGGGTTTGTGACTAAGAGTTGTGCTTAATTGAGTTCTCACCTTGTTTAGAGAACAATCATTTGATTTGTGAGCTTTAATTGTGAGATTCACTTTGTATTACACTAGGTTACCGAGAGGAGTGTGTGGTGAGAGACGGGGTTGCTTCCAAAAGGAGTGGCGTCGGTTGACGAACCCAGGGAGAGGTTGTATCCGAGCACTTAAGGAAGGACACTGAGAAACCAACACTTAGAGCGTGTGGAGTGTAGTTACATTGTGAGATTGTGATTGTTGATCGGTGAGCGTTGAAAACCGATATTGTGTGGTGTAAACATTATTCGGGTAAGGATAGAAAACCCGGTTGTGCTAGTGGATTTCTTCCCGGGAGTAGGGCGCGGAGACGTAGGACGGAAGGTCCGAACTCCGTGATCATTTCGTGTGTTTGAGTTTGCTTTGGCGCACTTACTCTTATGTTTATATTTCTTGTCGCCATTGTCCATTGCTCTCTATTTATATCATCCACTATCTTGTTTATTTTGTTTACCCTTGTGTATATCACTCATCCTAGCTCACATATCTTGTTGTATTTTATACTTGCTAGGATAACTTGTTAATTAGTTTTAATTGGCATAAAATTAGATTAGATTAGCATAAGACGCTAATCACCCCCCCTCTAGGGTCTAACAGTAAGGGTGGATCCATCATCTAAGTCTATAATCTGATTACCATACAAGGATTGTAATAAACTTCGAAGGCCAATATCCTTCAAGCATGGATCAATAAGAACCCCCAAACCAAAAATATGAGGAATAGGCCTAAAGTACTTATTAAATTTGCTCTCCATTTGAAAAATCATAGGTCCAAAAGTATCATCCATACGATATTTTCCAAATTTTTTATGAATATTTAAAATTTATAAAGCAGCTAAAATAATGGTTGGATAATAACAGCCAGATAATAACATTGTTGTTTGGGTAGAAAATTGCTTTCATTGTTGAATTCATTACAACTTCAGGCGTTATAATAAATTCAAAACAAAGATAGCCTTTTTATAAAACTTTCAATTTAATGAAAATAGATTACAACTCTCTTTAAACAACACGCAACAGATGTTTATCGCCTATTGCTTTGCGTGGGATCTTTGCCTGTGCCGGGGATGTTAATATCCGTGGACCGTCGCGGATCAGATCCGGTTGTCGAAAAATTGACAGAGCTCCTACTTCACCAAGAAAGTATTCGCTTGAAGCGCTGAAATCAACCAAGCGAAATCAGTAGCTCTTCTCGAGATTCAGACCAAGCCTAATCTCAAGGAACGGACGGGGGAATACGGGTTCAGATCCTTCGAAAGCCTTCCTCTTTATGCTGAAGTTCGTCGGGATCTGACTTGCCCTCTGAAATTCGTGCTCCACTCTCCAATTCAGTAGCGTTTCACCCTCTTAATGTCTGCCTCGTGAAATGAGCCCCTAGGCCTGTATTTATAGGCTTCAATTAGGGATTTTCAGATAAGAATGAGTGATTTGGCCTTATCTTCAGTCAATAACGGTCTAACTACGTTTGTGGATGATATCAAGTCAGTTAGGAATCTCTGGAACGGAAGAAACCGATCAAAACAGACTAAAAATGTGTTTTGGAGGTTACGGGCAGTTCTGGACGTGAGACGGACTGATCCGATCCGCCGCCACACGGGTCGGACTGATCCGACCCGCCGCCGCGCGGGTCAGTTTAAGATACCTTTGGTATTTTGGTCTTAACTCTCTCATCCGACCTCGGATTGAGCTTCAAGATGCGTTGGAAAGCTGAAGAAGATACCTAAAATTTTTATCTTTTGAGTTTCTTTAGATTCAAATTGTAGCATGGTCTAAATACCTCTTTTTTTGTGGGCCACTTTGAGGTGTTCAACACTTTCTGACTTCTCCGGACTTGTATTGCGTATTTTGTCATTCCGTTTACTTGCATGCTTTGTTAACTTATTTCATACACTCGTTAGGTTCTTTATGGCACTTGGAGTTGATCGACGCGTGTGAGCTAACTGATGAGTGCGTTCGGTCACTTGGAGCTGACTGGCGTGCGCGAGCTGATTGACGTGCACAGCGAGCAATTGGATAATTCTTCTTGAATCGTCCACTCTTTGTTTCGAGCTGTGTACGAACACCTATAGGTATTTTTAGATGCCTACAGATATCCCCTCCAAAGTATTTCAGACTCATTCTTTTATAGAAGAGTTTGGAAGGCTTTGGATAAGATAGGTCCCTTCCTCAATCTCATAGAGGGACCTATGAACTGCTTCAATTCTTGACTTCTTCAACCTTCAATCTATTCAGTGTTTTGTCGAATAGATGAAGTTCTTTCGGCGTTGTGTTTATCATCTGACCGTTGTTGAAATCTTGAACTGAAGTTGATGCGTAAGTTTCTGAGTCTAGCTCGTGTCATTGAGTTGACTTTGAACTGATCATCTTTGTTAGAAATTCATATCTGAATGCGATTGAACTTCCTGAATCATCCTTTACCTTATTTTGGTGAAATTATCGATGTGTTGACCGGCATCGACCTTTACTGTAACGCGTTGTCCGGCGCTGACTTTAGTTGTAACACGTTGACCGGCGTTAACACAGTTTATACTCGTACTTTTGCTGGAGTCTACACAGTTTAAGCTCTTAAGGTGTTGGAGCATGACGGTCCCAAATTTTGGGCTGCAGGACCAACTATTAAAGTTGTTTCGTTTGCAGATATGGATCTTATCACGAAGTCGTTGGATGCTCAAGTCACGAGACCAACTAATGAAGCTGATGCATCAATGACTCATATTTATAGAATTTTTGACAAATTCTCAGCCATCAACGGGTTTGATCAGCCTTTACCAACTACTGTTTGAGTCGGGTTAGCATGCAGATTGTTTAAATCCGTTCTGCACGTAACGTTATGCTAAAAGAGTAAACTCTTTTACTGCTACGATATTGAATACATAGACTTCGTCTTTCTCCTGTGAAAAGACTAAACAGCGACGTGTATCAGACGTAGACTTAGGATTTTTGGCAAATCCTTAGCCTTCAACGGATTTTACGTGCCTTTACCGATTACCGTTTGAATCGGGCTTGCATGCAGATTGTTTAAGTCCGTTCCACATGCGATGTTGTGCTAAGAGAGTTAACTCTCTTAGTGCTACGATATTGAATACGTAGACTTCGTCTTTCTCATGGGAATAGACTACCCGACAATGCGTGTTAGGCGCTGACTTATCCCTACTTAGGCATCGGGATAAAAATCCCCAGACTTAGAATTCTGGTGTCTTCTTCAATCGGTGAAAGACTAAACCGGCAACGCGTGTTAGGTGTTGACTTACCCCTTCTTAGGATTCGAGATAAATTCCCCAGACTGGAATTCTGGTGTCTTCTTCAATCGGTGAAAGACTAAACCGACAACGCGTATTAGACGTTGACTTATCCCTACTTAGGATTCGGGATAAAATTCCTCACACGTGTAAGGCACGGATTATGGTGTTATTAATAACAGTCTGCCACAAATGTCGAATATGTAGGCTTTTGTCCTTTTTTAATGTTAAAGACTAACCGGTAACGCGTGTTAGGCGCTGACTTATCCCTACTTAGGCTTCGGGATAAACTTCCCCAGACTTGGATTCAGGTGTCTTTTTCAATCGGTGAAAGACTAAACCGGCAACGCGTATTAGACGCTGACTTATTCCTACTTAGGCTTCGCGATAAACTTCCCCACGCGTGTAAGACACGGATTATGGTGTTATTAATAATAACCTACCACAATATTGAATATGTGGGCTTTTGTCCTTTTTTTTTACGGTCAAAGACTAACCGACAACGCGTATTAGGCGCTGACTTATCCCTACTTAGGCTTCGGGATAAACTTCCCCAGACTTGGATTCTGGTGTCTTTTTCAATTCGGTGAAAGACTAAACCGGTAACGCGTATTAGGCGCTGACTTATCCCTACTTAGGCTTCGGGATAAACTTCCCTGCACGTGTAAGGCGTGGATTATGGTGTTATTAATAACAACCTGCCAGAATATTGAATATGTGGGCTTTTGTCCTTTTTTATTACGGTCAAAGACTAACCGGCAATACGTGTTAGGCGCTGACTTATCCCTACTTAGGCTTCGGGATAAACTTCCCCAGACTTGGATTTTGGTGTCTTTTTTAATCGGTGAAAGACTAAACCGGCAACGCGTGTTAGGTGCTAACTTATCCCTACTTAGGCTTCGGGATGAAATTCCCCGTACGTGTGAAGTATGGATTTTAGAGTTGATGGATGATGTCTTCTCTTAGGGCAAAGATGAACCCGATACGGGAGATGACGAATTTTATATTCTATCTCCCAGAGCTGAAGAGGAAGAAGTTTATATTTTATCTCCAGTTACCAAAGGAAACTCAAAGTGGGATCTCCACTTCCAGAATCTGGGAATGTGAAACTAGGAGGGGGATCTCCACTCTGAGAATAAAAAAGATTTGAATAATCCTAACTGTCGGAAGGTTTGGAGACCGAACTAAAGGTGGGTTTCTCGTTTATCGAGAGTGAATTGTGGTTTTGACCCTAACTGTAGGAAGGTTTGACCAAGTGGGAGGTTTGAGATGATCCTAACTGTAGGAAGGTTTAATTGCTCGATTCGTGGATCTCTCGTTCATTGGAGGAATCGAGAGGGGATTTTGGTTATGGTCCTAACTATAGGAAGGTTTGACCAAATGAACAGTGAGAATAGGAGTACAAATTACAGTGGGAGTGTTGATTCGTACAGATCACTCAAAGAGAGTTCCTGGTGTTAAGTCACAAATACTTAACACGAAAGGGTTTGACAATCATTAATGATTAGGATATTAAAATTCTGATTACTATGTCCGGACTCTAACAATAGGAGTGTTGAGTGCACAGACGTAGCGGGAGTTTGAGTGGATTCAACCAAAAGGAATTTTGGTGGTCCCACCGTTAATTAATCTGATCGGTGAGGGATTTTATGATAGAAGACTGGGAGTTGTCAAACACCAATGAGAGTTTTGTGAGGGAGAATTGGTCCAACGAAGTGATCGAATCTCGTCTCAGTAAGAGAGTGTTCGGAAATCACAGTGGTGGTTTAGTGTTTATCACTTTGTTCGTAATAATCGGGTTATCCCTAAGAAAATTACATATAGTATTCTTCCGGGAACTTCCTGTTACATGAATCATCCATCACCAGCTTCCTTTGTGAAACCGGGTCTAACATTTTGCTTAGTTGGATGACCGGGTTATCCTTAAGAATACCAGGCATGGCACTCTCCAGGAACTTCCTGTGAAAGAAAGGTTAAACAGTTTAGACTCATATACCTGTTGGAGTTTTGAGAAGCAGTTTATATTCGTATACTCTTTGGAGTATTGCCACTCTCATTTGGCTTATCCCAGCGTTATGACGCCGGCTTCAACGAAGGTTTGGATGCTATTCTTCAGAGCAAAGTAATCCTTGGTGGGATGAAGGACCCTCCTGTGGTACGCACAGTACTTTGGATGCGAAGTGTTGTCAGCTTCCTCCTGATCTGCGATAGGTGGTAGCTTGATCTTGTTGTTTTCAAGAAGGGACTCGAAAATGGCTGAAATGTCTTCGTCTTTGAAGGAGTACTCTTTTTGGAGTCTCAGATCCGAAGTCCTTTGCTGTCTCCGGGATTGTTGTTGTGACGTTTGATTAGCATCAACAGCAGCTGCAGGGACCTTCCATTTACCAAAGAAGGTGAGGTTCGAGTTCGGAGTGTTGGCCGTTGGTTGGCTTCTCTCGGCTTTCTTCCTTCTGAGGAAGTGTTTGGCCCACTCTCCGTGCATCTTCAACTCTTTCCAGATACTGGATGGTGCTACTCCATAATTTCCAACACATCCAAAGAGATGTTGTTGTGACAGGTTTGGAAGATGAAGTCCTCCGTGATCGGATCTCGGCAGTTCATTGCCTTATTCCGGAAGCGTTTAACGAAGTCGTCGACCGTTTCGTCGTCTTCTTGTTTCTCATCAAAGAGTGTCCTGATTGACACCTCGGTATCATCGTTAAAGAAGTGAGCGAGGATCAGGTTCTCCAGGTCGTCCCAACCGTTGATGCTCCCAGACTTGAGACGGTGGTACCTTCGAAGACGGGCCCACGAAGGGTGCCAACGAATGATCGAACCATCAAGGCTTCATTGCCGGAGATGATACCCAAGTAGAACTTGAAGTAGATCAGATGTTGAGCGGGCGAACCCTTCCCGTCAAACGGTGTGAAGTTAATCAGGTTGAACTTCACCGGGTATGCTATTGAATCCCACTCTCTTGGATAACGACATGGAATGCCGGTTCTTTTCACCTCTCGAGCAGACATTAGAGCGTTGATTTTGCTCTCGAGATCTTTCATTTTCTCATCCTCGCTGGTATCGGGCCTTGGACGATTCTTAAGAGGAATAACGGGGCCACCCCCAGTACTGTCGTTTTTAGTGAGACCACCCCCAGCATCGTTGTTTTTAGTAGGGCCACCCCCAGCATCGTTATTTTTAGTGGGGTCACCCCCAGCATCGTTATTTTTAGTAGGGCCACCCCCAATATTCTGGTCAACGGGAGGGTTATAAGTACTAAGGTGTTCATCCTCATCTGAATCGCTAGCTACTTGGCTAACATTATTGTGACGACTGGATTCACCTATTTGATTCGACAAGGCTCAGATCTGTTGGTCATGCTCTTTCCTTATTCGCAACATAGCCATTTCCATTTCGAACTTGAAGTTCTCTTTTTGCTTAGCCAAGGCATCTTTGATGATTTTGGCCACTTGCTCGGTATTGATCATGAATGCTTCATGGGATTGACCTGGGCTGGAGACCGTATTGTCAGAAGCGATTGCGGAGTTAGCATCTGATGCTTCATCATCCGAGGATAAACCTCTCTGCATTCTCTGATAGTCCCTACGTCTAGTGGTCCTTACACGTAGCCGAGTTAGACGATGCGATACGAAGGGGTCAGAACTAGAAGGTCAAATCGACTTTTCCTTATCAGCCATGTTAATTGTGACTTCTGGAAGTTCGTCACCATGAACAGCCGATCGTTTCTTACGGAGACACTTTGGTTTGGACTTAGTCATTCCGTTGGAGATCCTCTCGAATACCGAGACCCTTTGCGGAG
>NC_033794.1:32741323-32744596 GCF_001876935.1 Asparagus officinalis
TTGAAAGTGGACCTCTCGTTCATGGAAGGAATCGAGAAGGGGATTCTGGCTTTGGCCCTAACTTTTATAGGTTTGACCTGAAAGCAAAGAGAGTGGTATACCAGAAGTAATGAGAATGCCAACTCGTACTATCACTCAATGGAGGACTTCAACGCTAAGTGATTAGGACTTAACATGTTGAGTCTGAGAATTGCCAATGATTGGCAGATAGAAATTTTGGTGGACCCACCGTCAATTGATTTGATCAGTGAATAGTTTTGCGAGAAAGGATTAATCTATCGTCAAACACCAATAGGAGTTTTGTGAGGGAAGATTGATCCAACGAAGCGATCGAATCTCGTCTCAGCAAAAGAGTGTTCGGAAATCACAGTTGGGGTTTAGTGTTTATCACTTTGTTTGTAATGATCGGGTTATCCCTAAGAAAATTACATATAGTATTCTTCCGGGAACTCCCCGTTACGTGAATCATCCACCCCCAGCTTCTTCGCGAAACTGGGTTTATCATTGCATTCGGTTACATGATCGGGTTATCCTTAAGAATATTACATATAAAAATTCTTCAGGAACTTCCCGTGTCTGACTTTGTACTCCGTTACATGTCCGGGTTATCCTTAAGAATATTAGCGTAACATTCTCCAGGAACTTCCCATCAACGGTAAGAAACAGTTTAGACTCATATACCTATTGGAGTATCAGGGAGCAGTTTAACCTCTTATACCGGTCGGAGGATTGAGAAGCAGTTTATACTCATATACTCTTCGGAGTGTCCATTCGGCTCAATTGAGCGATATAACGCCGGCTTCAACCAAGGTTTGGAGACTATTCTTAAGAGCGAAGCAAGCCTTGGTAGGATGAAGGATCCTCCTATGGTACGCACAGTACCTCGGATCCGCAGTATTATCAGCTTCCTCCTAGGGTCTCGAAGATGGCTGGAACGTCTTCGTCCTTGAAGGAGTACTCTTTTTGGAGTCTCGGATCCGAAGTCTTTTGCTGCCTTCGGGGTTGTTGCGATGTCTGATTAACGTCTACAACCGCTGCATGTGCCTTTCCTTTACCACGGGAGGCGAAGTTTGAGTTCGGAAGATTCGCCGTCGGTTGGCTCCTCTCGGCTTTCTTCCTTCGGAGGAAGCGTTCGGCCCGCTCTCTGCGCATCTTCAACTCTTTCCAAGTGTTGGACGGTGCGACTCCATAACTTCTAATATCTCAATAGATAGGTTGTTATGACATGTCTGGAGGATGAAGTCCTCCGTGATCGGATCTCGGCAGTTCATTGCCTTATTCCGGAAGCGTTTAACGAAGTCGTCGACCGTTTCGTCGTCTTCTTGTTTCTCATCAAAGAGTGTCCTGATTGACACCTCGGTATCATCGTTAAAGAAGTGAGCGAGGATCAGGTTCTCCAGGTCGTCCCAACCGTTGATGCTCCCAGACTTGAGACGGTGGTACCTTCGAAGACGGGCCCACGAAGGGTGCCAACGAATGATCGAACCATCAAGGCTTCATTGCCGGAGATGATACCCAAGTAGAACTTGAAGTAGATCAGATGTTGAGCGGGCGAACCCTTCCCGTCAAACGGTGTGAAGTTAATCAGGTTGAACTTCACCGGGTATGCTATTGAATCCCACTCTCTTGGATAACGACATGGAATGCCGGTTCTTTTCACCTCTCGAGCAGACATTAGAGCGTTGATTTTGCTCTCGAGATCTTTCATTTTCTCATCCTCGCTGGTATCGGGCCTTGGACGATTCTTAAGAGGAATAACGGGGCCACCCCCAGTACTGTCGTTTTTAGTGAGACCACCCCCAGCATCGTTGTTTTTAGTAGGGCCACCCCCAGCATCGTTATTTTTAGTGGGGTCACCCCCAGCATCGTTATTTTTAGTAGGGCCACCCCCAATATTCTGGTCAACGGGAGGGTTATAAGTACTAAGGTGTTCATCCTCATCTGAATCGCTAGCTACTTGGCTAACATTATTGTGACGACTGGATTCACCTATTTGATTCGACAAGGCTCAGATCTGTTGGTCATGCTCTTTCCTTATTCGCAACATAGCCATTTCCATTTCGAACTTGAAGTTCTCTTTTTGCTTAGCCAAGGCATCTTTGATGATTTTGGCCACTTGCTCGGTATTGATCATGAATGCTTCATGGGATTGACCTGGGCTGGAGACCGTATTGTCAGAAGCGATTGCGGAGTTAGCATCTGATGCTTCATCATCCGAGGATAAACCTCTCTGCATTCTCTGATAGTCCCTACGTCTAGTGGTCCTTACACGTAGCCGAGTTAGACGATGCGATACGAAGGGGTCAGAACTAGAAGGTCAAATCGACTTTTCCTTATCAGCCATGTTAATTGTGACTTCTGGAAGTTCGTCACCATGAACAGCCGATCGTTTCTTACGGAGACACTTTGGTTTGGACTTAGTCATTCCGTTGGAGATCCTCTCGAATACCGAGACCCTTTGCGGAGTGGTATTAGGGCAGCTACACGTTGATAATACTATCCTGATTAGTTTGGCACACGGACAGTGACAATCCATCTCCCAGTACTTCATTTTCGAGACTTGTTCGTACCCCCAGCCCGATAGTATAACTCGTCGGTCTGATGACCGGAGCAACCCATCGTGTGTTAGCACGAATCCCTAGGTGTAACATCGTTAGTGCGTTCAAGAGTCACACGTTTCTTTCTGGGGACGTAACCCTCTGTCAGTGTGTTCAAGAGTCACACGTTTAGATCTACGCTCTCGTGAGCGCGGGAACTCAACGGGCTCCAGGATTTCAACACGTAATCCCATGCGGCCGGTTATAGGAATTTTCCCACCATGCGGTCTCTTCCACTGCTTAGGAGGACGATTACAACCCCCAGCCTGATAAACAGCTTGGGATTCATTCAGCGGGCCTAAGCGTTCTTTAACCGGGGCTTTGCCTCGACCCGTGTACGAAGGACTAAGATGATCCGTGATCTTCATCTTAAATCGGGACAAATCCATGCTATCGCGGTGCTCCACCGGAGGTGCGGAACTCAAAGGGATCGATGAAACAGGTGTAGAACGTCTTTTGTCTTGACCCTGACACGGGTCAGACTTGAGTGACCCGCGGGTTGGAGGGGCGGATTTGGGTGACCCGCGGGTTGGAGGGTCGGATTTGGGTGACCCGCGAGCTGGAGGGTCGGATCTGGGTGACCCGTGAGCTGGAGGGTCGGATCTGGGTGACCCACGGGCTAGAGGGTCGTATCTGGGTGACTCACGGGGTAGAGGGTCGTATCTGGGTGATCCGC
>NC_033794.1:32744659-32787862 GCF_001876935.1 Asparagus officinalis
CCCGCGGGTTGGAGGATCGGATTTGGGTGACCCACGGCTTGGAGGGTCCGATCTGAGTGACCCGCGGGCTGGAGGGTCGGATTGAAGTGACTCGAACCTTGGAGGGTCGGATTGAAGTGACCCGTGTTTTTCGATCTTTTCAGCCACTGTATTGGACTTTGGCCTCCATACTTTATATAGTCTTGGTTGTTTGTTGGCTACGTTCTTCTGCATCATTTGTGCCTTTTGCACAAGAATTCGCGCGTGCACGAGCAGTGCGCGGCGCTTCTGGATTCGTTCCTCAAGGGTCAAACGGGTCCTTTTGACTTGGATCCATTCATTCGTTGAGGACTTGGAGGGTTGGTCATTCGTCCGCTGTTGGGGCGCTCGACGCTCCTTGAATTTTAGATCTGTTTCATAGCAGATCCTGTCTACAGGCTCCAAAGCTTTAGCGAATTAGCGCACGAGGCGTTGGCGCTGCCTTTGGCGATCTCTTTTCGATAAAGTAGGCACGCCTTCAGTACTCAACTCCTTGATTGAGGAGGAGTTCATATCTATAACTCCGATATCATTGGAGGCCGGAGGGGCATTGCGAAGTGCGGTCGTTGTGCTTCCTGCGCTTGTGAGGGGCGGAGGACTGGAGGAGGGGGACGACAGATACTCCTCGAACTTCAGTTGGTCGAACTCATATTCGACCACTTCTTCAACCGGGATGCAGATTCGAGGTTGCGACACGACAACCTCAGCAACGAAGCTGTTGGCTCCCACTCTGGTCGTCAGCGTGTTTAGGTAGAAAATTGCTTTCATTGCTGAATTCATTACAACTTTAGGCGTTACAATAAATTCAAAATAAAGATAGACTTTTTATAAGACTTTCAATATAATGAAAATAGATTACAACTCTCTTTCAAACAACACGCAATAGATGTTTATCGCCTATTGCTTTGCGTGAGATCTTTGCCTGTGTCGGGGATGTTAATATCTGTGGACCGCCGCAGATCAGATCCGGTTGTCAGAAAATTGACAGAGCTCCTACTTCACCAAGGAAGTATTCACTTGAAGCGCTGAAATCGACCAAGCAAAATCAGTAGCTTTTCTCGAGATTAAGACCAAGCCTAATCTCAAGGAACGGACGGGGGAATACGGATCAGATCCTTCGAAAGCTTTCCTCTTTATGCTGAAGTTCGCCGTGATCTGACTTGCCCTCTGAAATTCATGCTCCACTCTCCAATTCGGTAGCGTTTCGCCCTCTTAATATCCGCCCCGTGAAATGAGCCCCTATGCCTGTATTTATAGGCTTCGGTTGGGGTTTTCGAATAAGAATGAGTGATTTGGCCTTATCTTTAGTCAATAACAGTCTAACTACATTTTTGGATGATATCAAGTCAGTTAGGAACCTCTGAAACAGAAAAAACCGATCGAAACAGACTAAAAACGTGTTTTGGTGGTTACGGGCAGTTCTGGGAGTGAGACGGATTAATCCGACCCGCCCGCCATGCGGGTCGGATGGATCCGACCTGCCGCCGCGCGGGTCGGATTGGTCCGACCCGCCGGCGCGCGGGTCAGTTTGAGATACCTTTGGTATTTTGATCTTAACTCTCTCATCCAACCTCAGATTGAGCTAGTTAAAGATGCGTTGGAAAGCTGACGAAGATACCTACAATTCTTATCTTTTGAGTTTCTTCATATTCAAATTGTAGCATGGTCTAAATACCTCTTTTTTTGTGGGCCACTTTGAGGTGTTCAACACTTTCTCACTTCTCCGGACTTGTATTGCGTATTTCGTCATTCCGTTGACTTGCATACTTTGTTAACTTGTTTCATGCACTCGTTAGGTTCTTTATGGTACTTGGAGTTGATCGACGCGCGCGAGCTGACTGATGAGTGCGTTCGGTCACTTGGAGCTGACTGGCGCGCGCGAGCTGATTGACGTGCACAGCGGCCAATTAGGTAATTCTTCTTGAATCGCCCACTCTTTGTTTCGAGCTGTGTACGAACACCTATAAGCATTTTTAGATGCCTATAATTATAGCATCATAAAAAATTTATAACCTTTCATTTAAATTATATATAATTGTCCATTCATCTTCAGTTATTCCATAAGTGCTATCAGAACTAGAACTAGAAGTATAATAATTTATAAAACCAGTTATAATGTCTTTATATTCTATTGCTACACTTAATATTGCATAGGTGGAATTCCACCTATGGTCAACATCTTTTGAAATTAGTGTGGGCTTTACATTTTTTCTTTTATAAAATTGTTTCCGTCTTTTAAGTCTTTGTTCAGAAGCATTATACATATAAGCAACTGTTCTAACATTTTCTATCATGAGTTTAATTTCAGTAAATACACTTTAAACAATTAAATTTAAAATATGACAGATACACCTAATATGAAAAAGATCACCATGATATGGCAATGACAGAGTTGATATGATAAAATCAACATCTACATTGTTATTACTTGCATTATCTAGTGAAAGAAAAAATATTCTTTCTGAAATTTTTAATTTTATAAGTTCTTTAATTATTAAATTTGTAACATTAATACCAGTATGTGACTCTTCTATTGTAATAAAAAAAACAACTCTTTTAAACATTTGCTAATTTTCATTAATCCAGTGTGCTGTGATACATAAATATCCAGTTTGTGCTCTAGATGTCCAAATATCAGAAGTTAAAGAAAATTTACAGTTTAAATTTTTAAAATAAGAAATTATTTTTCCTTGTTCCTCCTAATAATATTTTAAAATATCACGTTGACAGGTTTAACGAGAAAATTTTTTAAATGCAGGATAAAAACCATCTCTAAACATATCTTCAAATTCATCATCTTCTATTAATTTAAAAGGAAGGTTTTTAAGAATGATAAACCTGATTACGCATTTCCTAGCTCTGGCAGCGTCATAGTTCCAACTACCGAGACTACCAGAAGAGGAGGATTGAGAAATCATAGATTATCGGATATCATTTTGAGGAGTCTGGCCTTTGTTGTGTTTATCTAAATGTCGTTTGAGGTGGTTGGTGCTTCTCTTATGATGAGCTTGAAAAACCTTGCCGCACAACGCACACTTAGTCTTCTGGGTGAGGATCCTACCGTGTTCATCCTTGATGACGTCGATCTTCTCGTAAAAAATTTAGACATCGAATCTTGGCCTTTTAGGAGCTCTTGGTACAGATTCGTCGCCACTGGATTCGGGATTAACATCGGTAGGAGTAGACCCAGTAGGAGGACTCATTTCAAGATCGGGAGATAGATTTTGCTCTTCATAATCAGATCCAGAAGCCATTTGATGAAAGGATTAGAAAGTATAAGAGAGTATAAGATTGTATAAGAGAATATAAGAGTATAAGAGAGTATAAGAGTATAAGAGAGAAGTAGATGAGTTTTGGTGTGAAGAAAACAAATGAACCCCCCCCCTCTATTTATAGATCTAGCCCCCTAAACAAATGACCAAAATAACCTCACAAAATAGCCGTTTTTTGACCGTTTTTAGGGACAAAACGGTCAAAAGGCCGTTTTTGGCCGTTATGACCGGGCTGGGCTGGCCCGGTCCGACCATTTTTGGCCACAACGGTCACTCTCGTGACCGTTGTGCTCTGGCCAGAACGTGAAAACAGAACCCCGCCATTTTTTGCCATAATTAGTCACTCCTGTGACCGTTGTGGTTGCTCCCGAACCCGGCCCGGCCCGCCCAACCTTTTTTGGCCACAACAGTCACCGAGAGGTGACCGTTGTGGGCCGGCTGCCGACCCGTGCCCGGCGCCGACCTATTTTGGCCAACGGTCACCGTAGCGTGCGAGCCGTTGCCACCGGACTGCGGCTCCGGGCCCGGGCTCTCGCGACGGGATATTTTTGACCGACGCCGACGGATCCCTGTATGTTCCGGGCGGACCGAGCCGGGGCTCGGAGCCAGGCGTCGCTGAGACAGCGAGGCCTGGGCCTGGAACCCGGCCAGGCCCAGATTTCCGGGCCAAGGCCAGGCCCGGGCCGACGAGCTTTTTGGACAGGCCTAACTATATCTACCCATTCCATGGTTTACAATAGTCTTTTTTTTGCACATAACCTAGGGTGGAGCCATATTGGGGCCGAAGGGGCCCAACCCCATAAAATATTAAATAAAAATAAGGGATAGGAATATTTTAGTTATTATTATTTCATAGGGGCTAACTGCATAAGAAATCTCTCAATTTTATCAGAAAAATTTCTTACCTAGTTAACAAAATTTCAGTTACGTAGGAATTACATATTTTTCATATACTAAAAGATCAAATTGGTCGTTGTACTAGGGTCTCGTATTCAAATCTAGTCCAATTTTAACTTTACGTTAAATTTTCTGTTAAGTATGAGTTGAAAGGACGATACTATCCTACCCTCCTCAAAAAACCTCGACACGGATACATCAATCTCCAAGGTCTGCACCGACCTTGAAGGTCTCTGGCCTCGGCTCCCTCTCCTCCCTCAGCTCCCTACCCCATCCCAAGCAAGGCAAAGAATGTGGCGGTCGCTAAGGCCTACTCACGCTCTCCCTCTATGCCTCATGAGTAATCACTCAAATGAAACTCTGCTGAAGTCACACTTATAGGAAGATCAAAACCATTCAAACAAGCCGACGTTTGACCATTTTCACTTGCATAAATATGATACAATCAGATTGTTGATCATTTTTTATAAAGAACTTTCATGCATAAATCATGCATTGAAGGAGGGGATTTGAACCTCTGAAAATTATTGGAGGATTTGAGCTTGTGTATTACCCACCAACTGTTTGGTAAAATTCACTTAAAAACATTTTTGGCTGGATTACAATCAACACTAACAGCTTGTTACATGTTTAGACTAAAATGTGTGAAGCATAGAAATGAAACATAGAACTTTTGGTACCGTTTGGCAAAGGGTTAAGTGAGGGGTTAAGGAGACTTAACCCCTTCTTAATTAACCTGTCAAACACAAAAAATCTATACAAGGGTTAAAGTTAGTTAACCCTCCATAATTTGCCAAACATAAAAAATATAGAAGGGTTAAGCTAACCCTTCTAGAGGGATTAAACATAAAAAATATAGAAGGGTTAAGCTAACCCTTCTAGAGGGATTAAAATGAGTTAACCCCTCAAAATGAGGGGTTTACTAATACTCATTAAAATGAGTTAACCCCTCAAAATGAGGGGTTTACTAATACTCCTATTTAGAAGGGTTAAGAGTTAACTCTTCTAATTATAAAGAAAATAATCAAAATTATTGTTATTTCCAAACACCAAAACTGATCACAATGACAAAATTAAATAAAACTTATTTTAGTGGATTAATAATTTAGTCCTTTAGATTATCGAATGGGCTAAGTATATTAATCCTTCTCTTTAACCCCTTTTCCTTAACCCTTTGCCAAATGGGGTGCATAAATCATTCTTCTTCTTTAGTGAATCCTTTGGTTGTGGTGTCTATCTTATATTTTTAACTTCATTAGTATTCTAGTCTTCTTAATGTCTTACTTCCTCTCTGGTTGTGAATTTGCTAGGATTTTTTTTCTTGCATTTATTGGCTTATTACAGTGAAACTACAAAAATTTTCCACTACGAACTATGCTGTCTGTTTTGATAAATATTAGTATTTGAGGATTCTTATTAAAACAGAAGTTTGGGTCCATGATTTGTTAATAGTAAATTAAGTTTAGAGGATAGCCGAGCTAATTCTCTTGGAGATATGCTTAATCGTGCTTGGATGAAGGAGAACATGAAAAAAGGGGTTCAGTGGGGAACATGGTGAACTTGTGGCAAATATCCAAGATATTTGCCAAAATTAATGCTTGAATTATGTTTTTCCCCCTTTGGCAGACGTCTAGAAATATCAAGAACCTTACAAAACCTTCAAATTCATTCACCCTACAATCTTAAAAAAGGACTACGTTGAGAAAAAATAAAGTATGAGGACTAATTTGAATATGAAGCCCCAGGGACCAAATTGGCCTTTTACTATTTTTCATAGAATCATGCTAAATAAAAACTACCAGTTAGCTATGAAATTTTCATCTTCTAGTCTCTAATTTTATTCCTAAATTGACATATCCTTTTACAACAATTTTACATATACTTAAGTCTAGTAATAACTTTAGATATGAATCTTTCTATATTCACTCCCATATTTGTTCTTTCCATTTTTGGTGTCAAGAAATTTTCCCCTTCTTAATCTTTCTCTTCTTTTTTTCCAACTAAATATTTTGTCTATTAGATGGTTTATATTTATTTTAAACTTTGGACATTGTTTTGCCTATCTCCACCATCATTTCACCCAAAATAATTGTATTAGTAAATTTTATATTCAATATTATTATTATTTTCTTCCTAATTAAGTATACAATTATAGATCAACTTTACTGTTGTACTTTATCACATTATTTAACTAGAAATATCTCATTTTTTACATGACTGCATTTTCCTAGATCTTTTTACATCTTCCACACAACGAAAATAATATTAACCAATTCCATTAATGTTGATTTCTATTTAAAAAAAACTTTTTTCAATGTAAGCATAGATACCCCTGAAACTCTGTTTCTGCCCTATATTGTCGTCAAAACAATCGAACACACCATATATTAACAATATGTATTTTGTATATTGATCAGGAAGATATTATGAAACGGTTTTAAGAAATGAATGCTAAAAGAAGTCTATGGAAAATACTATATTGCGCATGAACTCATGTGAATTAATTTCAGATTATTAGAGGGTTGATGTGGCTTTGTTTAATTGATGTGATTGGATTTACATGACATGGCACAGATAAAATTGTATATTTCTTGACTTCTCATGTTGTTTTGAAGATGTAGATGGTGTTGGAACAAAACCGGGGCCCAATAGAGCAGGGTCGCAGCAATAGAAAAGCAAAAGTAGAGATAAAATGTTGGACACACAGATTTACGTGGTTCGGCACTTGATTGCCTACGTTCACGGGCAAGGATAGAAGAATCTACTATGAAGAGAAAACTCTGGAGTTACAAACTCTCTCTCTTTACAAGGAGAAACTCTCTCTATTTTTTTCTCTCTCACTCTTCTTATATAAGAAGTTGTTTTTGGGATGAGATTTCCTTAAGGATTTGGAGCCTATTTATAGTTTTTAGAAAAATACTATGCACAATAAAATATTAATATTTTACTGTAGCTGTGGGGCCCGCTCTTTTGTTTTCTTCTCAAATTTTCAACATATGTGGCTGTGCACTTTCGGTGGGTTTGGAATATTAGGCACCTGACAATCTCCCACTTGAAGATTTGATTGAGTATTAATCATATCTTCACATCATTCTTTCTATCTTGCCATCTTCATGTTGCTTACGTCTCTGACAGACCACAAGAGGATCGACACCAAGTAAATTTGTCGGTATGGACTGCTTTTGTCAAAAAATCTGCTAGGTTGTCCTTGGTGTGAATTTTCTGCATATCCACTGTTCCTTCTTCCACTTTCTCACGAACGAAGTGATACTGAACTCGAATGTGCTTGGTCTTTGAATGAAAGGCTGGATTTCTTGCCAAATGCAAAGCACTCTGACTGTCACAAAATAGAGAAATCTTCTTTTGTTCATAGCCGAGTTCCTCCAGCACCATCTTCAACCACATCGCTTCTTTACTAGCTTGTGTAGCTGCTACATACTCTGCTTCTGTTGTTGAAGTAGCCACAACTGACTGTAGTTTTGAAACCCAGGTTACAGCTCCGTCAGCAAGTGCAAACACATAACCTGTGGTGGATTTGCTATTATCACGATCACCTGCATAATCAGAATCAACATATCCATTGACAATAAAATCAGATCCCCCATAACATAATGTAACATTTGAGGTTCCTTGAATGTATTTTAGAACCCTCTTTACAGCATTCCAATGCTCTCTACCAGGATTCGCCATGTATCGACTAACCACTCCTACTGCTTGTGTAATGTCTGGTCTTGTACAAATCATCGCGAACATTAAGCTTCCCACTGCTGATGCATACGGTACTCGAGACATCTCCATCCTCTCTTCTTCACTGCTAGGACTCATACTGGAGGATAACTTGAAATTAACAGGAAGTGGGGTAGAAATTGACTTACAATCTTGCATGTTAAAGCGTCGCAAGATTTTCTTCAAATAGTTCTTCTGAGAAAGCCAAATCTTCCTATTAACTCTGTCTCGGTAAATTTGCATCCCTAGAATCTTGTTTGCAGATTCTAAATCCTTCATTTCAAATTCCCTAGCCAACTGAGCCTTTAATTCTTGGATACGATCTTTGTTGGGGCCTGCAACCAACATGTCGTCAACATACAATAATAAGATAACAAAGTTATTTTCACCAAACCTCTTAAAATATGCACAAGGGTCTGAATTAAGTCTGTTGTATCCAAGGCTCATGATGAATGAATCAAATCTCTTGTACCAACACCTCGGCGCCTTGTTTAGACCGTACAGAGATTTGTTCAATCTGCAAACCAAGTTCTCTTTTTCTTTTTCTTCAAAACCTTCTGGTTGGAGCATGTAAATTTCTTCTTCAAGATCTCCATGAAGAAATGCTGTTTTCACATCTAGCTGCTCTAGATGTAAGTCAAATATAGCGCTCATAGCCAGGACAATTCGGACTGTTGTTAGTCGAACTACAGGAGAAAATATTTTATTAAAATCAATACCTTCTTTCTGAGCATATCCTTTTACCACCAATCTAGCACGATACCGCTCCACTTGATCATCGCCATTTCGCTTGATCTTGTAGACCCATTTGTTTCCAATGGTCTTTCTTCCTTGTGGCAGTGACACAAGTTCCCAAGTCTTGTTCTTATGGAGAGCTTCAATTTCTTCCTGCATTGCTGCCATCCACAAAGATGCATCTGTGCCATTTATAGCTTCATGAAAAGTTGATGGCTCTCCATCTTCTGTTAGAAGACAGTATGCAACATTACTCTCCGTAATATACTCCGAGTGCCAAGTCGGTGGTCTTCTCTCACGAGTTGACCTTCGAACTTCTGGAGCCTCGGCCTCGACTGGTTCTTGTACATCATGCTCCGGTGTCGCTTCAGAAGAATTCGGATTATCTTCTACCTGAACAGCTACAGTCTCTGAGTCCTTCCTCGAACTGCTTTCTTTCTCTTCACTTTGTAGTTGGTTCTCTACAAAGATAACATCTCTGCTGATGATAACCTTGCGGGCAGTGGGATCCCACAGGCGATACCCCTTTACTCCATCAGCATACCCCAAGAATATGCATTTTCTGGATTTTGAATCCAGCTTTGTAATTTCTTGGGCATTGTACATTACGTACACTGGACTTCCAAATATATGGAGGTTGGAATAATCAGCTGGCTTGCCAGTCCACATCTCCATCGGCGTCTTCAATTGTATTGCAGTTGATGGAGATCGATTCACCACATAACAGGTGGTTTTTACTGCTTCCGCCCAAAAGACTTTTTCCAGATTTGCAGTAGCCAACATAGCTCTTGTTCTTTCCAACAGAGTTCTGTTCATCCGCTCCGCCACTCTATTTTGTTGAGGAGTATAAGCCGTACTGAATTGTCTTTTGATGCCTTCATGCTTGCAGAATGCTAGGAATTCACCGTCTGTGTATTCTCCTCCATTATCTGTTCTCAAGCACTTGATCTTCTTCTCAGATTCAAGCTCGACCCGCGCTTTGTAGGCTTTAAAGACTGAGAACACATCCGCCTTCTTCTTGATAGGATACACCCAACATCTCCTGGAGTAATCATCAATAAAGGACACAAAGTACTTTGCTCCTCCTAAGGATGTAACTGGTGCTTGCCATACATCAGAATGAACCAGTTCCAGAATAGCCTTGCTTCTAGAACTCGATGTGTTGAACTTCAGTCGATGTTGCTTGCTTGTAACACAATGCTCGCAGAATGGAAGAGCTACCGAATTAAGTCCAGGAAGCAGTTTCTGATCGGAGAGAACCTTCAAGCCTCGTTCTGACATGTGGCCTAGCTTGCGATGCCACATCATGGTTTGTTCTTCTCCACGGCTGGTTGATGCCACACATGAATCAGCTTCCTGCAGAGTCTCTCCCTTGAGCATGTACAGATTTGCAGCTATCTTTTCTCCTTTTATCACCACAAGCGCCCCTCTAACAATCTTCATGACTCCATTTTCTATATGAGTCTTGCACCCGAGCTCATCTAATTGTCCCAAAGACAATAGATTCTTCTTCAAGCCCTTCACATATCGCACATCTTGAATGGTGCGTATTATACCATCAAACATTTTGATTTTGATAGTACCAATACCACAAATCTCTAAGGCATGATCATTCCCCATGAATACACATCCTCCTGAGATAGGTTCATATTTGTGAAACCAATCTCTCCGAGAGGTCATGTGCCAAGAGGCTGCTGAATCTAGAAGCCAGACATCAGCAAACTTCTTTCTGCCTTCATCAACAGTGGTTGCTCCACTGAATAGAATTTCACCATCCTCTGACGTGCTGACAACGCATCCTTGAGATGTTGATGGCTCTGAAGACTTTTTATCTCCACTCTTCTTGTTGTGCCAACACTCCGATTTGACGTGCCCTCTTTTGCCACAGTTGTAGCATTTGATATTCTTCTTACTTCGTGATTTCGATCTACCATGGGCATGACTCCCACTGGAGCCACGTTCTGTTGATCTTCCTCTCGTCACCGACAAGGCCTCCGCTTGCTGCGAACTTGTCTGCCCTTGTTCTTGCGCTGATTTTCTTCCTCCAGAATAGCGGCTGTAACGTCGTCGAAGACTAGATTGTCCGTGAGGACGTTGTTCGTCAGGTTGATGATGAGTTGATCATACGAGTCAGGTAGACTCTGAAGTAGAAGTTCTGCACGTTCATTCGCACCAACTGTATATCCCAACGTTGTGAGTTGGGAGAACAGTGTGTTTAGGGTGTTGATGTGGTCGGTCATCGATGTAGATTCCGCCATCCTTAGAGTCTAAAGTCTCCTTTTTAAGAAGATTTTATTGTGCATGGATTTCACCTCATATAGCTTTGTTAGAGTATCCCAGATCTCCTTTGCTGTCTTCTTCTCCTCTATGCTTGACAGTACCCCGTCTGCTAATGCCAGATGGAGATTTGCAATAGCATTTTCGTCCATCTTATTCCACTTCTTATCATCTGTGATGTCGTCCGGCCTTGCACTGATGGTCGCCAGGCAATTATCTTTTCTCAAGATAGCCTTTATCTTCAACTTCCACAGTGAGAAATTACTCCCGTCGAATTTCTCGATCTTGAACTTCGCCGCCATTGCTTCTACCACGAACAGTAACTTCTTACTATTTCACGTAAATAGTACTGTATTTATGAACAGTAACCGTATTCGTGAATAGTACCGTACTTGTGAATAGTATCGTATTCGTGAACAGTACCGTACTCGTGAATAGTACCCATCACCTCCAAAGGGTAAATGATAACCTAACTTATTTTCTGATGTGGAGGATCCACCTTTGGTGGCAGCCACAGAGCATACGATAAGTAGATATATACAAGTACCCTAAGTTGGCTCTGATACCACTTGTTGGAACAAAACCGGGGCCCAATAGAGCAGGGTCGCAGCAATAGAAAAGCAAAAGTAAAGATAAAATGTTGGACACACAGATTTACGTGGTTCGGCACTTGATTGCCTACGTCCACGGGCAAGGATAGAAGAATCTACTATGAAGAGAAAACTCTGGAGTTACAAACTCTCTCTCTTTACAAGGAGAAACTCTCTCTATTTTTCTCTCTCTCACTCTTCTTATATAAGAAGTTGTTTCTGGGATGAGATTTCCTTAAGGATTTGGAGCCTATTTATAGTTTTTAGAAAAATACTATGCACAATAAAATATTAATATTTTACTATAGCTGTGGGGCCCGCTCTTTTGTTTTCTTCTCAAATTTTCAACATATGTGGCTGTGCACTTTCGGTGGGTTTGGAATATTAGGCACCTGACAGATGGTTAGTAGGATTATAAATATTTACTTGAATGAAAACATAGTCTTGTGCTGAAAATGTGTTTGAAATTGACAAAAATTTCCCCAAATTTTGACCGTTGCCAAATTACAGAATGAGTAGGTGTTTAATAAAAAAATCGTCGGGCAAAATTTTAATAACAAACTAGCTGAGGAGATTAAAAAACAACAATTTGGTAATTTAGCTGTTCCAAATAGTGTGAATGAAAACATTACTTCTACTACTTCTTACTTAATAATTTTAGAAATTACTTCTTTAATGTGCTTCTTACTTTCAATATGTTGCGCGCCGTGCGGAAGCGTGCTCGACAACAAAACGAGTCGGCGAGCGATGAGAGAAGGGAACCAAATCAAAAACATGAGTGCAATCCACCACAATACGACACAAATCAAACCAAACACAAAGATTTACGTGGTTCGACATCTGTCTACATCCACGAGGAGAGGATGGGAAGATTTCACTATATGGAGGAGAAATACAACATATTACAACTCACAAAATCACTCAAATATAACCTTAACCAAAGCTCTCAACTCCTTCATAATATCTCCCTCTCAAAGTGCTCAAAAGTCTTTCATTTCTCTAACAAAGAAACCCTAAAAAATGTGTTTGTATTATCAAACACCAATCTAAAACTAACTAGGAAAAGCAAACCAGCCTAATTACCTGCTTCGCGGTCGATCGACCACATTCTCACAGTCGACAGGCCAGAAATAGGATTCAAACACTATAATCGTGCACGTTTTCGGTCGACCAGCCATAAGCGTTCGGCCTGACTATATTTTCGGTCGACCGTGTTTGGGGAGAAAGTTGATGTCTTCATTGATGTATTCATCACAACTCCAGTCATTACAATGAAAACAAAAAAAGATAGTCTTTTTATAAGACTCTTACACAATAAAAATAAAAAAATACAACTCTCATTAAAACAAACGTAATGGACGTTTATCCTTCGTTGCTTGCGTAGGATCTTGGCCTGTGACGGGGATGTTGATATCTGTGGACTACCAAACGATCAGATCAGATCCGAAGTTTCATTTATTCGCTAAGGAATTAAGAAACCGAAGCAATTATCTTGGCAACAGTGAGATATTCACTCTTCTCAAGATTACCGCAACGAGGCAATCTCAAGGCAAAGAACCGGAAAGTGTAGATCTGACGAGCTCCTCTTCTTTATGTTGATGAACTCGATCCGATCTCCTCCTCTCTTCTGAAATTCATGCTCTTTTAGTCTTCAATCCAGCAGGGCTTCGCCAACGCTCGAGAATTCCTGATCTGAAAAAATGAAGGCCCTGGGGCTATATTTATAGGCTTTGGAACCTCTATTTTCGGATAAGAATGATCGATTCACTCTTATCTTCAGTTATAACAACTTTATCACGTTCTAGGATAGATTCAGATTAGTTAGGACAAATCCAGGTGGTTAACGTTGAAAAAACAGCTTAAAACTGCCAAAAATCAGTTTTTGGGGGTGTGGACACCCGTGGGTGTCTTGGGTATTTTACCTCTAACTTTCTCATATGACCTCCAAATAATATAATTTAAGATATGTTGGAAGCCTGACGAAGATATCTACAACTTTTATCTTTTAAGATTCTTTATATTTGAATTGTAATATAGCCAAAATCTCCATTCTTCTTTGAGACACCCACACTGTCTCGGAATTCTGAGGTAGTTTGTACTATCTTTGGTGTTTTAGTCTTATCTCTCACATCCAATCTTGGAATGAATTGATCCAAGATGCTTTGGAAATCTAACAAAGAGATATACAACTTTTGTCTTTTAAGATTTTTCAGATTCAAAGAGAATCATAGTCAAAATAGCTCTACAAAGTCTGAGATAGTTGGAGTGTCTCGGCCATGGCCGAGACACTTGCAGTGTCTCTCTGCTGTTTTGACTTTAACTATCTCATCCGATCTAAGAATGAGTTGATCCAAGATACATTAGAAAGATAATAAGGAGATCTACAACTTTCATCTTTTGAGCTTCTTTACATTCAAAGCGAGACAGTCTCTACCAAGACCAAGACACTTGGAGTGTCTCCGCTAAGGCCCGGGGAATTGTTTCGTGCGTTCCTTCCGTTTCCGTCGTATCTTTGTCATCCGAACACAGAATTGCACAATTCAAATTGTGAAGGAAAGCTAACGAGAATATCTACAAGCTTCCATAGTTGAATTATATGTGGAGTAGATGGGACATGAGGGGCGCTTTGTCTTTCGTAAGCGAAGCGTAGCTCCCAATTAGTTATTCTGCAGTTCCGTTGCTTCACACTGTTCGTCGACTTACTTCATGCATTTATTGACATCAATTAACCTTTTGTGACCTAGATAGTGATGTTCATCATCTTCTCTCTATCTTGAGCTACGTGTGGGAACGTATAGGTATTTTTAGACGCCTTCAGATACCCCCTCCAAAGTGTTTCAGTCTCGTTTCTTTTATAGAAGAGACTGAAATACTTTGGATATGATCGATCTAACATTCAGTCTGTGTGAAAGAACCTGTAGTTGGCTTTGATTCTTGACTTCTTTGATTTTTAGTCTATCTTTATGAATAGCTAAAGTTCTTCCGGCGCTGTGTTTATCGTCTGGCTGTCGTCGAAGTTTCGAATCGAACTTGGTGAGTTGGTTTTGGCTCGTGTCATTGAGTTAACTTTGAACTGATTATCTCCATCACAACGCGTCGACCAATGTTGACTCAGAGCTATGCATTGACCAGGGTTGACCTTAGGGTTTCACATCGATCGTCGTTGACTTTCATCGCAATGCGTTGACTGGTGTTGACCTAGGACTATGCGTTAACCGGTGTTGACCTTAGGGTTTCACATCGATCGGTGTTGACTTTCATCGCAACGTGTTGATCGACATTAACACAGTTTATACTCGTACGTTTACTGGAGTCTATAGAGTTTAAGCTCTTAAGACGTTGGAGCATGGGGGTCCCAAATGTCGAGGCTGCAGGACCAACTATTAAAGCTGATTTATCTGCATGTATGGATCTTATTCTAAGGTTTGTTGGATGCTCAAGTCATGAGACAAACTAATGAAGCTAATACGTCAATGACTCTTACATTTATAGGATTTTTGGCAAATCTTCAGCCATCAACGGGTTTGATTAGCCTTTACCGTCTACCGTTTGAGTTGGGCTAGCATGCAGATTATTTAAGTTTGTTCTACACGTAACGTTGTGCTAAAAGAGTTAACGCTTTTAGTGCTACACTACTGAATACATAGACTTCGTCTTTCTCATGGGAATAAACTATCTGGTAACGCGTGTTAGGTGCTGACTTATCCCTATTTAGGCTTCAGGATAAAAATCCCCAGACTTGGATTCTGGCGTCTTCTTCAATCGGTGAAAGACTAAACCGGTAACGCGTGTTAGGCGTTGACTTATCCCTACTTAGGTTTCGGGATAAAATTCCCCAGACTTGGATTCTAGTGTTTTTTTCAATCGGTAAAAGACTAAACCAGCAATGCGTGTTAGGCGTTGACTTATCTCTACTCAGGCTTCGGGATAAAATTCCCCAGACTTGGATTTTGGTGTCTTTTTAATCGGTGAAAGACTAAACCGGCAACGCGTGTTAGGCGTTAACTTATCCCTTCTTAGGCTTCGGGATAAAATTCCCCAGACTTGTATTCTAGTGTCTTTTTCAATCGGTGAAAGACTAAACCGACAACGCGTATTAGGCTTAGGCTTATCTCTATTTAGGAGTCAAAATAAAGTTCCCCGCGTGTGTAAGGTACGGATTTTAGCGTTATTAATAACGGCCTGTCACAATGTCGAATATGTGGGCTTTTGTCCTTTTTACGGTCAATGACTAACCGGCAACGCGTGTTAGACGTTGACTTATTCCTACTTAGGCTTCGGGATAAAAATCCCCAAATTTGAATTCTAGTGTCTTCTTCAATCGGTGATAGACTAAATCGACAACTCGTGTTAGGTATTGACTTATCCCTACTTAGGCTTCGGGATAAAATTCCCCACGTGTATAAGACACGGATTATGGAGTTGAAGGATGGTGTCTTTTCTTGGGGCAAGGACGAATTCGAAATAGGAGAGGAAGAATTTTATATTCTATCTCCTTAAATCGAAGAGGAAGAATTTTGTATTCTATCTCCAGTTGCAAAGGAGACTCGAAGTGGGATCTCCACCTTGAGAATATGAAGAGTGAAACTAAGAGTGGGATCTCTACTCCGAGAATCGAAAAGATTCAGATAATCATAATTGTCGGAAGGTTTGATTATCAAACTAAAGGTAAATTTCTTGTTTGTCGAGAGTGAATTATGATTTTGGCCCTAACTGTAGGAAGGTTTGACCAAGCAAGAGTTTGAGGTGACCCTAACTGTAGGAATGTTTGATCACTCGATTTGAAAGTAGACCTCTCGCTCATGGAAGGAATCAAGAGGAGATTTTGGTTTTAGTTATGGTCCTAACTGTAGGAAGGTTTGACCAAATGAACAGTGAGAGTGGGAGTACAAATTACAATAGGAGTATTGATTCGTACAAATCACTCGAAGAGAGTCCCTAGTGTTAAGTGACAAATACTTAACACGAAGGGGTTTAACAATTGTTAATGATCAGGAGACTAAAATTCCGAGTATTATGTCCGGAGTCTAACAATGGGAGTGTTGAGTGCACCGACGTAGCGGGAGTTTGTGTGGGAGTTTCTTATTCATCACCTTCTTGTAGTGACCGGGTTATCCCTAAGAATATTACATGTAATATTCTTCCGGGAACTTCCCATTACATGAATTATCCACACCCAGCTTTCTTTACGAAACCGGGTTTAACATTGTACTTAGTTGGATGATCGGGTTATCCTTAAGAATACTAGGCATGGCACTCTCCAGGAACTTCCGGTGAAAGAAAGAAAACTGTTTAGACTCATATACCTGTTGGAGTATTGAGAAGCAGTTTATACTCGTATACTCTTCGGAGTGCTGTCGTTCACATTCGGCTTATCCCAGCGTTATGACGCCGGCTTCAACCAAGGTTTGGATGCTGTTTTTGAGAGCGAAACAAGCCTTGGTAGGATGAAGGATCCTCCTGTGGTACGCATAGTACTTTGGATCCGAAGTATTGTCAGCTTCCTCCTGATCTGCGATAGGTGGTAGTTTGATCTTGTTGTTCTCGAGGAGGAATTCAAAAATGGCTGGAACATCTTCATCCTTGAAGGAGTACTCTTTTTGAAGTCTCCGATCTGAAGACTTTTGCTGTCTCCGAGATTGCTATTGTTACGTCTGATTAGCATCAACAGCAGCTGCATGGGCCTTCCCTTTACCACGGGAGATGAAGCTTGAATTTGTAGGGTTAGTCGTCGGTTGGCTTCTCTCAGCTTTCTTTCTTCTGAAGAAGCGCTCTGCCTACTCTCCGTGCACTTTTAACTCTTTCCACATATTGGATGGTGCTACTCCCATAACTTCTAACACGTCCAAAGAGAGGTTGTTGTGGCATGTTTGGAGGATGAAGTCCTCTGTGATCGGATCTCAGCAGTTCATCACCTTATTCCGGAAGCGCTTGACGAAGTCATCGACCATCTCATCGTCTTCCTGTTTCTCATCAAAGAGTGTCCTGATTAACACATCAGCGTCATCATCAAAGAAGTGAGCGAGAAACAGGTTCTCTAGGTCATCCTAGTTGTTGATGCTTCCAGGCTTAAGACGGCGATACCAATTGAAGGCAGACCGGCAAAGGGTACCAACGAATGACCAAACCATCAAAGGCTCGCTACTAGAGATCACCCCCAAGTGGGACTTAAAATAAATCAGATGATGAGTGGGTGAGCCCTTCCTGTCAAATGGCGTAAAGTTGTTCAGGTTGGACTTAGCCGGATATGGAATTGATTACCACTCTCTTGGGTAAGGACACGGAATGCCGATGCCGATCTTCTTCACCTCTCAAGCAGACATCAGAGCGTTGATTTTGTTCTCGAGGTCTTTCATCTTCTCATCCTCGTCTATATCATGCTTTAGACGATTTCTAAGAGGAACAACGCGGCTACCCCCAGTATTATCATCTTCAGTGGGATCACCCCCAGCGTTGTTGTCTTCAGTAGGGCCACCCCTAACGTTCTAGTCAACGGGAGAGTTGTCAGTATTAAGATGTTCATCCATATCTGAATCGCTACCTGCTTGGTCATTAATGTTGCGATGGCTGGATTCACCAAGTTGATTGGACAGAGCCTGAATCTGTTGGTCATGATCTTCCCTCATCTGCTGCATAGCCATTTTCATTTTAAATTTGAATGCTTCTTTCTGCTTGGGTAGAGCATCCTAAACCATTTTAGCTACTTCCTCGGTGTTAATCATAAACACCTTGCGGGATTATCCTAAACTGGATACCGTATTATCAGAAATGACTGCAGAGTTGGCATCTGACGCTTCATCATCCGAGGATAATCTCCTATGCATTCTCTGATAATCTCTACGTAGCCAAGTTAGACGATGCGATACGAGCAGGTCAGAACTAGAAGGTCGAACCGACTTTCCCTTATCAGCCATGTTTAATTATGACTTCTGGAAGTTCTTCATCTTGAATAGTTGATCCTTTCTTACGGAGATGCTTTGGTTTGGACTTAGCCTTTTCGTTAGAGATTCTCTCGAATACCAAGACCCATGTGGAGCGGTCTTGGGGCAACTACACACTGATAATACTACCCTGATAAGTTTGACGTACGGACAATGAAAGTCCATCTCCCGAGCATCTCTCTTTTGAGATCTGTTCGTACCCCCAGCCTGATAGTACAACTCATCGATATGATGATCGGAGTAATCTATCATGTATTGGCACAACTTCTCAGGTATAACGTTGTCATCTGACGAACACGTTTCCTTCTGAGGATTCGTCTCCTTGTTGCCACTCTCAAGAGTCGTACGTTTTGAGCTATGCCTTCGTGAGTGTGGGACCTTAACGAGCTCTTGGACTTTGACATGCTGTCCGAGGTGGTCAGTTATAGGAGTTTTCTCTTTACGAGAAGGCTCAGACTTGTTGTAAGGGCGAGTATGACCCCCAGCTCGATGAGTTGCTCGGGGTTCATTCACCATGCCCAATCGTTCTTTGATTAGAAATCTGTCTCGATCTTCATGTAGAGGACCTAGGTGATCCTTCAACGGGATTATGGATTTAGAGAGATCCATGCTGTCGTAGGGCTTCACCGGAGGTGCGGGAGTAATAGGAGCGTGATCTAAAGTTGACGAAGGCTGGGGAGCAACCTCGGATCTGGAATCAAGCGAGAGACAGGACTGGTGTCTCTTGTCGGGTAGAGGCGCTATTTTGGCCTTCGACACCCAAACCTGCTTAGATCTTGGTGGTTTCTTAACCACCTCTTCCTGCTGCTTCTTGTGCGAGAATCAGTGTGCAAGTAGTACACATCATTTCTAGATATGCTCCTTGAGGGTAGAACGGGTTCGTTTGACACGAACCCATTTGTTAGTTAACGGTTGGGAGGAGGGCCCTGATGCTTGTTGTGGTGACGGATTATCCACTTGGCGCTTTCTAAACTCTAGATCCGCTTGTTAGTTGAGTTCGTCCACTTGCTCTAAAGCCTTAGCCAATTGGCGGTCGAGACGTTGGCGACATCTTTGACGAGCCCTCCTCAACAAATTTGGCACGCCTTCAACAATCAACTCCTTAATGGAGGCGATGTCCGGATCTATGGCTTTGGCTTCATCGAACGTCATCGGGTCATCGTGAGGTGCAACTGTAGCAACGACGGTGGAGAGATTGTCTTCTTGGGTCTTTATATCTGAAGACCAGTGGATTTTTCTGGAGGAGGAGGCCTTCCTGCGCTTGCGAGGAGAGGTGGATCTAGAGGAGGAGGAGGAGACATACTCCTTCGAACTTCTACTGGTTGAATTCGTATTCGACCTCTTCGTTCACCGGGATCTTGATCGTTGGTTGCGTCACGACAGCCTTGCCAGCAAGGCTGTTAGCTCCCACTGTGGTCGCCATCTTATTTGGGGAGAAAGTTAATATCTTCATTGATGTATTCATCACAACTTCAGTTGTTACAATGAAAATAAAAAAAGATAGTCTTTTTATAAGACTCTTACACAAAAATACAACTCTCGTCAAAATAAACGAAACAGACGTTTATCCTCTACTGCTTGCGTGTGATCTTAGCCTATGACGGGGATATTGATATCCGTGGACTACCAAACAATCAGCTCAGATCCAAAGCTTCGTTGATTTTCTAAGGAATCATGAAACCGAAGCAATTATCTCAGCAACAGCGAGATAATCACTCTTCTCGAGATTACCGCAATGGGGCAATCTCAAGGCAAAGAACCGAGAAGTGTAGATCTGACGAGCTCCTCTTCTTTATGTTAACGAACTCGATCCAATCTCCTCCTCTCTTCTAGAAATTCATGCTCCTTTCAGCCTTCAATCCAGCAGGGCTTCGCCAACGCTCGAGAATTCCAGATCTGAAAAAATAAAGGCCCTAGGGCTATATTTATAGGCTTTGGGATCTCTATTTTTGGATAAGAACGATCAATTCACTCTTATCATCAGTTATAACCACTTTATCATGTTCTTGGATAGATTCAGATCAGTTGAAACAAATCCAGATGGTTAATGTTGAAAAAACAGCTTAAAACTGTTAAAAATTGGTTTTCGGGGGTGTGGACACCCGTGGGTATCTCGGCCTAGCCGAGACACCAGTGGGTGTCTCGGGTAATTTACCTCTAACTTCCTCATATGACCTCCAAATAATATAATTCAAGATACGTTGGAAACCTGAAAAAGATATCTACAACTTTTATCTAAAGCTTCTTCTTATTTGAATTGTACTATAGCCAAAATCTCCATTCTTCTTTAAGACACCCACACTGTCTTGGAATTCTGAGGCAGTTTGTACTATATTTGGTGTTTTTATTTTAACTCTCCTATCCGATCTCGGAATGAATTAACCCAAGATGCGTTGGAAAGCTAACAAAGATATCTATAATTTTTATCTTTTGAGATTCTTCAGATCTAAAGATAATCATAGTCAAAATAGCTCTACAGGGTCCAAGACAGTTGGAGTGTCTCGGTCATGGCCGAGACACTTGTAGTGTCTCTCTGTTGTTTTGACTTTAACTCTCTCATCCGATCTCAGAATAAGTTGATCCAAGATGATTTAGAAAGCTGACAAGTAGCTCTACAACTTTCATCTTTTGATATTCTTTAGATTCAAAGCGAGACAGTCTCTAACAAGACCAAGACACTTGGAGTGTCTCCGCTAAGGCCTGGGGCATTGTTTCATGTGTCCCTTCCGTTTCCGTCGTATCTTTGTCATCTGAACTTAGAGTTGCACAATTCAAAGTGCAAAGGAAAGCTAAAAAGAAGATCTACAAGTTCCCATGGTTGAATCATATGTGGAGTAGATGGGACACGAGGGGCACTTCGTCTTTCGTAAGCGAAGCGTAGCTCCCGATCAGTTATTCTGTAGTTCCGTTGCTTCACACGGTTCGTCGACTTACTTCATGGGTTTATCGATTGACATTCATTGTCTTCTCTCTGTCTTGAGCTATGTATGGGAACCTATAGGCATTTTTAGACGCCTACAAACCGGTCGAACTCATTCGGTCGACCGACCAGAATAGGGTTTCAGACCCTGTAATCCTACAGTCTGTCGGTCGACTGGGCCTCTGCCGTCAGCTCGGAACCGATCCGTAGCCATACCTATGCACTTCAAATTTCCTATTATTCTTCATCATTTTTTCAATTCTCCAGCTCGGCGAAGTTTTCCTAAAACTGAGCCGACACCAAACATGAGCACTGTTGCGTCGTCTCACCAATTCGGCTGCACCAATGTGGTTGCCTACATAACCCCTCTCCCAAGGGATCAAGCCACCTGTAGTTCATCCAAATGGCCGCGAATGACCTCAACAATCACAAATTTGTAACAAGTTTCTACAATGATTGAAATTGTTGCTTGGAACCATCTTTGTGAGTATATCCGCCGGATTATATTTTATGTGGACTTTCACAATCTTTACATCCCCATCTTCAAGAACATCTCGAACAAAGTGATAATGAACGTCGATATGCTTCGTGCTCGCATGAAAGACATGATTATTTGCCAAATAAATAGCACTCATGCTATCACAATAAATGATGACGGATCGCTGTGAAACACCAAGACCATCCAAAAGTCCTCGAAGCCGAATCGCCTCCTTAACAACCTCCGTAATCGCTATATACTCTGTCTCCATCATCAACAAAGTTATTATAGACTACAAGATGCATCTCCAGCACACTGGCGCACGGGTCAAAGTAAACACTCATCCCATAGTAGACCGACGTTTATCCAAATCTCTAGCGTAATCCGAATCTACATATCCAATACATAGCTGCCTACCACTAGTGTCCTGTTTAAAAACTAAACCAACATTGAGAGTACCTTGAATGTACATCAAAATCTATCTCATGGCATCTAATGACCTGGACCTGGGTCATGCATGTATCTCGAAACCATGCTCACTGCATGTGACAAATCCGGCCTCGTACAAACTATGGCATACATCAAACTTCCAACTACGCTCGTATATGGAGTCTTCAATATTAACTCTTGATTTTCAACTATCTTTGGTGAAAGGTCAACTGAAAACTTTAAATGGGCTCCCAATGATACACAAACTAGCTTTGTTTCCATGCTCACATTGAACCGCTGTAGAACCTTCTTCAAATAAGCCACATGAGTCAAACAAATTTTTCCCTTGTCTCTGTCTCTACCTATCTTCATCCCCAAAATGCACTTCGCTTCACCCAAATCCTTTATCTCGAACTCGTTCAAAAGCAGAATCTTTAATCTATATATCGCGGATCTGGAAGTAGAAGCAACTAACATGTCATCAACATAAAGTAATAAGTAAATGTACGCACCTTCATTCAACTTGCGATAGTACATGCAATGATCAAACTAGCACCTAATGTACGAATGACCGACCATGAACCCATCGAATTGCTTTTATACCACTGTCGATGAGATTATCGTATAGCAATTTCTTCAATCTACAAACCAATTTATCCTTCACTGCAGCTCAAAATCCCAATGGCTGAGTCATAAAGATATTCTCATCAAGACCACCATGAAGAAATGTTGTTTTCACATCCAATTGATCTAATTCCAAACCATACTATGCTACAAAAGCTAGCAAAATCCGAATCAAAGAATGCTTCACCACTCACTAGAGAGAAAACCTCATTATAATCAATACCTTTCTTTTGTGTGTAGCCCTTCTCAACCAACCTAGCTTTGAACCGCATGAGAGTGCCTTCAATAGCCTTCTTCTTTGTATACACCCACTTGCAACCAATAGCCTTCCGTCCCTTTAAAAACTCGACAAGCTCCTATGTGTCGTTCCTATGAAGAGACTTCATCTCCTCCTACATAGCCACCTGCCACAGGTCATCCTCCGAACTTTGCTCAGTCTCTCTGAATATAGTAGGAACCATCTCATCGACACTCTCTACCGGAAGTGCATACGTAACAACTGTGTCTGTATACCTAGCTAGCATCCGTATGTCTCTCCTTTGTCTTCGAAACACAATAATATCCTAAACCTAAGTCGTCGGTCCCTGATCCTGCTCAACTATACATGTATCGTCCAAATCATCACCGTGCTCGCCTGGCATCACTTCAGTTGGCACTCTAATAGATACGGTCCCTTCTGGATAATGTGAAGCTGTATCAATCTCCACCACCTGTGATATCTTCTTTGTCAGGGTGCTCACCACCTGATGAGAGCTGGGAGCTTAAAGATTGAAGCCTCATCAAATGTGACGTCTCTACTCAGCATAATCTTCTTATCAACTAGATCTCAAAGCTTGTATCATTTGACACCACGCTTGACTTTAAAAAATATGGCCTTCCTAGTTCGAGGTTATAATTTATCTGTTCTAATATGATAAAATACAAGGTACCCAAATACCTTAAGCTGATCGTAATTGTGTGCTGGCTCTCCTGACCATATCTCCATAGGGGCTTCCTCTCAATCGCAAATGAAGACAGCCTATTTATGAGGTGGCTCACATAAAAAACTGTCTCAGCCCAAAAGATCTTCTCCAAACCACTCTGTGATAATAAATATTGGACCTTCTCTAGTAAAGACCGATTCAACCTTTCTGCCACCCCATTTTGCTATGGTGTGTGACTAACTGTGAAGTACCTCTCTATGCCCTCATCTCGACATAGCTCCTGAAAGGGGTCAAAAGTATACTCACAACCGTTATCGGATCATAACATCTTGATCTTTCTCTTAGTCTGTAGTTCCAATCTCTTCTTCCACTCCATAAATATCTCTAGGACTTCATTTTTTTCGTCATGGTGTACACCCAACAATATCTAGAATAGTCATCTACAAATATGATGAACTAATATCGACTACCAAGTGATGCCATCTTGGTGGGACCCTAAACATCTATTGGCATGTGGTCCAAGATGCCCCTCGTTCTATGGATGGTTGTCCTAAACTTTACATTCGTCTTCTTGCCAAGAACACAATGTTCACAGAACTCAACTTTCCTACTCTTAGCTTCATTTAATAGTCCCTTCTTGTACAAAGATTACAGTGACTTTTTACTTGTGTGCCCCAACCTATAGTGTCAAAGCCTGCTCATGTTCGCATTTGAAATAGCTGAAGCTATCTGGCCAATCTCGGTGCTCCCCTTCAGATAATACAAATTTCTATTGTAAACTCCCTTCATCACCACTAAACATCCCTTAGTAACATTCGCTACAGCATTCTCAAAGGTCACCTTGAATCCCTTCGTCTCCAAAGCTCCAACTAAAATAAGATTCTCTTCAAATGAGGAATAAATCTCACATCATTCAATTCACGAACTACTCCATCGTTCATCCGAATCCTGATGGTATCTATCCCACAAATGCCACATGATTGATCATTTCCCATGACTACCATGCCCCCATTGAGTTTCTCGAAAGATGCAAACCAATCTCGTTGGGGAGTCACATGATAAGTAGTACCAGAATCAAGTATCTAATCAGATGCATCCGCATGATTCACCTTTGGAGTAATCAATAGAAAAAGCACGAATCATCAGAATCATCACCTCTCGTGATGTTCACCTCATTGGCCTTCGGGCCCTTCTTCTTGCTATTCTCCTTCTCCTTGAACTTCGGGCAACCTCTCTTTCAATGTCCTTATTCTTTGCAGAACGCATACTGGTTCTTCGCTAACTGGTGGTAGCCCCTTGACTTTGACCTGTTCCTATTATCACCTCTTGGATATAGACTTCTTCCTCTCGTCGACAAGGCCTCTCTTGAAGTGCTAGTGCGGGAAGTCTCTTTGTCCTTCCTCCTCAAATTATAGTTTGTCAATGCGTTAGTCACTTCACTGTAGGTGATGGAAGATCTTCCGTTCAACAAAGTGAGCATGAAGGTATCATACTCCTCGTTCGTTATCTTCTCATCCACGTTCGCCAAGTCCGATAATAACTTTGTATAATTGTTCACATGAGCCGCTAGTGAGGTGCCCCTGGATATCTGGAATCTGAATAATCTCGGCAGAAAGTACAATTGATTCTCAACACACTTCATAAGGTACTTGTTGTTAAGAATCTCTCACATCTTCATCACAGATATCACCCCAATCATATCGTATTTCAGCTCTTGTTCCAAACAAGACCTGATCACCCCACAAATGTTCCTATTCATCTTATTCTATATCACCTCATCATATTTCGGTGGCCTCTCATGGACCATAATGGTCTCTTCCAAATTTTGAGCATTGAGAGCATCTTTTACTTCACTCATCCACAAACCAAAATTGATCTTGCCGTCATATTTCACCACACTAATCTTAGTGTTTTGAAATCCAACCTAAACTGTACTCGACATCGTCTTGCTGCTTTCACCCACTTCTTCTCCCATTGCAAACCACTCTAAATTATAAAGAAAGATTCAAACTTTGATAGAAATTAAGAAATTACCCAACTGAACCTTAGATGGGATTTCAACACGATCTCCTAACCACACGAGGAAAGTGAGATCTCTAACGGCAACTCCAAAATGCTATCACCAACGAAGCCTAGAACTCCAAGAACCAATATTCCACAATGAATCTTCCTCCACCCAATGCAAAAACCCTAAATCTAAAATCTGGAGCTCTGATACCAATTGTTTCGCGCTGTGCGGAAGCTTGCTTATCAACCAAACGAGTCTGCGTGCGATGAGAGAAGGGAACCAAATAAAAAACATGAGTACAATCCACCATAATACAATACAAATCAAACCAAACACAGAGATTTATGTCGTTCAACAATTACCTACGCATTACAACTTACAAAATCACTCAAATATAACTCTAACCAAAGCTCTCAACTCCTTCATAATATATCCCTCTCAAAGTGCTCAAAAGTCTCTCCTTTCTCTGATAAAGAAACCCTAAAAACGTGTTTGTAATTATATCAAACACTAATCCAAAACCAACTGGGAAAACCAAACCAGCCCAATTACCCGCTTCGCGGTCGATCGGAAACATTCTCGTGGTCGACTTGCCAGAAACTGGATTCAAACACTGTAATCGTGCACGTTTTCGGTCGACCGGCCATAAGCGTTCGGTCGACCGGCCAGATTTTCGGTCGACCGGTCGAACTCGTTCGGTCGACTGACTAGAACAGGGTTTCAGACCTTGTAATCCTATAATCTGTCGGTCGACTGGGCCTCTGCTATCGGTCGACCGGGCCTCTGCCGTCGGTCGACCGACCCGTAGTTGTACCTGTGCACTTCAAATTTCCTGTTCTTCTTCACCGTTTCTTCACAATAGTCCTCGTCGTCCAAGTGGGCCCTAAGCATGTGATACAAACTTAAAAGAAGATCTAACAAAACATGGCCCTATACAATAAAATTTGATTTATTTATTTATTTGGAGACATTAGAATAAATAAAATGGAGCTTAAATCAAAAAATGTTAGGGAAAAAACAATCGAAATTGACAGCATATTAGGGCTTGTTGCACATCAGGTGCATCACACGCTCTATAAAAAGAATCAATGAGTAAATATCAGCATCCCAATAATTTTATGCAATTATCGAAAATATTGAAACATTTCTACTAAGAGGGTGTTTGGTTCAATTTCTATAAATTATAGGAAAAGGAAAACACCCAAAATATAGATTCCTTGTATTTCTTAAAAAAACTATAGGAAAAGTTTTGAGAAGTTAAAAGTACCAAATTTTTTGTTTTTTTTACATTGCTTGTTTGTTCAAAATAAGAAAATGGGCTCATTATTTTATAGAAATAGCAAGTTTTTCTTTTCTTTTGTTTTGTTACATATGCCAAATTTATAGAAAAGTATCAACTGTCATATTTATTACTTTATAACGGCTAGTTTCACATTCTCAAATCTTATAAAATCCTTCTATCCTCAACCATAGATGAACATAAAATTTTCAAAATTTCCACAATTTGGCTCAACTATTAGTCTTTTATCAAAATTGATTGCCTCAACTGAAACATACAAGTTCACGTAGATTGCATTCTAATAACGTAGTAAAGAACGCCTTATCTTATTATGAACTTTATAAATTATTTTGCAATCATATTTAGTTGACCATCATCATTTGCAAAAGCTCAATCTGAGCTCCAAACGGAACCAAAACACCACCAACAGCTAGAAATTTGAAGAATATTATGTGAATATAGAGCTAAACAAGCTCGAATCAGCATAATAATAAAAAAACAGCCCCAGTAGCTCGATAACGAGCACGAATATTAACCAAAACCCCACAATATAGAGCTAAACAAACTCAAAATCAGCACAGTAACAAAAAAACAGCCCCAACAGCTTGACAACGAGCACAAATATCATTCAAAAACACCACAATATAGAGCTAAACAAGCTTGAAATCAGCATAGTATTTATCCATGGTTTATATGACCTTTCATTTGGCACTTACACGTTTTGATTCTCTTCTTATAATATATCTTTTTATAAATAATAATACTCATACTAATGTATCAGATTGTTATCAATTTGAGGTTTTTAAAAAACTTGATATTAGTGCAAGATATTGTAGGGCATCCGTAAACTATATCACAAACAAGTTAGTAAAGATATAAACTCAAAAATAATAATCAAAATATTTGACCACGTGCATTGCATGTACATCCCACCTACAAAGAAGAGATACGTAAGTTGCCAAACATGTTTTAAATGGGCGGGCAGAGACCAGCTCATTTAGAAATGTTAAATGTATCATAAATGAGTAAATGTGAAAATATGCTTGCCCATTTATGGCCTGCCCATTAATTTGAAGTAAGAATAGGGCAAGATGCCCTATCAAAAGTATATTATATATCTCAAAATATAGTGTATATAGATAATATCTAGAATTGATTTCAATGGAGACCCTAAAGAGTAGATGTGCGGACCTTTATTGTCACTCTACACAACAAGGGAGAATCAAAAGAAAACGTACTCATTAATATCAGAAAGGACTATACAAAAGAAGTAAAGTATATGAACAATCGGAAGCTAACTAACACATCAAATGGGCAAAATAACAGTTTAAATCCATCCCAAAAAGGCGAATAGAGAGAACTAGCTAAGGATTAGTCGTGGCGCCGTTGCTATCCTTGCTGGAAGAAAGGAGCTCTGAGATACCCCTCTCTCGGACGATTGCTTTTAACTTCTGCCTCCTTTTGGTAGCTGGAGAACCTGTCCAGAAAATGAGAAAATGAGCAATCATAGAAGTTAACTTATGAGCTTGAGGTACTTCTCCTAAAAAATCAAGTTGTTATGACCTATTCACATAGAACAACAAATAGTAGGAAGGCAAAACCTCCAAACTTGCCAAGACTTAGAGTCAACAGAGCAGATATTAAAGCATTGACTTAAGTCTTGAGGCAATGAAAAGGCTCCAATCTTAGGAAGAAAAAAAAAATCTCAAACTTGCTTAGCAAAAGAACAATGTAAGAAGAGGTGGCTATGAATCTCAAGTTCTTGTTGACATAGGGAACAAGTAGGATCACCAGTCCAATCTTTGATAACGAGCCTATTCTTACTATTCAGTTTATGTAGGGTTAAGAGCTATAGGGAGAACTTGACTTTGCTAAGTAAAATACTTTTCCATATAATCAAATAGAATAGGCTACGAGTGCCTCCATCAGAAGTAAATGAGTATAAATATTTGACAGAGAAGACCCCAGAATTCTCTAATGACCAAAACAAACTTGATCCAACTCCGATGAAAGGCAAAGATTATGTCATGCCCCGCTTCGTAAAATACCGGGGAATTAGAACGTGAATAAGCCCGCGACGTATTAGATTGAGAAGAAATATACACTATCATTATTTTTTTTCCTTTCTTCTCAATCCAATACGATAAGCATCAAATACATAAATCTCAATCACAGGTCCCTGATCACAATAGCAAGAATATAAAGACAATCCAGAATAAGGAATAAACATATCATCAACAGTAAATCATCCCAGACATAAAAATATGGGTCCAACATACCCTTATTACAAAATAATCCAACTAGGAATAATAAATACATAGTCCATAAATAAAGTACTATTAAAATACTAAATCCATCATCAACAAAAGAAAAGTACGGTAAAAGAGTTTTAATGTCCAACTACTACTACGGAAGAAAATCACTACGCTTCAGCTGGATCTTCTATTCCTTCTACAAGGCACCCCTGCTAAGAATCCTCCGGCTCCTGTACGATTCCGAACTGAGGCTGTCCATCTCCTAAATCTGACGTACACCAGAGAAAACATGTGTACGTCAGCGTACATGGCATACGGCAAGATCCCACAAGGGAGAAAAGAAAACGGTCGAACGACCAAGGCGAAACAGTAATAATAAATAGAAACATGCAACTGGAATACTAAAAACAAGATAAACCCCACCATTAGCATATAATAATCAAAGAATCCAAAAAATCAACCAAGTAACAAGATCATGCAGCTAACCATCAGAATAATCATCCAAGTAATAGGGTCATACAACTAGATGGAATTAATATTTAAAAATCTATAACTCGAGACGTAGTATGTCGAGCGAAATAATCCAAACAAGGAAACTCTCATGTATATACCATATGTCTCAAATTGTAAATATTAAATATTAATCTCGATCTATGTATGAAAGAAATACAACTATTTACATCTCACAAGAATCCATAAATTCTAACCAACGTGACGACACCGATTCACCTTGACCCAACAAACCAACCCCAGTGGCGATACCGATTCAGTGGTAACAAGTCATGTAACTAGCTGTGACGCCCCTGGGTTCACACAAGGCTGCAGTCCAAGGTGAAACCAAGAATGTCAAACCTGCCATGCACCACACCGTGCAATAACATGTTTCACCATCACAATCAACATCTATCTAGTAGAATCAACAACAGGTGTAGGTACAAAAGCAAGTGAAAGATAACACAAGAAATACTGATGAAATGAAATCACATAAATATCTCATCATCCAACATATAGAAATACATAGTCAATGCCTGGATAGATAACTGGAATACTTAATAAGTCTCAAATACAAATGTCTGACAAGGGGAAATAAGGCACACAGCCTTTACAACTTCTAGAACAAGACTCTCAAATGTCTACACAAAAGAAAATCTAAAGTGGAGCCCCAAATAAAAACATATAACTATCTAGACAGCTGAAACTAAAATGCATCGCCATCAACCTGCGACTCTTCGGGCTCCTGGCTCGTTACCTGAAAGGGGGAGGGACAACGAGCGTCAAAGCGCTAGCGAGTAACATCACAACCAACCCCAAGGGAACAGGGCTCGTTGTATAAGAAAAATACAGTTAATATATAAGAGATCAAAAATCATTGATCTTACTAAAGAGGGTTTTAGTATTTAGAAATTTACAACACGAGCATAGGTACGTCGAGCGAAATAATCCAAACAAGGAAACCCTCATGTATATACCTTACATCTCAAATTGTAAACTCCTAAATACCAAACCCAAGGTTCTAGTGCAGTAATAATAATAAAAGAAATACGACGAACACCAGAGCATGAAAACAGTGTTGTGACATAGCCCACATGAGTATCATGTTATTACTTACATGAATATCATATCAAAATCTACATAAGTGTCATGTCAAACTCACATGAGTGACATGTCAGAAAACGATTAAGTGTCCAAAACATAGACTATATAAATTAAACGTCCAACCCATAGACTGCATGAAGTAAACGTCCAACTTATGAACTGAATATAACTGTTGTCCAATGCATGGACCGGATGTGACCGTTGTCCAACGCATGGACCGGATGTGACCGTTGTCCAACGTATGGACCGGATGGTAATGCATATCCAGCATGAGGATTAAATAGCAATGCATGTCCAACACGAGGACTAAGTGGGAAGGGTTTCCAACACGAGGACTAAAAGGTAATGCTTGTCCAACACGAGGACTGAGAAAATGGTGTAAATATCGCTGAGATGCATAGTGAAATCTACCTATATCAATTCACAATCAAATCAGTATGTATATCCACATTTGGTACCCTCTGGTCATCTATCATGCATGGATACATAATAAGACTAAAAACAAATGCCAGATGACCAGGCGAACTCTCGCACATGAGTGAAATACCCCAGAATACACAAAACAGGGGTTATACAACAGACAGAGCGGCGGTCGACCGCACCGGTCGACCGCTCTCTGATACGCGGCTGGCGGTCGACCGCTGCGGCTTCGCGGTCGACCGACAGAGCGTCGCGGTCGACCGCAGCCCTAAAGCGAGCCCGGCGGTCGACCGCTCCGGTCGACCGCCAAGCGGACAGAAACCCATATCTGAGTTTCTGTCAGCTAGAAACCTGAAACAAAAGTCTTTGTTAAACAAAATCTAACTTGTAGAGGTGTCATGAATCAGTAAAATCGCGAAAATAAATCTTTAAAACTTTGCCACCAAGATTCCATAAATGTATAAACATGATTTACTCATCGTTAATAATAAAAACAGGGTTTTTACTCCTTTCCTAGGTATTTTCAGATCTAGATCTGTTAACAGAAAACGTTGGTGAGTTTTTAAAACAGATAAAATCCCAAATCCATATTCTATGCCACAATACTCTATTAGCTATTTTAAAATACGAATTTGGCTCCATAAAAACCAATAAAAACTCAGTTCTTGACATGAAAACAAAAAGGGTGGGGGTTGATGCACCAACGGTTGGAACCGTTGGTGCAAGTGTTTGCACCAATGGTTTTAACCGTTGGTGCAAGTTGTTTACACCTGTACAAAAACATGCACTATTTGTGCACATTATCAACCTGTTCATAGCAATATTAATCAACCTGTTCATAGCAATATTCCCATGCAATTATACAACCAAAAACATAAATGTCATAAAATGAATTCAAGATCCTAACACTACCATACGCAATTATAAGCCAAAACAAAGAATTTACTAAAATGAAAAGCGAGTAGTACTTTTTAAACTAATTAAATCACAAACATAAAGAATATCCAAAATACAATGTCTCAAATATCTAAAAAGTGCAAGTCACTGCTGACTAAATTGAAGAAAATCAACAAAAGCCTTGCGGACGTCGTCCTCGCCGTAACCCTCCTGCGTTAAGCTCCTTATCAAGCTCCCCAGTCGACTTGTAATATGATTTTGTGTTGAAATATCCTGAGGAGAATGCTGAGCAGCAGAAGTAGAACCATGAGCATCTGGAGAAGGCTGAGCAGAAGCCGAACCTTGAGCACCAGCCGAACCCTGAGCACCAGGAGAAGGCTGAGCAGAAGGTTGATGAGCAGTATGATAATCAACCTGTAAAGTATAAGTAATGATATTTAGAGGGTACGTTCAGATGAATCTCACACAAATTTGTTATCCACATATGAAAACATGGTACTGATTTTCATAGCCCATTGCGGATTTCTATCAGAATTTAGCAGGTGCCACACTCTACTGAATGTTCCATTTACGTTACCCGTTATCTTTCGAATACTAGTTTGCTTGGCATAATTGCGTTAACGTCTCCTCTTATTAATCTTGTACTCTTCCATGTACGCGTATGCCTCGACTAAAGCATTCCGTTAATTTTAGTCTTTAGTTTCAAGATAGAATCACAAATCAAAGGCGTAAACACTAAAGTTGGCTAACAGTAACTGGAGTAATGGACTCCCATGTTTCTTCTATCTACAATCAATTTTGACTAAAATCTTGCAGTTAGTAGTATGCTTTCCTCTACGTCTGAATTGAAATAACTTTAGCTATTCCCTTTTACTGTGAAAATAAAGAATGTTGCAGAAAACTGAAGGTATATCAGCCTGTAAAATCATTGCCCTTCTATGGATTTGCGTATTAAACAAGGATGTTGGGATCTAGTACTTTTAAGGCCCACGTGATGCTAAGTTTCCGCTAAACTCAGGACTTATTAATTTACACGGATTGAATCATAGTTATGGATATAAAAGTCAGATATATTACATTATACTTTTAGGATCAGTTTCACTTCCCTTTTGAAGATAATTGTGAGTTTTATATATGATAAACTATCTTGCAATGTGAGAAATAAACTTATGAAATCAGCTTCCTAAATTAAATATATTGTTATTATCATGTACTCTCGTCAAAATTTATTCCTTTTAATTTAATTAACCAACTGAATTGAAAATAAATTTATATTAAAGTAACCATATATACGTACAAGCTAGGTTAGTCGTTCCATCTTGGCCTTAAGCTCCGCCACCTCACGAAGCACATCAGGAGGAGTAGCGAAGGTCGGAGTGGAGGAAGTCTTCAAATAAAATCTAGTGACACCGTGACCCAAACCTCTCTCATAACCACCATGATGCCCTCCATGTACATCATCTAAGACTGTGGTCATTGCAGTAGATTTGGGTTCTCGATCGACCCCTAATGATTTGGCCTTTTCGATCACCCGAGCCTACACCACATAAAGTATTCAAATATTAAGTCAACAATATTATTATAAGCATATTCAAGAAAAAAATTTCAATTAGTCAAAAGCATAACACTTACACAATACTCTTGAGTTTGGGTGTCGGGATATGTACATGAATATGTATCAGCTCCGGGATCGACTAAAGTCGCATGGGTACCTAAATACTCCTTTAATGCACTTGAACTGCCACCCGATTCTTCGATCCGAGCTCTCTGTAATTCACCAAAACATAAATTTGTATAAGATATCGTATCATAAATTAATAAATGCATTTTTTAAAACTCTTAAGATTAATTTTACCACTCTCTCTTTTGCCCGAACCATACTCCTCGAGCCACCCGTATAGGTTGCTCGACCTCGCTTCTTTGACTCCCGATTATCTTTATTTCTTTTTGCCTCCGCCTGCACAAAAATGTAAGATTTAGATTGTGATCCAAAAATAAGCACATGCCAATCATTGAATTATTTGTTAACCATATACCTGCTTCCTATTAGAAGAAAATAACTTGCAGAGGTCGTCCCACCATCTTTTATCGATCCCTTCGAACACCACTGTCTTGAAAAGATCATCTCTTTTCTCTTTGGGAGTCTCCAGCCACAGTTCATAACACTCCTTCTTTACCTGATTTCGATTGCCTCGGACTCTCTCCTGCATCTTTATCTTCACGCCTCGATGTATAGCAGGAATATTAAGAGGACAATAAGGATCTACAGGCAAAAACTCATAATCTTTCTGCATATTTAACAAAAAAATACATTAAACATTTTACGTGAATATTGAATAAGATCTTGCTAGTTTTGCAATGACAGAAATAGATTAAAATTGTATTCAAACCTTGGCTTGGAGAAAGAACTTATCAAACGAACGCTCATGATCCGGGCCCCAGTTCTTATAAAGTGGGAAATCCATGTATTGGCGGCTCTTTTGCCCCGCATACTGTCCAAATCTCTCAGCATTAGGGCCCGTAACACGGAAGTACTCATCAAAGTGCAAGGGGAATGCTGGTTCATTCTTCTCAGGATCGGGCATTAATCGATTGGCTTTATTTGAAGATCGAACCTTCTTGGACGTCCGTGGCAAACCTGCATCAAAGTTTTGAAGTTGTATAATGCATGTTATAAAGTTGTGCGTTGGATGGAGAAATTGGAGAGCTCAATTGGTTACAGAAAGCTCTTTGTGCTGTGATTCAGATATGTAGCTAAAGAAAAAAGCTGTTGTGATTTTGCATATTTATGATCATGAAAGTAGGTAATTACTGATGAGATGCCTGGCTAAAGAAAAAACCTGTTGTTCAACTTTAATAGATCTTTTGTCTCCTAATATTTTCGGACCTCAAACGAATACAGTCAGGTTCCATCACTGTGTTTTCGTCTTATTTTTCTTGTGGAATGTTGGCACTAAATATTCAAAAGAGCTTATATTTTCCAATCCAGGGCAGAGTCACTTAAGTTGTGCATTTCGTGCTCTGGTATGGTTTATTTAATAATATACTATTATAACTTTGCCTTTCTTTAAATTTCTCGTTTGCTAGAACAAGAGCTCTCTGACCTTCAGTTGGGAGGATTAAGATAGAAGGAAATAGGAATCATATGTTAATTTCACAAGTTGTGAGGCAACATCAAAGGGGACTTTTTCTGTAAAATCGGCATACGATGTGTCTCTCCCAAGGAAAATTTATGATGCTCCTTGATCAGATTATATTAAACATATTCGAGTATATTAAACATATTCAAGTCATAAATCTGTTCAAGGACCAAAAATCTCAGGTTTTATACTGAGAAGGAGTATATTAAACATATTTGACTCATTAAACATATTCTCTGATTGGGATTACATACCTCCGGCATTCTCAGCACGCTTCTCCGCCCGTTTAGCAGCACAGTTAGGACGATAATTTCTCATGTGTAGAGGACGAGCTATTGATGTGGATGCAGAGGCATCCCCCCCAACTAGACAATAAAAGAATATTATGTAAGTATATATTGTTTAATAAAACAATATGCAATATAATATCAATACATTAAATGATACTAACCCGTCGAGTGTCCAGATGGTATAGAGTGCGTAGGGATGGTCTGCAAATCAGTCTCGCCCACATCTGATAAATGTGTAATCATATCAAGAAATCAATTATAGTGCAAAATAAAATCAAAATCAAAATTTACAAACCTGTAAGGGGGGTCTGTAAATGATCATCGGCCATGGATGTAGATGCTATAATACTAGGGGTAGATGCTGGAAAGCTAGGGATAGATGCAGACTGACGAGCGCCCTCTAGCTCCTTCCGACGCTCCCTTGCCTGTTGTGAAAGCTTATTTGGTGGCACCCGTCTAGTCCTAGACTTTGATGGCTGTTTGTAGAAAATTTGCAGTAAAAGAAATAATGAAAGAAAAATTGATTTGTATTCTCTCAAAATCAAATCTAGAAACTCCACAGTTAGGGCACTCTTTCAGTTTAGAATTTTCTTTCCAGAACAGCACACAATCATTAGGACATGCATGAATCTTCTCACAATTCAAACCCAGATCTGACATTATCCTTTTAGCTTCATACCAGCTCTGAGGCACATTGTTCCCCAGATGCATAGAATCTTTCAGGAATTTTAGAAGCATCGTAAATGACTTGTTGCTCCATTTATTTAGGCATTTAATCTGGAAAAGTTGAACGAACCATGATAGTGTGGAATATTTTGCATTCTCATAAATTGGTCTTTTGGCATCTTTCATGTACTTCTCATACTCATCTACATGTTCTTGACCGGAAGGATGATAGTCTTCAGCAAGATTGGAGTCACCAAAAGCAACTTCAATCATTTCCTCCATCTCCTCTTCTGGAAAAAATTTTCTTCATTGTCTTCATCTTCATTATCGATAATATTAGGAGCTAGAATTTCTCCGTGATATACCCAAATTGTATAATCCTTAATAAAACCATGCTTAACAATGTGAAGTTCTACATCTTCCTCCTTACGATGCATCCTATTCCCACAATGACTGCACGGACAAAGAATCATCCCATATTGGATCCTATCGTGTTCACGCACAAAATTTATGAAAGAGGCAACTCCTTCAATGAATTCAGGCTTTGTGCGTTTTTCACGATTCACATACATCCAATCCTTAACTCTGATATAGTCACGTGCCATACCAACCTAAATTAGTCAAAGTTAGCGATAAAATTTCTTAGAAAGTAAATTCAGCACATTAAAAATGTGGCACGATCAAAATAAAGATAAACAAGTTTCAAAAAAGTAAATTGTACAATTTAGCTTAGCAATAAAGTGAATTTGTTATCTATGAAATGTTTATGTACGTATTTCTCTTGTAGGAATTTCATCAAGTATTCATAAAATGCAATACCAATTCATAATGACTAAATTTAGCTTAATATCAACTCTTGACATCACATCACATAATTATAATTCAATGTAAAAAAGATCCTTAAGCAGAGTACCATGTCAATTATGAACAACCATGCAGATACATAAATAGAAGGTTGTGGCATCACTTTTTTGAGAAGAAAAAATATAAAACTGACAATTCTTCACACTACAACTAAGCAATAAGCATACTAAGTAGAGATGTCCTTGTTTAGCTCAAGAAACATGAAGAATGTCAGATAGGGATATGCAAAGTTCTTGGATCTCTAGTTGAAGTGAGGATAAAAGATAATTTTCGATCACATGATTTTTCGCATGACATCTTAACCTAACTTGAAAAATAATATCAATCAGAAGTTCATGAGGTGTAAATGCAATAAATAGTTCAGTGGCTACATAGATAAGTGCACCCTTATAATACAGAGGGTGTAGCTGCAATTGACCGTAGCTTATTTATGCATGTACGTAGCTAGCTAGGATGTGTTGCCAACAAAAGGGAGGGGGACCTAATTCTTTTGTTTTTGTGTAATGTTGGTGATGTTATCCTCTTCACCAACTTGGAATGACTCTCTTGTAGATATTTTACATATCCATGCACTCTCCCTTTCCTTCAAAGGTCTACAGACACCTCCATATATATATATATATCAATTCCAATTCTTGTTGCGGATAAATGCAAACCTTGACAGTTCAAAAAGATAATGCAATAAATATGGAATGGAATGTTACCGGTATGAATATTGTAAGGCAAAGAATGATGGTTGTAGGATGCCATTTACTAATTTGCATGACAACTATTTGTAAGGACCTTATTGACAGTACTATATGTTTTAGGTATGGAGGACAGCAAGGAATGAGACTAAGCAAAGCAAATATATGTGGACTATTGACATCTAAATCTATTTGGGGTTGAAGGTGCACCTAAGATTTTAATAGGCATAGTGTAAGTTTATAAGCTAAATGAGTTCTTTTTTTCATATATTATCACTATCCAGAGTCTATACCGTCATTAATGACTAAATTAGCATTCAAATGTGAGATGCATTTCCAAGCAATCATTAATAGATAATGTTTGTACTAATCGGATAGCCTCTTTTATTGAGATCAAGAAATTGTTAGCTAATTATTCTTTCTTGTCTAAGGCTTTAAGCAGCTTGGTTATGTAAATCAAAGAACATGCCATCCATTTCACGTACAATTAAGTCTAGATTAAGAATTATCAAGCTTAATTAGCTACAAAATACATAAATCTTTGAATAACAACACTGAGATAAAAGACTGATTATGCTTTGAAATTGTAGATAAAATGTAGAACCCCGTAAATTTATTAATGAATATATTGAGTTATTAGTGGTAAACATTTCTTTTGCGATGAATAATCATATATATGCTAAATAAATGTGATAAATACGCAGAGAAGAGGGGGATCACAGATATAATTTGGGGGTTTTTTCCTTTTTTTTCTTTTTTTTTGGGTAAAAAAGGGGGGAAAACTCTCGCTATGTGAAAATACCAGCCCCAACGGTTGGAACCGTAGGGGCTGATGAAAGTTGTCCCAAAGGCCACCCGTATAGGATTTTCTTTTTGATGAGGAGGGGGAACGCAGAGAAGAGGGGGATCACAGATATAATTTGGGGGTTTTTTCCTTTTTTTTCTTTTTTTTTGGGTAAAAAAGGGGGGAAAACTCTCGCTATGTGAAAATACCAGCCCCAACGGTTGGAACCGTAGGGGCTGATGAAAGTTGTCCCAACGGTTCCAACCAACCGTTGGGGCTGTTGGCTTTTGTACTAGTGCATATATGTTTTAGGCTCAACAAATCCCATTAAAACTGATTAGAAAACTTTTAAGAATATAGGAGAGGACTGGGCGAGATGTTACTCGCCTGAGGGGGTATTGTAGAACTCCTGAACACGTGTGAGCATGCTCCTCCTTCAATCGCCAAGAACAGATCTAGGATTTGGGAGAGAAGAGGGGGGGCTGCTAGGGTTTGTAAAACAGAAGAAAAGAGGTGATTTTCGTGATATAACATGTATATATATAGCAGCAAACCCGAAACCCGAAACCCGAAACCCAAAACCCAAAACTGGAAATTCAGTCTGACTAGGAACATTCTCTTCGGTATTTTGGCTATAACTTTCTCATACGATCTCGGAATAAGGTGATCTAAGATTTTTTGGAAAGCTCTTGAAGAGACCTAAAACGTTGGTATTATAAACTTTTCCAGATTCTTAATGAATCAGTGAGAAAAATATAGAAACTCTCAACTGGTTAAAATTCCCAGATTCTCGCTCTTGGCCTTTGTGCATGATTTGTGTATTTGTACTCACATATATACATATATACATTGAATTGATCTCAAATCAGTTCCTAGCATACTCAAACATCATAATATATTATTTATAAATGTAAAACATATTTATTATTATTTATCATAAAGTATTCAAATTTTCGGGGTTTTACATTCTTCCCCCCTTAAAAGAATTTCGTCCTCGAAATTCAGAAATCATACTTAAGCAATTAATAATACTATAAAAGCACGTAGATGGTCAAATTCAACCCGCAAACATAAACTTCTCAGAATATTTACTCTTGATAAGCATATATGGATATTTATATTTAACAGTCCAGGATAACTATATTCCCACTCAGCCCTTAATCGAATGGAACTAGTACGTCGGGCGAAAAATCCAAACAAGGAACCCCCCATATATATACCATGTGTTCCGAAAGATTAAGAATTAAGTGAAAATATCCTCATTCTAGCGTTAAATCAAAATATAACCACACAAATAATCGTACACATAAATCAATGCACTTCCTCAATAGGTTCAGGAAGTCGCGCGGCATAACGCTCCTGAAAATCATCTTCGATGTCTACACTTAACCATCAAAAATGTAAATACTCCCACTTAACCCCTAATTAAATGGAACAAGTACATCGAGCGAAAAATCCAAACAAGGAACCCCTCATATATATACCATATGTTCCAAGTACTTAGGAGATAAGTGTTAATACCCTCATTTTAGTGTTAAGTATAAACATCACCATACAGGTAACCATAAGCCATAAACAAGTCATACAAAAATTTAATTTACTTGATCAAACAATTGTGGGTAGTTGCGATGTATATCCTCCTCGCGCTCCCGAGAAACCTCCTCAACTCCTTTCCGATTCCACTGAATATTCACCAAGGGAAAAATATCTTGTTTCTAAATTCCTTGTCTTCTCTAGCAAGTATACAAACTGGGATTTCGATCGTAGTCAAATCAACCTGAAGCTAAATCTCCGATGCATTCAACACTCACTGCTGCTCTTATCATGAAGTTGCTTCTTGAATATTAAAATATGAAATACTTTATGTACACTAGACATCGGTGCGGGAAAGTCTAGTCCATATGAAATAGCTCCAATAAGCTCCAAAATCCGAAACGGTCCAATATATCTCAGCTCAAGCTTTCTTTGCCTTCCGAATCGCTGAACGTCTTTCATAAATGATACTTTCAGCATAACTAACTCTTCAAATCTAAAACTCTAAATGTCCTCATCTCTTATCTGCATAGCTCTTTTGCTGACTCTGAGCGGCTAGAATATGTTCTCTGCTCAATGTTACTTTCTCAGTAATCTGTCTCATAAGCTCTGGCCCAACCATTAAACTATCCTCCGGCTCTACCCAACACATAGGCGATCTGCAATGCCTCCCGTACGATGCTTCATACGGGTCCACACAAATTATCACTTGATAACTGTTGTTATAAGTGAACTCTATCAGTAGAATATGATTCCTTCCATCTACCTTGAAAGTCAATGACATAAGCCCGCAACATGTCCTCCAACATCTGATTTACTCTTCCCGTCTGACCATCCGTCTGTGGGTAAAATACACTACTATAAGATAAATCTACTGCCAAGTGAATCTTGGAAACTCTTCCAAAAGTGCGGAGTGAATACTGAACCTCGATTCGATACAATCGTGTCTGAAACTCCATGAAGTTAACTATCTCCCCAACAAATATCCTCGCATATGCCTCGGCGGTATAAGTAGTACTCACTGGAATGGAATGTGCTGACTTTATTAGTCTATCCATTATCACCCAAACAGAATTATTTTCTTTCTTCGACTTTGGCAACCCTACAATAAAGTTCATAAAAATATCTGCCCACTTCTATTCCGAAATGGGTAAAGACCGAAGTGTTCCTACCGGTCTCTGATGTTCCACCTTCACTTGCTGACAGGTACGACACTTAGCTATATACTCTGGAATCTTCCTACGCCTATCACTCCACCAAAAGTGTCTCTTTAAGTCCTTGTACATCTTAGTTGTTCCTGGATGTACTGAATCGCGAATTCATAGTCCTCAATAAACTCAATCCACCGTTGATGTCTCTGGTTGAGTTCCTTCTGGGAGAAGATACTTAAACTATGGTGGTCGGTGAACAATTCAAGTTGTGCTCCATACAAGTAATGTCTCGTGACTCCAATGTAAATACTACCGCTGTTAACTCCAAATCATGAGTGGGGTAGTTCTGCTCGTGCACTCTAAATATATGCTTCTACCCTTTGAGTCTGCATCAAGACGCCTCCTAAATCTGCCAATTATGCCTCTGTGTAAACATCGTATGTTCTATCGTTGCTCGGAATAGTCAAACCGGCGCTGCAGTCAACTTAGCCTTCAAGGAATCAAGGCTTTCTGGCACACCGTGCTCCAAATGAACTGTACACCCTTCTTCGTAAGGCGTGTTAGAGGCATAGAAATCTTCAAGAAGTCCTGGATGTACACCCCATACTAACCGGTTACACCCAAGAAGTTTCGAATCTCTATCACCGTCTTTAGCGGTTCCAAATCAAGAATTGCTGTACCACAATACGAATTCATAACATATAGTATCCACGCAGATACCTTCAATCAACATCAAATAGTTGTCATAAAAAAAAATTCTCAAATTTTGAGATATACGCATATATCGTCCTCACTCGTACTAGAAAATTCTTATTGGACTCTATACATGAATCCTAAGAAACTCTATCCTGGCTCCACGACTCGACACAGGATGATCCTAAGGATACTGGAACTAGAGCTCTGATACCAACTGTGACGCCCCTGGGTTCACACAAGGCTGCAGTCCAAGGTGAAACCAAGAATGTCAAACCTGCCATGCACCACACCGTGCAATAAGATGTTTCACCATCACAATTCTATCACTCTAGTAGAGTCAATAACAGGTGTAGGTACAAAAAGCAAGTAAAAGATAATACAAGAGATAACTGATGGAATAATAGGGATCAAAATGCTATTTCATCATCCAACATGCAGATAATACAAAAAATAATGTCTGAAATGAATATACTGAGGTTCTCAACAAGCCTCAAATACAAATGTCTGACAAAGGGACAAATAGGCACACAGCCTTTACAACTTCTAGAACAAGACTCTCAAATGTCTACACAAAAGAGAAATCTAAAGTGGAGCCCCAAATAAAAACATATAACTATCTGACAGCTGAAACTGAAAATGCATCGCCATCAACCTGCGACTCTTCGGGCTCCTGGCTCGTTACCTGAAAGGGGTGGAGGGACAATGAGCGTCAAAGCGCTAGCGAGCAACATCACTGTAGGCGTATAAAATTGCTTATAGATCCCTTAGCACAGCTCAGCACAAACCGACGAACCAACGAGGCGACGAGGTTAACGGATCGCACGCAAACAACGGAATAGATCCACTCGCGTGCGAAATCAAGCTAACAGGTTGAAGAGTCAACGAGTCATCCATCCAAGGGCGGACTCGGACGACTCACGGTCGAATCAAGATCAGTTTCGGACTCGAACTCAGAAGTGGATTTACTGCCAAATCAGGAATCGGATTTACTGCCAAATCAGGTCAACGATTCAAGTCCGGATAAATCAAACCACAGAACCGGATCACGGACTGAACTGAAAACGGAAAACCACGCCTAAGGGGGCTCGGCCAAGGCCGAGCCCCCCAA
>NC_033794.1:32787872-32793279 GCF_001876935.1 Asparagus officinalis
GGGTGGCTCGGCCCAGAGCCGGCCACCTATAGGTGGCCGGCCCAGTTCTGTGCGCGGGCACAGTTTAGAGAGCCTATAAATAGGATTTGTTCGACAAACAAGGAGAAAGTTGTAATCTTTTTTTTATTTTCTTTGATTTTCATTGTAACCGGATCTTATAAAAAGACCGGATTTTTGTAACTCAAAAAGCTGTTATTTAAGATGACGATGGAATCAATAATGAAGAAAGACACGATTTTCCCCGCGAACAATCTGGCGACCACAGTGGGAGGTTTAAAACGATCCTGGTCGAAGAGGAGGTCGAATATGAATTCGATCAACAGAAGTTCGAGGAGTATCTATCATCCTCGTCCGGATCGACCTCCCCTCGCAAGTCCAAGAAGTTATCCTCCAGGAGAAAAACTCGTTGGTATGAAGACGTTGAAAACACCAACGAAGATCTCGCCCCGTTTGTTGCCAAAGTCGCATCGGGTGAGATTCCTCCAATTCCCAACCAGGGCAGATTTGTTCTAGCTAACCCTTCTGCCGCAGAGGGCGTGGTGACTCTCTCTCGAAGAGAGCCCGCCAAAGGCAACGTCAACGCCTTGCGAAACAATTCGCAAAGGCCATGGAGTCAGTTGACGGGATCTGCTACAACGCAGATCTGAAGAACAAGAGAGGCAAACAGCCTCAACGACCGATGAATGGCGACTCCTCCAAGCCGCCAACGAACGAATGGATCCGTGTCAAACGGAATCGTTCGACACTCGAAGAGCGCATTCGAAAGCGCCGCGCACTGTCAGCGCAAGCACGGGCTCAAGTCCAGGAAGCCCGCAGGAGATTGCAAAAGGAGGTGACGAAGAAGCCGTCACCAACCCGCCAATTCTGGAGCGCCTTGGGCCAATTCACGACGAGAGAGGCAAAGCTCCAGTCCAAGGACGTTTGGGCCCACTAAGAAAGCCCCGAACGAATCAACATGCTGGGGGTCGCCGTAACCCTCAACATGACAAATAAATCATGGCACCCAAGCGTACTACTTTGCGCATTGAAGTCCAGGAGCCCGTTGAGAATTCACGCCCACAAAGGCGCGTTTCGAGGCGCGTGACTCTCGAAAGTCCGAAGAAGGTAATTCGCTCTCAGAAGGAAACGTTATCGTCTGATGATGATTACGTTATACCTGAGAAATCGTGCCAACACACGATAGGTTGTTCCGACTTCCAAACGGAAGAGCTGTACTATCGTGCTGGGGGTACAAGCAAAGCCAGAAAGAGAAGCCCTCGAAGGCTAGAAACTCAGTGCCCTTGTTCAAAGCTCATTCGGGCGGTACTATCTGAGTGCAACTGCATCAAGGCAGTCCCCGAGAGAGTTTCGGTGTTCGAAAGACTTAGTACCGAAACGCCAAAACCAAGGCCTAGGCGTTTCCGATGAAGAAGAACGGCGGTTGAAGATGGAGAATTTCCGAGGGTCACCGCTAACATGACCAGCAAAAGGACATCGGCACGGGATAATTTCGAGTCGATTCTGAAGGCATCCCAGCGTATAACCCGTCTGCAGTCTGGAGCCATCAAACGAAAGACTTACGGTAGGGTTCGGACAAGGGTACCTTCAGAAGATGAAGAATCGGATGCCTGCGCTCTGGCGCGCATCAGTAATTACAGTTGTCCAGAACCGAAGCGACAACCGCGAGTCATTTATGATAAGCGCGGAACAAAGTGGCCAAGATCGTGAAGAAGTCAAATGGGCTAAAACAACAGGAGAGCTGTCGAGGGTCGAAATGCAGATAGGGCCATTGCAGCAGTATGAGAGAAATGCATGACCAACAAAATCCAAGCGATTGACGAACACAAGGCGAGCCAAAGTCGCTCGTAACCAGGCTTCATCAGGAGATGAGGAACAAATGCGAATGATAGTGCCATAATGCCTAATAACCCTCCGTCAATGCAGGGGGGCTGGGTAACAGAGAATGCTAACCAAGACTCAGGTGAAAGCTTTGAAGATTAAAAAACCCGAGAGCCAAAATCAATCGTTGGATTTGCCGCCTCAGAGATGCAAGAAGACGGCATTCCTTGTCCCTACCAAGAGAATGCGGAATCACATCCCCTACCCGCGAAGTTCAACCTAATTAACTTCACGCCATTTAATGGGATGGGTTCACCCACTCAGCATTTGATTTACTTCAAATCGCACCTGGGTGTTATCTCTGGTAATGAGCCTCTGATGGTACGGTCCTTCGTTGGCACTCTTCGTGGAGCCACCTTCGATTGGTATCGTCACCTCAAGCCAGGAAGCGTGAACAGCTGGGACGACATGGAGACTAAGTTCCTCGCTAACTTCTTCGACGACGACACCGAGATATCTATCGGATCATTGCTCGATGAGAAGCAGAAGGACGGGGAGTTAGTCGACACCTTCGTTAAAAGGTTCCGGAACAAAGCGATGAATTGTCGGGACCCGATCACCAATGAATTCATCCTCCAGACCTGCCACAACAACCTTTCGCTGGACGTGTTGGAAGCAATGGGCACAGCACCGTCCAAAACGTGGCAGGATCTGAAAGTCCGAGGAGAGCAAGCTGAACGTTTCCTCCGAAGGAAGAAGGCCGAGAGGAACCGACCGACGGCTAATCCTCCGAACTCGAACTTCGCCTCTCGTGGTAAGGGCAAGGCACCTGCAGCTGCTGATGGTGCTAATCAAACGTCACAACAGTAATCTCGAAGGCAGCAAAATACTTCGGGTCCGAGATTCAAAAAAGAGTACTCTTTCAAGGATGAAGACGTTCCAGCCATCTTCGAATCCCTCCTTGAAAGTAACAAGATCAAGCTACCACCTATCACAAATCAGGAGGAAGCTGACAACACGACGGATCCAAAGTACTGTGCATACCACAGGAGGGTCCTTCATCCCACCAAGGATTGCTTTACTCTCAAGAATAGCATTCAGACCTTGGTTGAAGCCGGCGTCATAACGCTAAGGTAAGCCAGTTGAGAACGGCACCACTCCGATAAGTATAAGAGTATAAACTGCTTCTCAACACTCCGACAAGTATAAGAGTATAAACTGCTTCTTAAAACTCCAAAGAGTATACGAGTATAAACTGTTTCTCAATCCTCCAACGGGTGCAAGAGGTTAAACTGCTCCCTGCATACTCTAACAGGTATATGAGTCTAAACTGTTTCCTTTCTTTCACAGGAAGTTCCTGGAGTATACCATGCCTGATATTCTTAAGGATAACCCGGACACCCAACTGAGTACAATACCAGACCCAGTTTTGCAAAGGAAGCTGGGGGTGGATGATTCATGTAACGAGAAGTTCCCAAAAGGAATCCATATAGTGTATTCTTAGGGTAACCCGGTCACCATAGCAAGGTGATGAATAAGAAACTCCCATTCAAATTCTCACCGCGTCTGTGTACTCAACACTCTCATTGTTAGAGTCTGGACATAATATTCGGAATTGGTCAAACCTTTCTACAGTTAGGACCAAAACCAAAACCCCCTCTCGATTCCCCCAATGAACGAGAGGTCCACAAATCGAGCGATCAAACCTTCCTACAGTTAGGATCGTCTCAAACCTCTCAATTGGTCAAACCTTCTTACAGTTAAGACCACAGTCAAAATCCCCTCTCGATTCCTCCAATGAACGAGAGGTTCACTTTCAAATCAAGTGATCAAACCTTCCTACAGTTAGGGTCACCTCAAACTCCCATTTGGCCAAACCTTCCTACAGTTAGGGTCAAAACCACGATTTACTCTCGATAAATGAGAAATTCATCTTTAGTTCGGTAATCAAACCTTCCGACAGTTAGGGTCGTTTGAGCCTTTCGGATTCTGGGGGTGTGCCACCTCGAGTTTCCTTTCCAGCTGAAGATAGAATATAAAATTCTTCTTCAGTGTCGGGAGATAGAATATAAAATTCTTCCTTTCCCACACCGATCTTTTCCAAAATTTATCAATTTAGGATTCATCCTAGGAAGTTTATCCCGAATCCTAAGCAGGGATAAGTCTGCGCCTAACACGCGCTGCCGGTTTAGTCTTTTTCCGTAGAAAAAGACACCAGAGTTCGATTCTTGGGTATTCTATCCTGAAACCTAAGCAGGGATGAGTCTGCGCTTAACCCGCGCTGCCGGTTAGTTCTTAACCGTTAAAAAGAACACCCGTTCACATATTCAATATTGTGACAGGTTGTTATTAATAACACCAAAATCCATGCCTCACACGCATGGGGAATTTCATCCTGAACCCTAAGAAAGGATATGTCGACACCTAACACGTGTCGCCGGTTTAGTCTTTTACCGATTGAAAAAGACACCAGAATACCAGTCTGGGGTATTTTATCCCGAAGCCTAAGTAGGGATAAGTCAACGTCTAATACACGTTGCCGGGTAGCCTATTCCTGTAATAATGGCGAAGTCTACGTATTCGAAGTCGTAGCATCAAGTCTAAGGGAGTTCATTCCTTTAGCACAACGTCACATGCGGAACGGATTTAGACAATCCGCATGCTAGCCCGACTCAAACGGTAGTCGGTAAAGGCTAATCAAATCCGTTGAAGGCTGGGGGTTAGCCAAAAATCCCAAAGTCAACGCCTAACACGCGTCGCCGGGTAGTCTATTCCCGTGAGAAAGACGAAGTCTACGTATTCAATATCGTAGCACTAAGAGCGTTAACTCTCTTAGCACAACGTCACATGCGGAACGGATTTAGACAATCCGCATGTAAGCCCGACTCAAACGGTAGTCGGTAAGAGCACGTCAAATCCGTTGAAGGCTGAGGATTTGCTAAAAATCCTAAAGTCAACGTCTCATACATGTTGCTGTTTAGTCTTTTCACAGGAGAAAGACGAAGTCTACATATTCAATATCGTAGCACTAAAAGGGTTAACTCTTTTAGCTTAACGTCACATGCGGAACGGACTTAAACAATCCGCATGCTAGCCCGATTCAAACGGTAGTCGGTAAAGGCTTATCAAACCCGTTGATGGCTGAGGGTTTGCCAAAAATCCTATAAATACGAGAGTCACTGACGCATCAGCTTCATTAGTTGGTCTCGTGACTTGAGCATCGTACGACATTTGAAACCCTAGGGTCAACACCGGTCAACGCGTAACCCTAGGTCAACGCCAGTCAACGCGTTGCGATCAAAAAGTTAACGTACGACATTCAAAACCCTAGGGTCAACGCCGGTCAACGCGTAACCCTAGGTCAACGCCTATCAATGCATTGCAATGAAAGAATCAATACTCCAAAAAGTATACGAGTATAAACTGCTTCTTAATACTCCAATAAGGTATATGAGTATAAACTATTCCCTATTTTTGGTTGAGAAGTTCCTGGAGAATATTTTTCATAAATATTCTTAAGGATAACTCAACAACACTACGCCGGACAACGCGTCGCAAAAAAAGACTCAACGCCAACAATCGATGGTCA
>NC_033794.1:32793289-32795777 GCF_001876935.1 Asparagus officinalis
AAAAAAAATTCAACGCAGTCAATCGATGATCAGTTCTATGTTGAAGCAACTAACTCGAGCTAAAAGTCAAGAAATCAAGAATCGGTTTCAAGTTCAAAATTCTAACAACGGTCAGACAATAAATGCAGCACCGGAACTCTTACAGACATTCGACAAAGCACCGAATAGCCTGATGGATTGAAGGAATCAAGAATAGAAGCCACTCCAAATATCCCAAAGGATGGGACAATCATATCCAAAGTATTCCAGACTCTTCTATAAAAGAACGAGGCTGAAATACTTTGGAGGGGGTATCTGTAGGCGTATAAAATTGCTTATAGATCCCTTAGCACAGCTCAGTACAAACCGATGAACCAACGAGGCGACGAGGTTAACGGATCGCACGCAAACAACGGAATAGATCCACTCACGTGCGGAATCAAGCTAACAGGTTGAAGAGTCAACGAGTCATCCATCCAAGGGCGGACTCGGACGAATCACGGTCGAATCAAGATCAGTTTCGGACTCGAACTCAGAAGTGGATTTACTGCCAAATCAGGAATCGGATTTACTGCCAAATCAGGTCAACGATTCAAGTCCGGATAAATCAAACCACAGAACGGAAAAACCACGCCTAAGGGGGCTCGGCCAAGGCCGAGCCACCTATAGGTGGCTCGGTGGCCAAGCCACCCATAGGTGGCTCGGACCAGAGCCGGCCACCTATAGGTGGCCGGCCCAGTTCTGTGCGCGGGCACAGTTCAGAGAGCCTATAAATAGGCCCTCTTGGTTCATTTGTAAAGGGTTGGAAATTTTGGAGGCGAAGCCCTGCTGGATTGAAGACTCAGATCTAAAAAAGATCCAAGCTTTGGGACTTCGAGGACTTGTTCTTCCAGATCTGGTGCTCGGCGATCGTCAACGCCAAATAAGGCAAGAGTTCGAGAGGAACCGGATATCAGATCTACGTAGTCATCCTCCGGATCAAAGCTTGGCNGTTACTCGCCTGAGGGGGTATTGTAGAACTCCTGAACACGCGTGAGCATGCTCCTCCTTCGATAGAATCGCTCCAAATCCCGCTAAACCCTTCGAGACTCCTCAAAAATCACCAAGAACGGATCTAGGGTTTGGGGGAGAAGAGGGGGGGCTGCTAGGGTTTGTAAAACAGAAGAAAAGAGGTGATTTTCGTGATATAACATGTAGCTTGGTCTTTGATCCCGAGAATTAAAGGCTACTATTTCCTTAGCGAAATAGTACCCTCGGCTATTATTTCCTTGGTAAAATAATACCCGTCGTACTGCGTAGATCCGACCGGATCTAGATTGCGCGGTGGTCTACGGATAAACCCCGGCACAGGCGAAGAACCCACAAAGCGAGCGACCGCAAAACAGGAGCTCGCGATTTGTTCGACAAACAAGGAGAAAGTTGTAATCTTTTTTTTATTTTCTTTGATTTTTATTGTAACCGGATCTTATAAAAAGACCGAATCTTTATAACTCAAAAAGCTGTTATTTAAGATGACGATGGAATCAATAATGAAGAAAGACACGATTTTCACCGCGAACAATCACAACCAACCCCAAGGGAATAGGGCTCGTTGTATAAGAAAAATACAGTTAATATATAATAGATCAAAAATCATTAATCTTACTAAAGAGGGTTTTAGTATTTAGAAATTTACAACACGAGCATAGGTACGTCGAGCGAAATAATCCAAACAAGGAAACCCTCATGTATATACCTTGTATCTCAAATTGCAAATCTCTAAACACCAAACCTGAGATTCTAGTACAGTAACAATAATAAAAGAAATACGACAAAACACCAGAGCATAAATACAGTGCTGTGACATAGCCAACATGAGTATCATGTTATTACTTACATGAATATCATATCAAAATCTACATAAGTGTCATGTCAAACTCACATGAGTGACATGTCAGAAAATGATTAAGTGTCCAAAACATAGACTATATAAATTAAACGTCCAACCCATAGACTGCGTGAAGTAAACGTCCAACTTATGAACTGGATATAACCGTTGTCCAATGTATGGACCGGATGTGACCGTTGTCCAACGCATGGACCGGATGTGACCGTTGTCCAACGTATGGACCGGATGGTAATGCATATCCAGCACGAGGATTAAATAGCAATGCATGTCCAACACGAAGACTAAGTGGGAAGGGTGTCCAACACGAGGATTAAAAGGTAATGCTTGTCCAACACGAGGACTGAGAAAATGGTGAAAATATCGCTGAGATGCATAGTGAAATCTACCTATATCAATTCACAATCAAATCAGTATGTATATCCACATTTGGTACCCTCTGGTCATCTATCATGCATGGATACATAATAAGACTAAAAACAAATGCCAGATGATCGAGGCAACTCTCGCACATGAGTGAAATACCCCAGAATACACAAAACAGGGGTTATACAACAGACAGAGCGGCGGTCGACCACACCGGTCGACCGCTCTCTATTACGCGGCTGGCGGTCGACCGCTGCG
>NC_033794.1:32795976-32819816 GCF_001876935.1 Asparagus officinalis
GGGTGGGGGTTGGGTGAGAAATTACTCGCCTTGGGTGTAGATGAACTCCCAAAAACAAGTGAGAATGATCCTCCTTTGCTGAACACCGATGGATCTCGCGTCGACTCCTCCAAAATCCTCCAAGAACGGATCTAGGGTTTGGGAGAGAAGAGGGGGGGCTGCTAGGGTTTGTAAAACAGAAGAAAAGAGGTGATTTTCGTGATATAACATGTATATATATAGCAGCAAACCCGAAACCCGAAACCCAAAACTGGAAATTCAGTCTGACTAGGAACATTCTCTTTGGTATTTTGGCTATAACTTTCTCATACGACCTTGGAATAAGGTGATCTAAGATTTTTTGGAAAGCTCTTGAAGAGACCTATAACTTTGGTATTATATACTTTTCCAGATTATTAATGAATCAGTGGTAAAAATATAGAAACTCTCAACTGGTCAAAATTCCCAGATTCTCGCTCTTGGCCTTTGTGCATGATTTGTGTATTTGTACTCACATATATACATATATACATTGAATTGATCTCAAATCAGTTCCTAGCATACTCAAATATTATAATATATTATTTATACTCAAACATTATAATATATTATTTATAAATGTATAACATATTTATTATTATTTATCATAAAGTATTCAAATTTTCGGGGTTTTACACTAGCCATCCTATAACAAGTCACTGGTTCACATCTCACACAGAGTCAATGCTCATATTATCGGATAACTGACTGTTCGCATATCCCCCATGTGCATCCAATCAAATAAATTCATGAACTATCGGATAACTGACTGTTCGCATATCCCCCATGTGCATCCAATCAAATAAATTCATGAACCAAAGTAGCGACACCGATCTACTTTGACCTAACTAACCAGCCCCAGTAGCGACACCGATCCACTGTGACTCAACAAACTAACCAATCCCACTGGCGATACCGATCCACTGTGACTCAACCAACCAACCCCAGTGGCGACACCGATCCACTGGTGCGAGTCTGGAAGATATATCAACAGTCTTATCCGATTACATAAATATGGACTTTCCCATCCCAACTCTTCTCATTTTCTAAGTCAACAATACATAGGTATCTGGGTCTTGTACACGACACGCTAGGCAATTAAGGATATGAACTACTAACGGTTCTCAATACAATTAGGAACAATAAAAGTAGACATGTCAAATATAGTAAAATAATCACAAACATGAAATGTAATCATGAATCAGTAAAACATGCATTTAGTGTGGTTCCATCAATATCTTGTTATCCAAAATAAATAATTCTTTTTCAAAATAAATTCTTTTACAATTTTTTTTATTATAAATTCTCTAAAATGATTCTGTTGTCAAATAAATTCTTTTAAATTTATAATAATTATACTGAAAATACTATATATCATATTTATATGATTTAATTAATATGATTCATTAAACAATCCCACGCAAAGTAATAATACATCACATTCTAATCTATGCATATAATTCATAACATATCCAAATATTAAAATGACGAGGCGAAGAGAAAGAGGGATCTTTCCTCGGGGTTTCGTCGAACAGATCGACATTGGCGACGCGGTCGGATCTGACATGGGGAGCACGGCGTTTGACGGCAAAGGGCTGGAGGAGGCCGGAGTTCGGCGAGGCTGACCGCTGGCATGGTCGCCAGCGGCTGCTGCGGCTGGGGTGAGAAGCTGGAAGTTCGTGGGCTGCTGGGCTCGGGGAGGCGGCTGCAGTGGGCGGTGAAGAGGAGTTTGAGTCTGATGGTGGCCGTAGCTGGAGCATTTGAAACGGATCTGGTGCGGCTGTCGGTTGGGCCGGGGAGCGCGGGGAAGGCGGCGAGATGCGGGGTCGGGGTTGGTTCGAAGAGAAGGGGTAGACGTGAGGATCGAGGAGGTCGGGCTTGGGTTGGCTAGAGGTGGAGTAGGGGGCTGGCGCGCTGGGTGCTGGATTTCGCGTCGGCGACGGCCTGCAGGTCGGTGGTGGGGCGGTGTTCGAGCTCGTCGGAGAAGACGAGAGGAGAGAGAGGGGATGAGATGGGTGGCCAAGGGGGACTAAGGACGGCTCGTTGGTTCGTTGGAGAAGAGAGGGGAATTTAGATCTGGGAGTGAGTTTCTTTAGAGAGGAGAGAGAAAAGAAAATGAGAGAGAAGAAAGTGTTGGTGGCTGTGTAACGTGAGAGAGAGAGAGAGAGAAGAGGGTATTTATATACTTAGGGTTAGGGTTAAAACAATTAAGAATTAATTAAGTAAATAATTAGGGAAAATAAGAATAATTAGGAAAGATATTATAATTAATACAATACTTATAATAACAATAACCATAATAAAACCAATATGAATTAAAAAGTTTTCATCGCAACAATTTAATTTATAATTATCAAAATCATTAAATAAATATAAAATTAGATTTTAAATCGTAGAAAATTCTAGAAAATCGAGAAAAATACAAATACTCTTTTAAAAATAATAAATAATATTTTAAAATACCAAAAAATTATTTTGACTAGTATCGAAAATTCACGGTCTTTACAGATGAGAGGAAGATAGCATAAGTTTAAGAGCATGAACTTTTAAACGATCTTGCTTTCCTATCGGTCTCCTGATAATTGGTCTCCAGCACCAATTATCACCACTATACATCCTATGGGACACAATATTTGCATGTTTAAAAAACGCAAGATTGTACGCAAGAGAATATAGGCCAACATGAGATTTCTCACCAATCTGTTTGTTCTCCCAAAAATATAACTTTTAGCTAGTACGCAAATGCCATTTAACCATAGCTGAAATGATTGGCTAATAAACAAGATATCCTTCCAAAATTTTGAGCAATTACCTCTATGTGGCGTGCTAGAAGGGTCGAAAGGATATATAGATTGAAGAACCTGACCAACATGATTTTCATTGGAATGATATTTTCATAGCCACTTAGCAACAAGAGAAGAATTAATGTTTTCTAGATTAATGACACCAAGGCCTCCACATGTCATGGAGGAACAGAAATTGCTCATTTAACCAATGTTTTACCTCCCACTTTTTTTAGCACAACCCCCTCACAAGAAGTTACATCTAATCTTGTTCATCACCTTGATGAGCCATCTGAGAATTTTAAAAAAATACATGTAACAAGGGGGAGGGATGAAAGGACTGAGTTTTGAAGAACTAGACTACCACCAAAGGAAAGGTGTTTTCCTTTCCATAAGTAAAGTTTGTTATGAAAAGAATCAATAAGCGGCTGCCGGTCCAGTTTGGTGAGAGATCACTTTTTCAAAGGAAGACCTAGGTATTTGAAGGGTGGGGAGGCAAATGAGCAGTTAAGAATTTTAGTAAGGTATGGTCCCCGATTGACAATTCTACCACTAGATGTTAGATTTTGAGAAGTTGACTCCCAAGCCAGAGATCTCCTCAAAGAGATAGAGAATAGACTTGAGAGTGGAGATATTATTCTTATCATCTTTGCAAAAGATCAGAGTGCCATCAACAAATTAAAGTGATTTAATATCATTCAAGTTACTTTTGAGATGAAGTTCAATAGCTCCCCATAGTTCCTGCTATAGAAACAACATTCTATTAAGGACATCTACTACAATAATGAAGAACATAGGGGATAGAGAATCCCCTTGTTTAAGGCCTCTAGGACATTTAAAATTAATAGTGGGTGAACCATTAACAATGACAAATAATTTAGAGGAAGAAAGAACACTGTTAATCCACATGTACCAATGAGGTCCAAAACCCCTAGCTTTGAGGAGGGAGAGAATGAATTCTCACCTGACACATCCAAAGGCTTTCATAAAGTCAATCTTAATGATGCATGCTTCAATCTTCTTGGAGAAGCAAAATGAAGTATTTCATGACCAAGAATAATCGAGTCCAGAGTCAATTTACCTGGTTGAAAGGCAAAATAGGTATATGGCCTGCCCATTTAAACCCAAAACCACCCTTTAACACGTCTTGAAAGACCTAGGATCATTGGAGATGGGAGCTCGAATAGGTTTGAGAGCGTCTCTATTACATCTCTCCATAAAATTTTCACCACATCTTTGAATCCCTCTCGTTAGGAGGTATTTGATTCTCAAGAACCACTTCTGTAATTTGCTGTCGAATTCTCGGGTTTGGTGATGAGTTTTGTTTTCTTCTTTCTTGGCAGGGTGGATCATGTGCTCTCGTCTGTTGGTATATGAACTTTGTAGCCTCTGATGATCGCATGACTAAAAAAATTACTTTTATTCATAGTTTTTATGCTGTTATTGACAACTTCTATTCATCATATTAAACATTGATGTAAGGTTTTCAGGTTTTAGAGGATAAGTTGTGGAATTTGGATTTCATATTTTTTTTAAGTAGTAGAGCTTTTGACCTTAGAAATTAAGAGATATTAGCATTCCTTGTATTTAGTTAGAAGTTCATAAAATAAAATTAAAACATTTTTTTTATTTTAAGTTATTTTAGTATTAAGAAATACTCAAAATTAGTAAAATATAGAAATTGTAGTTGCTTGTGTTAATTATTTTCTGTTGTATTCACTGTTCCATGGTTCTTATAGCATACAACAACATACCTTGTTGATTATACCATGTTTCCGAGCTTTTGGTTTCTAATGGTTCATGCTTGATAAATAAAATTGTTTTGAAAATATTGCTATAGACAAAAAAGAAAAAAAAGACGAACTTTATAGTATTTTGTGATAATTCATAATGCTTACTTATACCTGTCATCACTTCTTTTGTAAATCTTTTTGCCAAACCTTGTAGTCATTGAAAAAATGATATAGAAATCCACCCTTTAAATGTTTGATTTTCTACTGCTCTTATTTTAGTTCTCAGTGACCATTTGCTCAATTCCAACTACCAGAACACATGCTACATTGCTGCATTTGAAGCTCAAAGTACAATCAGCTTGGATGGCAGTTATTACTCCTATCAAATTTTTATTTTTGTCAAAAACTATAATGCCTTGTTTTAGTGCCCTAATTGATTCGATGTGTATTTTACTACTGAAATTAATTGATGTCGTCACTATCAACAAGTAGTGGATTTATAGGGCACTTGTAGGTCTTTTCTACCGCAACCAAAAAAAAAAAAAAATCACTTATAGTAAGTGCATACACTCTATGCCTCTGTATACGCAAAAGAAATTGTAATAGCCAATGATAACAATAAAAATTATGAATAACATATAAAACATGCCTAAAATTTTAATTTATCATAAACATATAATGAATAAGAAAAATATGAGAATGTTGCAAGGCATGATCACTATGTAAATGGTTTTGACGTTTTAGGAGGCAGAGTAGATAATAACCAGCTACAATATCTAGAATAAACCTACACATTATACGTTATACAGCTTGATTAAAATTACAAATATCCAGATAAAACTACAATCAGAATACTGTACACATAATACATGGACAAAAGTTTGTTAAAACTACAGGTAAGCTGATTATTAGAGCCAAAATTCAGTAAAAAGGCCAATAAGAATAATTTGCGAGTTGAGATACAAGCCAACTGAGGAGGAATACAAGTATGATTTAAGGTTTAGGGAAGTGATCAAAGATTGTGTAGTTTATTGAGGTTATAATCATGTATTTGGCACTTTTCAACAGAAGGAACATGGAAAGAAACACCTACATGAATCTGAAAGATTATACAATGGACTGACTATAAATAACAGAAACTTTGGGCCTTTGAATAAACATTTCTTAGTGTTAGATATAGAAAATAAGAGCAGTAGAAAATCAAACATCTTCCTCCTCAAAGCTAATTATTCCTATAAGGAAGTGGATTTCTAGGGTGAAAAAGCCTCTTCATCGCCAAGCAGAAAATGACATTTACGCCTAGCGTTGTTTAATTGGTGGATGAGGATGCACCTGTAATCATCTTTACCCGTTCTATTTTTTGTGCCTATGTTTATAACAGGCTATAAACCATATCTTGCTAATCTAAACATTGCTACAAACATTGTATTTGTTACCAAGACTATTGAATATTTTGTCTAACTTTAAATCGCCTTTCAGTTCATTTCAAAGAATTTGTTGCCTGTTGTTTAAATACAATACTGTTTGCGTCGAAAATTGTTGTATTCATTGCGGTATTCATTACAACTTCGGTCGTTACAATGAAAACAAAAAGATAGTCTTTTTATAAGACTTTACACAATGAAAACAAAGATTACAACTCTCGTCAAAACAAACGCAGGGAGATCGTTTATCGGTCTTCTGCTTGCGTGGGATCTTTGCCTGTGCCGGGGTTTATCCGTGGACGACCGTCGATCTGGATCCGGTTAATGGAAAATTCGGCAGAGCTTCGCCTTCACTGAGGTAGCGTTTGATTTGAATCGCTGAAATCGACCAAGCGAAATCAGGGCTCTTCTCGAGATTAAGACCAAGCCTAATCTCAAGGGACGGACGGACGGGGTTCAGATCATTCGAATAGCTCCTTCTTTATGCCAAAATTCGCCAGGATCTGATTTGCCTTCGCTGAAATTCGTGCTCCTTGACTCCTCAATCCAGCAGCACCTCCACGTCTTGATAATAATTCGTCCTCGCTGAAAGGAGGCCCTAGGCTTGTATTTATAGAGCTTCGGAAGCGGTTATTTGGATGAGAACAAGTGATTTGGCTCTATCTTCAGTTAACAACAGCCTAACCACGTTTGGGGATGATATCAAGTCAGTTAGGATGCTCAGGAACCAACAAATCCTGAGAAAACCGTCAAAAAACCGAACAGGGGTCGAAACAGCCCGTGGGGCCAAGTTTGACCCGCGCGGGTCGGACTTGGCCGACCCGCGCGGGCGCGGGTCGACGTGGTCCGACCCGCGCGGACGCGGTGTTTCGACTTTTTGCTGAGCTTTGGTATTTTCTGGTCTTTCTAGGACTTGTATTTTCCACTGTTTTGCGTAATTGATCGTCTTGTTGACTTGCACGCTTCGTTGCGGGATTGACTATCGAACGCCCGTTGGTTGATATACGTGCGTGTTGATTGACGCACGCGTGTTGATCGACGCGCACGAACTGATTGACGCGCGAACTGATTGACATGCACGAGCTGAATGATGCGTGCGTGCTGACTGTTGGGCGCGTTTGTACGTTTTGAGTCGATTGACGCGTGCGGTCCACTTGGCGTTCGCCATTGTGGTGGTTCGTTGTCATGTCATCAACAGTTCGCCGATTCGCTTCATGCGCTTGTCGGCGTCGGATAATCCTCTTTGACTCAGATAATGACGTTCATCGCCGTCTCTTTGTCTTGAGCTGTGTGCGGACACCCATAGGCATTTTTAGACGCCTACAGATACCCCCTCCAAAGTATTTCAGACTCTTTCTTTTATAGAGGAGTCTGGAATGCTTTGGATAAGATAGGCTATCGCCGCAATTTCGTAGAGTGACCTTTAACTACCTCAATCCTTAACTTCTTCAGCCTTCAATCTATTCATTATTTCGTCGAATAGATGAAGTTCTTCCGGCGCTACGTTTATCGTCTGACCGTTGTCAAAATTTTGAACTGAGATTGGTGTGTAAGTTTCCAAACTTAACTCGTGTCATTGAGTTGACTTTGAACTGATCATCTCCGTCGGGAATTCATATCTGATTGTAATAACTTAACTCGTGTCATTGAGTTGACTTTGAACTGATCATCTCCGTCGGGAATTCATATCTGATTGTAATTGAAATCCTTGGAGTCATCTTTTTCATCTCCGTCGGGAATTCATATCTGATTGTAATTGAAATCCTTGGAGTCATCTTTTGCCTTATTTTGGCAAAATTGCTGATGCATTGACCGGCATCGATCTTTACTGTAACGCGTTGACCGGTGTTAACACAGTTTATACTCGTACGTTTGCTGGAGTCTATACAGTTTAAGCTCTTAAGGCATTGGAGCGTGGCAGTCCTAAATATTGGGCTGCAGGACCAACTATTAAAGCTGATTCGTCTGCACGTGTGGATCTTATTCCGATTTTGTTGGATGCTCAAGTCACAAGACCAACTAATGAAGCTGATACGTCAATGACTCACATTTATAGAATTTTTGGCAAATTCTCAGCCATCAACGGGTTTGATAAGCCTTTACCGACTACCGTTTGAGTCGGGCTAGCATGCAGATTGTTTAAACCCGTTCTGTACGTAACGTTATGCTAAAAGAGTTAACTCTTTTAGTGCTACGATATTGAATACGTAGACTTCGTCTTTCTCACGGGAATAGACTACCCGGCAACGTGTGTTAGACGCTGACTTAGGATTTTTGGCAAATCCTCAGCCCTCAACGGATTTGACATGCCTTTACCAATTACCGTTTGAATCGGGCTTGCATGCGGATTGTTTAAGTCCGTTCTGCATGTGACGTTGTGCTAAGAGAGTTAACTCTCTTAGTGCTACGATATTGAATACGTAGACTTCATCTTTCTTACGGGAATAGACCACCCGGCAACGCGTGTTAGGCGCTGACTTATCCCTACTTAGGCTTCGGGATAAAATTCCTCGTGCGTGTGAAGCACGGATTTTGGTATTATGAATAACAACATGCCACAATGTTGAATATGTGGGCTTTTGTTCTTTTTACGGTTAAGAACTAACCGGCAACGCGTGTCAGGCATTGACTTATCCCTGCTTAGGATTCGGGATAAAATTCCCCATGCATAAAAGGTATGGGTTTTTGTTGCTACGATACTGAATACGTAGACTCGGTCGTTTTTATGGGAACGAACCACCCAGCAGTACGGGTTAAGCGCTGACTCATCCCTACTTAGGCTTCGGGATAAAATACCCCAGATTGGAATTCTGGTGTCTTTTTCAATCGGTGAAAGACTAAACAGGTAACGTGTATTAGGCGTTAACTTATCCCTACTTAGGCTTCGGGATAAAATGCCTCAGACTGGATTCTGGTGTCTTTTTCAATCGGTGAAAGACTAAACCGGCAACGTGTGTTAGGCGTTGACTTATCCCTACTCAGGATTCAGGATAAAATGCCCCAGACTGGATTCTGGTGTCTTTTTCAATCGGTAAAAGACTAAACCGGCAACGCGTGTTAGGCGTTGACTTATCTCTACTCAGGATTCGGGATAAAATTCCCCATGCATAAAGGCATGGATTTTGGGAGTTGAAAAAGTGCTGTCTTCTCTTGGGGCAAAGACGAACCCGAAATGGGAGAGGAATAATTTTATATTCTATCAACATTGAAGGAATCGAGAGGGGGTTTTGACTGTGGTCCTAACTGTAGGAAGGTTTGACCAAGTGGACAATGGGAGTTGGAGTACAAATCACAGCAGGGGTTCTTAGCGTCAAGTAATAAGGACTTAACACGAAGAGGTTTGACAATTCGTCAAGGATTGACAGATCAAAATTCTAAGCATTATATCCGAACTCTAACCATGAAAGTACTGAGTGCACGAACATAGCGGATGTTTGAATGGATTAAACAGGAAAGAATTTTGGTGGTCCCACCATCAATTAGTTTGATCAGTGGGGGATTTTTGTGATGGAATACTGTGAGTCGTTAACAAAAGAATATTTGAAAATCACAGTGGGAGTTTAGTATTTATCACTTTATTCGTAATGATCGGGTTATCCCTAAGAATATTACATTTAACATTCTTCCAGGAACTTCCCGTTACACAAATTATCCACCCCAGCTTCCTTTGCAACACTGGGTGTAACGAGGAGTATGTTATCCTCAGTCGCATGTTCGGGTTATCCTTAAGAATATAAGATTCTCTAGGAACTTCCCATTACATAAATCATCCACCCCCAGCTTCCTTTACGAAACCGGGTTTAACACTGTACTTAGTTGGATGATCGAGAAACAGTTTATACTCGTATACTCTTTGGAGTGTCGGAAGGAGCAATTTATACTCTTATACTTATCGGAGTCTTCATTCGACTTAATTGAGTGATATAACGCCGGCTTCAACCAATATTTCGATGCTATTCTTGAGAGCAAAGCAATCTTTGGTGGGATGAAGGACCCTCCTGTGGTACGCACAGTACTTCGGATCCATAGTATTGTCGGCTTCCTCCTGGTTTACGATAGGTGGTAGCTTGATCTTGTTGTTTTCAAGGAGGGATTCGAAGATGGCTGGAACGTCTTCGTCCTTGAAGGAATACTCTTTTTGGAGTTTCGGGTCCGAAGTCTTTTGCTGCCTTCGGGATTGCTGTTGTGACATTTGATTAGCACCAACAGCGGCTGCATGTGCCTTGCCCTTACCACGGGAGGTGAAGTTCAAGTTCGGAGGATTAGCCGTCGGTTGGCTCCTCTCGGCCTTCTTCCTTCGGAGGAAGCGTTCGGCTTGTTCACCGCACACCTTCAAGTCTTTCCAAGTGTTGGATGGTACGACTCCCATAACTTCCAATATCTCAATAGATAGGTTGTTATGACATGTCTGGAGGATGAAGTCCTCCGTGATCAGATCTCGGCAGTTCATTGCCTTATTCCTAAAACGTTTGACGAAGTCGTCGACTGTCTCGTCATCTTCTTGTTTCTCAACGAAAAGTGTCCTGATGGATACCTCGTCATCGTCATCAAAGAAACTTCCGAGGAATGAGCTCTCCATATCGTCCCAGTTGTTAATACTTCCGGGCTTGAGACGGCAGTACTAATCAAAGGCGGGCCCACGAAGGGTGCTAACGAATGACCGAACAATCAAGGCTTCATTACCGGAGATCATGCCAAAGTGGGACTTGAAGTAGATCAGATGTTGTGTGGGCGAACCATTCCCGTCAAACGGCGTGAAGTTAATCAGGTTGAACTTCGCCGGGTATGCTAGGAACAACGGGGCCACCCCCGGTGTTGTCATCATTGGTGGGACCACCCCCAGCGTCATTGTTTTTAGTGGGACCACTCCCAGCATTCTGGTCAACGGGAGGGTCATCAACATTGATATATTCATCCATGTCTGAATCGCTAACTGCTTGGCTAACATTGTTGCGACGACCGGATTCACCTAGCTGATTCGATAAGGCTCGGATCTGTTGGTCATGCTCTTCCCTCATCCGCAACATAGCCATTTCCATTTCGAATTTAAATGCTTGCTTCTGCTTGGCTAGAGCATCCTCAACCATTTTAGTTGCTTCTTCGGTGTTAATCATAAACACTTCGCGGGATTGCCCTGGGCTAGATACCGTATTGTCAGAAGCGACTGCAGAGTTAGCATCCGATGCTTCATAGTCCGAGGATAACCCTCTCTGCATTCTTTGGTAGTCCCTGCGTCTAGTGGTCCCTGATCGCAATCGGGTTAGACGATGAGATATAAGCGGGTCAGAGCTAGAAGGTCGAATCGACTTTCCCTTATCAGCCATATTTATTGTGACTTCCGGGAGTTCGTCACCTTGAACAACCGATCGCTTTTTACGGAGACGCTTTGGTTTGGACTTAGTCATTCCGTTAGAGATCCTCTCGGATACCGAGACCCTCTGCAGAGTGGTCTTGGGGTAATTGCACGCTGATAATACTGCCCTGATTAGTTCAGTGCACGAGCAGTGAGATTTGGTTTCTCGGGCATATCTCTTTCGAGACTCGTTCATACCCCCAGCCCGATAGTACAACTCATCGATCAGATGACCGGAGCAACCTATCGTGTGTTGACATGACTCCCCTGATATAACGTTGTCATCGTCAGATGAATACGTTTCTTTTAGGGGATTTGCCGCTTTATTAGCATTCTTAAGAGTCACGTGTTTAGAACTACGCTTTTAGGAGCGCAGGATCTCAACAGGCTCTTGGTTTTGGATACACACCCCCGGGCGGGTGGAAATTGGAGTTTTCCCTTTATGAGATGGCTTGGAATTGTTGCGAGGGCATGTGCGACCCCCAGCTCGACGAGTCACTCGGGGTTCAGTCACCAGACTCAAGCGTTCTTCGATCAGAACTTTGCCTCGATCCTCGTGCAAAGGACCCAGGCGATCGACTATCCTCACCTTGAATCGGGACAAATCCACGCTGTCACGGTGCCCCGCCGGAGGTACGGAACTCGAAGGGATCTACGAAACATGTGCATAACGTCTTTTGTCTTTACCCTGGCGCGGGTCAGACTTGAGTGACCCACGGGTTGGAGGGTCGGATCCAGGTGACCCGCAAAGTGGAGGGTCGGATTTGGGTGACCCGCAAAGTGGAGGGTCGGACCCAAGTGACCCGCGATTTGGAGGGTCGGATTTGGGCGACCTGCAGATTGGCGGGTCGGATTTGAGTGACCCGCATTTTTTGATCTTTTCGGCCACCGTCTTGGACTTTGGCCTCAAAACTTTGTGCAGTTTTCGTTGCTTCTTTTCCACTTCTTCCCTCTGCAATCTTTTGACCTCTTGCGCAAGAATTCGCGCGCGCGCAAGCAGTGCGCGGTGCTTTTTGATCCCCTCTTCAAGAGTTGAACTGGTCCTTTTGACTTGTACCTATTCACTTGTTGGTAATTTGGAGGAGAGGGCATTTGTCCGCTGTTGGGGCGCTTGACGTTGCCTAATTTTCAGATCCGCCTCATAACGGATCCCATCAATTGACTCCAAAGCCCTAGCGAGTTGGCGCGCAAGGCGTTGGCGCTGCCTTTGGCGAGCTCTCTTTGATAAAATGGACGCGCTTTCTGTACTCAACTCCTTGATTGAGGAGGAGTTCAGATCTGCAGATCCGGACTCATTTGAGACCAGAAAGGCGTTATGAGGTTCAGCTATCGCAGCAACGGGGGTCTTGATCTTCCTGCGCTTGCTAGAGGCGAAGGATCTGGAGGAGGAGGACAAGAGGTAGTCTTCGTACTTCTGTTGGTCGAACTCGTATTCGACCACCTCTTCAACCAGGATCTTAATCATCGGTTGCGACACGACGGCCTTGGCAGCGAGACCGTTGGCTCCCACTGTGGTCGCCAGTTTGTTTGCGTCGAAAATTATTGTGTTCATTGCGGTATTCATTACAACTTCGGTCGTTACAATGAAAACAAAAAGATAGTCTTTTTATAAGACTTTACACAATGAAAACAAAGATTACAACTCTCATCAAAACAAACGCAGGGAGATCGTTTATCGGTCTTCTGCTTGCGTGGGATCTTTACCTGTGCCGGGGTTTATCCGTGGACGACCGTCGATCTGGATCCGGTTAATGGAAAATTCGGCAGAGCTTTGCCTTCACCGAGGTAGCGTTTAATTTGAAGCACTGAAATCGACCAAGCAAAATCAGGGCTCTTCTCGAGATTAAGACCAAGCCTAATCTCAAGGGACGGACGGATGGGGTTCAGATCCTTCGAATAGCTCCTTCTTTATGCCGAAGTTCGCCAGGATTTGCCTTCGCTGAAATTCGTGCTTCTTGACTCCTCAATCCAGCAGCACCTACACGTCTTGATAATAATTCGTCCTCGCTGAAAGGAGGCCCTAGGCTTGTATTTATAGGGCTTCGGAAGCTCAAGAACCAAGTAATTTGGCTCTATCTTCAGTTAACAACAGCCTAACCACGTTTGGGGATGATATCAAGTCAGTTAGGATGCTCAAGAACCAACAAATCCCGAGAAAACCGTCAAAAAAACCGAACAGGGGTCGAAACAGAGCGCGGGGCCAAGTCTGACCCGCGCCGCCGCGGGTCGGATGGATCCGACCCGCGCTTGCGTGGGTCGGATCGACTCGCGCGGGCACGGGTCGACGCGGTCTGACCCGCGCGGACGCAGTGTTTTGACTTTTTACTGAGCTTTGGTATTTTCTGGTCTTTCTGGGACTTGTATTTTCCACCATTTTGCGTAATTGATCGTCTTGTTGACTTGCACGCTTCGTTGCGGGATTGACTGTTGAACGCCCGTAGGTTGATATACGCGTGTGTTGATTGACACACGCGTGTTGACCGACGCGCACGAACTGATTAACGCGCGAACTGATTGATATGCATGAGCTGAATGATGCATCTGTGCTGACTGTTGGGCGCGTTTGTACGTTTTGAGTTGATTGACGCGTGCAGTCCACTTGGCGTTCGCCATTGTGGTGGTTCGTTGTCGTGTCATCAACAGTTCGCCGATTCGCTTTATGAGCTTGTCGGCGTCGGGTAATCCTCTTTGACTCGGATAATGACGTTCATCGCCTTCTCTTGTCTTGAGCTGTGTGCGGACACCCATAGGCATTTTTAGACGCCTACAAATACAGTTAAAAATTCACTAGTAGAAAAACAAGCAACCTAGATGGAAATTTCCGTCTAGGTTGCTCCAAATCCCGTCTAGGTTGGTTCACCTAGACAGAATTCTATCTAGTTAGTTCCGTTTATTTTGAATCCGTCTAGATTGGCTCAAACTAGATGGAATTCCGTCTAGAGTGATCAACCTAGGCGTTAGTCAACCTAGACGGAAGTAAGAAATCCGTCTAGGTTGGCAACCTAGACAAAAATCCGTCTAGGTTGGCAAATCCGTCTAGGTTGCCAACCTAGACGGATTTCCGTCTAGTTTGACTCATCCTAGACGGAATGTCATCTAGGTTGATATTTTTTTAGCAAAAAAAATTATTTACAATTTGTATTCCCTATATAATTATATTAATACATGAATACATCCAATAAATATTGTACACATGAATACATCCAACTGTCCAAATATAATCAAAATTCATAACAATTTCATTCAAAACCAAATATAATCAAATCCAACACAATGCACAAATCTAACCATCCAATCCAATATGTACATCAACCAATTCCGTCTAATATATACATCCAACAACATATATACTAACAATGTACATAACTAAGATAGGATACACGACATGAATAAATTTAGTGTTATAACAAATAAAACCGTTTATTGCATTAGAAATAAAAAAACCTCATCTATCATCGTCGTTGGCAGTTTCTCTATCACGGTTATGAGAACGGGTGCTGCTCCCTCCAATATCTCCACTCTGAATGTTCAATTGAATAATCATTATGTAGTGTTTGATAACATATTAAATAAAAATAAATTTATAAATATAAGAAAAAAAAGGTACCTGAGCTGCTCTATCTAGCATTGGAATTATCGCCAATTTAGCTTATGATCCGTATGATACCACCATACGCGCTATAAGGAATCGCACCGCCTAAATATTGTCTAACATACCCTATAAGATCGTCCATCGAGTTCGCCGTCAGCGCTACTCTAGTCATCTCATTAGTCACCTTAATATGCAGCTCCGGGTCAATCTTGTCAATCAAAAATGCAGAGATACGTGCGACAAATGGCATAGCCTGGAAACTGCTTGGGGCTGCTCTCATTGATGCAGATGGCATGAAGGATGCTGTGGATGATCTCATGCTTATGCCGGGTGAAGCTCCAACACCATGTAGAGGATATCTTCCTCTCCTATTATCAGGGAGAAATAAATATTAAAATTTTCTCTCGAATTCAATAATGTTAAACAAATATAAATAGGAACATAGTAGTCAAATTGATTCGATTTTTTACCATCCATACCTATTATGACCCATCAGGTTCTGTGTGTGAGTGATGTTCTCCTCTGCAGAAAGCATGTGAGGGTCCGGCTCGGTTTGTTCCTCCTCTTGCGAAATGTACACAGATGCAGCCTCCTTGGATGCAGCCTCAAATCCCTCCTAAAGCACAAATATATAGTTAATTCAAGATAAAGACCATATTATTTGTGTTCTCGTTTCCTCGTAATATTAACAACAAAATAGAGTTAATAATACTACTCAAGATATGTATAAGTTTCACCACCAACTCTAGATTTGCCTTGATCTTATCCTGATTCTTCTCATCACCCCTATATCTATCACAGAAAGTACCATATGCCGCTTTTGCCCTCAAATGTATCAAGATTAATGATTTTCCCTGTCATATTATAAATTATGAGATTTCATAATCATACTAAGCATTAAGATCATTTAAAGCTTTAAATGATATATACCGTATTCTGACAATAAACATCCTCCAAATTGGCATAGGAGTGTGAGCCCAAGTGGTGGTCATGCAGATTCTTTCTTTATTTTCTGACCCCTTCGTAGATTTATTATTTAAAAAAATTTAGTAAATATGCAATGAAATAATATCTTAAGATTATAAAGTAATTTTCATGAAACTAACATTGGCGGCATTGCTATCCTAATACATGAGGAGAGCCGTGAAATGAATCTCGTCAACTCGGTCATCAAGGTTTAAAAACCTCTACTGGTCCTCCTCATACCTGTCATAGGTTTCATGTTTGATCTCATGCCTCCATTATTTTAGGACTGCTTCAACCTTGACATTAAACACATAATTCCAAGCCCCCTCAAAGTCCTCAAGGCAGAAGCAGTCTTGTAGATTTACATACACATTTAGTAAGGATAATTTAATATCAATTACTAATTATTAATAAATAAAAAGCTAAAGTAATATACAGTTATCATAAGCTCGGTCCATATCGCCTTGTATGCGATCCATGGTAGTTCTTAGAAATGAAAATAAGGGTTGATAATGTTCGCTCTACGCATGAGAATCCTAATATATGCATTCAATCGGGTCAACCAAGGACTAACGGGCAAATTAGAACTATTCCACCGAATTATCGCCCTCATTACTCTTAACAGTTTATTTAGATTCAGGCTTACCTTCGCCACGTCTGTTCTCTATGCGATCTAGCTTAGCGCCTACAATAATAACATGATAATATATCATATAATATATAAATATGAAAATTAAAAGTATTTATAAAATTTGCCATTTGTTATCTCTCTTTCTTTTACTGCGAGTGCAATAGCTTTCCTAGTCTCCAACATAGGAAACATTTCCTCTAACTTTCTCGCAGCACATGGGTGGTACTTCCTTGAGTCAGCCATGGACTTATGAGACTTCGGAGGTAAGGGTAAACTGAGATAGTCCTGTGTTTTCGGCCGCAAGTCAGTATAGAATGTATATGATGGATATGTCGGGTCCAAGAAGCACCTACATAAGAAAGGAGAATCATTAATATGAATTTTTAATTGACCATTATTAATTATTAAATATTGAATACCCGTGTCGGGGGATAGTTCTGGTGCTTCATCAGAGGGGTCGGGTGATGAATAACCCACATCTGCAACAAATGAACACTATGAACACTATGAGCTAGATAAAATATATTAAAATATTAATTAATTTTTATACCTGCATTCGGAGATGGTAGTGTATCATCAGCACCAGTACCTGGCGTGATACTCCGTGATCGATCACTCTCCGGGCCAAAGAGCCTCCTCGCCCTCCTCATTTGCAAATTCAATTATTAACATAGTTAAGAATAAATTGTATACATACTCATGAGATATGTTATAAGAAATGCATTATTGTTTTTATTATGATAAGCTAAAAATCGGTAATGCAGTGTAACATATATAGTTTATACCTACATCTAGCGCTACATTCTGTGTGTAAGAGAATTCTTACCAAACGTCATCAGATGACCCAACTGGTTCACTATAATTATCTTCACTTTCTTCAATATATTTTTATTGTTATTAGGAAGAACAACAGATCTTGGTTCCTTGTACAAAACTACCCAATCAGACATGACATTCGGATCTTTCACGAAGAAGCACTGATCAGCTTGTTCTGCGAAAATTAATTTCTCATCCGTATATACTTCTCGGTGGAGATTGACTAGTGTAAATCCATAATGATCCTTGTGCTTTTCTGCAGAACACCATCGAACCTTGAACATCGTGTAACTATATTGTTCTGGTTTACCAAACCCATAAATTACCTCAACAATATCTTCTAATTGGTCATAATATAGTATGTCAGCTAGAATTGGGTTCTAATCTCTTATACTTGAAAAACATTCTTGAGCAAACAAACTCATGACCCTACTGTTCTGAGTTACCCTCCTATCATTGGTCTCTAGCGTTCGAAATTTATATCCATTGACCAAATACTCATTATAACATCTCACTTCGTGATAAGGGTATTGTGCATGGATAATAATTTTATCTGGTAATGTAGTACCATCAAGAAGTGATTTTTCAACCTAAGCCAAACAATTTGAGAATATTTAGGTGATGTTATATTATGAATGTTCAATAATTAATTGTAAAACACTTACATCAAATCTTAACCAATCAGAAAATTCTTTCTTATGTCTTTTCTGAATATTATGCGCTGCATTCCTACCGGTTGTTTTATTCTTAAGCTTCTCCAGATGTCACCTATATAAACAATATATAAGTTTGTATTGGTAAACTATATGTAAAATGAATATTTCTCATCTATATTACTGATTTTATTTGTTACCTTCAATAGTCTGTGAACATATCAAGGTTTTCCAACACATATGCATGAATTTGATCTAAGAGAGATCTCGGATATTTTTCACGCTTCCTCTCCTTATCAGGTGCTTAAGATGTAGTTTTCTTCTTGCACATGTAACGTGATGCAAACACAAAGCATTCGTTGGCCACGTATCCTTTAGCTATCGAGCCCTCGGGACGAGCTCGATTGCGAACATTGTGTTTCTTAGAGCCCAAGTATCTTAGAATCATAAGAAGAGTTAATTATTAGCATAGTAATTTTAAAAACGCATATACAATTAATGAATGTAACAAAATCCATAAATTATCTTTCAATCGGATACATCCAACGATAAGTAACAGGACCGGTGATTCTAGCCTCTCTTGTAAGATGCTGGGTAAGATGGACCATAATTGTAAAAAATGAAGGAGGAAATATTACTTCCATATTGCATAGAGTAACTCAGACCTCGGCTTCAAGTTTTTTAAATTCATCTACATCTATGACTTTAGAGCATAATTTTCTGAAGAATCCACAATACTCAATAATAATCTTCGACGCTTCTTTCTCCATATTGTTACGGATTGCAACAGGGAGCAATTGATGAAGAAGAAAATGATAATAATGGGTCTTCAGACCTAAGAGTTTTCTCTCTTGCACCTAGACATTATTTGAAATGTTAGAAGAGTAACCATCCGGCGACTTTACCGATTTGAGAATTTCACAAATTCATTGCATCTGCTCATTTGACATTGTAACACGAGACGGAGATAACTTTAAAATTTTAAGGCCAACATCTTGAGCTTGCAAATCATTTCGGATATTCAAAGTAGTCAGATCTTGGTGCGCCCGTAGGTCATCTTTCGACTTGTTTGCATGTTGTAGGAGAGTTGATACTATGTTATCACATATATTTTTCTCAATATGCAGGACATCTAAGTTGTGTCGGATTTTAAGATTTTGGTAGTATGGTAGCTGAAAGAAGCTACTAAATTTAGTCCATCCTCTAGGTATTTTTCGGCTTCGTCCTCAACTTGCATTTTTCAGACCTTTTGCTTATGCTTCAATGGCTTTTTTGACTTTAAATAATCTCTTACTCTGAGCGGGTTAAATTTAAATTAGCGATTTTTTCAAACACAACTTTTGGAAACCCCTTAAGTAATTTTACGATCTTATTACTTGTCAGCTGACGCGGTTTCATTCTCTTCTCAACTGTGCCATCAAACATAACTGATAATTTTCTGTACTTATGACTCAAGGGCAACCACCTTCGATTAAACTAATACCAACTCTTTCGGCTATATGGTAATTGAAGAGCTTCAAATTCTGGACCACATATAGGATAAGAACACTTGCCCTTCATAGAGTACCCGGACAGATCAGCATAAGCTAAAAAAATATTAATCATCCATAATAGAATAGCATGTAATCTAAACGATTCTTTTAAATGGGCATCATATGCTAAAATACCCTCAGACCATAATTGTTTCAGGTCATCAATTAGAGGCTCTAAGTAGACATCAATATCACTTTCTGGTGCATGCTTACCGAGTATCAGTAATGAAGGTATCATAAATAGCTATTTCATACAAAGCAATGGAGGTAAATTATATGGTATTAATACAACTGGCCACGTAGACCAGCAGGAGCTCATTACCCCTAATAGATTGAATCCGTCACTTGATAGACCCAGTCTTACATTTCTGCAATCTTCGGCAAAACGAGGATAAATTTTATCAACATGCTTCCGAGCTAAATCATCAGCAGGATGTCTCAATTTACCATCATCTACTCGATTTTCCTTGTACCACCTCATATTCTTTGCCGTTTTATTGTTCATGTACAATCTTCGCAATCTAGGAGCCAATGAAAATAAGCACCTTGGCTGGAATTTTCTTCTGTGTTATCCCTGTCTCCGTTGTAACTTTTGTTGAAGAATTTGTGCATTGCTTCCACCTAGAAACTCCATATGTCGGACACTCTTGATGGTCTTTATTGGCTTTATGGTTCAAAATACAATTATTCAGACATACATCAATCTTACTATAATCAAGACCCAGAGCGGAGACAATCTTCTCAGCTTGATAAGTTGTTTGGGGTATGCTATTCTCTCCTCCAGGAATTACAATCCGAAGAAAATTAAGAAGCATTTCAAAATAATTATCTGACATGCCGCTAAGTGTCTTAATATGTAAGAGTTTTAGCATAAATGAAAATCTAGAGTACTCGGTACATCCCTTATATAAGTCTTTTTCACTATCTTCTAGTAGCTCCATTATTCGCTTTATTTCTATGGAGGAATACATATCATTAATATTTTCAGCACTTTTGACATCTCCTACTTTTTCAGCTGCAACTTTGATATCATCTTTACTTTTATCTCCGATATCATCCTCGACATTATCATCAACATTATATTCTGTAGGTCGAGGAAAAATATCATTCAACATTGTTTCTGTGTTATCTATTCGTTGACCACCGGACGTACCAACATGCATATTTGGATCCTCATCTTCAGTGATACCTTCCCCATACCAGTTCTAATATTTATATTTTTCATCGAAACCTGATTTCATTAAGTAAATCCGTATATCATTTCTATTCAGCAGCTTCATATTCCTACACCTACAACAAGGACAATACATAGCACCGCTTCTTAAATTTCTCAGATTCATTTTAGCATAACGCATGAAGGCGTCACATCCCTCCTTGTATCATGTGTCATGAAATCTATGAAGCCGTGGGATATCTATCCATGATTTATCAGGAATTATCCTCATCTGTAAATTATATATAATTATTAACTACGATTAATCTCACAACTACTAGTATATCTATGACTCTTATACATTCAACATACATTCATATATCATTTAATAATATGAATATTTATCTATATAAAATATATATAAAACGTACGTAGAAACTAATTACACTAACTAATCTAGCGGCTGTCATAGGAATGCTTCTATCCATTAAGAATATAGTAGTGCTTACATCTAACTTCATATACTTTGTATATTTTTATTTCTTAAAAATTTTGACAGCACCTACCTATTGTTCTCCCTGTACACTATGTGAATATTATTATGCGCATCAGCAATAGCCCAAAACACAGAATAATATACGCTTATTATACACGAAGAACAACGAACACATGCTGCTAAAACATTCAAGAATGAAAATATACAAAATATACAAAGTTGGATGTATACACTACTATATTCCTAACCCGTCTGAGAAGGACAGATCCAATAATTATGAAATTCAGTACAAATTTTTTATTCATAGAATATAAAATAAACACTAATTTTCGGGAAAAAACTTCATCTCCTATCCAAATCTGAGTCGTATATCATATATTATAATTCCAAAGAATTGGATGTAATAATTGAACGAAAATCTAGGGATAACGTTATTTTTTCATTCACCTAAATTGGATTGTAACACATTATAAAAATTTATAATGTGTTATATATCACTCTATTTTTAAAATTTTTTATTTCACATATTTTTACATCACAAACTTAAATAATCACACCTACTTATAACACGAATGAAACTTAATTGCGTTAAGGTTTATAAGTGTTTAATTATATTTATGATTACTAGTGTTGTTGAAATGAATTAACATGTAGTTGAGTTAGGGTTAATTCATAACTAATATTTTTTTCAATTAGGGTTTTAAGAATTGAACTCGTTTATTTTTTTATCATAAATTAGGGTTTTAAAACTAAATTCAACAATAAACAATAATGAAATTAAAAATGCTAAAGCTAAGTAGAAAAATCATACCTTTAAGCAGATAAAATAGCGGACGCGCCGGTGGTCACGGTTGGACTGCTGGAAAGCTAGGATTTTTTTTAATTAAAGTGAAGGGGGGCCGACTTGCGGAAGGGGGCTGAGAGGGGAAGGGCGACCTGCTGCGCAGTGCTGAAGGAGGGGCGGAGCGCAAGGTCGTAAGGCAGGAGGCGGGTGGTGGAACAAAAAAAAAAAAAGGGAGGGGGAGGCCTCGGCGGCAAGAGGGGAGGGGGTGGAAACGGCAGCGGGGGAGGGGGTGCAGGACGGAGCGCTGGGAAGGCCGTGGGGGGGGGCCGCACAGCGTGAAGGGCTAGCGCAACGGGAGGGGAAGGCGAAAGTGTGGTGCGACGCGGCGAAAAACTTTAAGGAGGGGTGCGAGCGGGGCGGCGGCAAGGGGCCTTAAAAAGGAAGGGAGGGGGCGACTTAAGGCAGGAGGAGGTCGCGGTCGAGCGCGCGGCGGTCAGCTTAACGGGAGGAGGCTGCAGCGAGGCGAAAGCGCGGTTACGGCGCGGAAGGGGCGGCTAAGCGAGGGGGGGGGGGAGGGGTGTGACGCGAGATGGCGGACTGCGGCAAAGTAGGGGTACGGGAGCGTGGGAGAAGGGAAGCGGCCGGGGAGGAGGCTGGGGAGGCTGTCGGGAAGCGGGGCCAACCGAGGCTCGCCGAGAGGCGAGAGAGAGCAGGGACAAGAAGAGCTGAGAGCTCAGAGAGTGCCGAGATTGAGCGCGGCGGGCGAAGGGGCCGTTAGGATTCCTGTTTAGGCCAAAACCTAGACAGAATTCCGTCTAGGTTACTAAACAATCTAGACAAAATTCCATCTAGGTTGCTCAGCAATCTAGACAGAATTTCTTCTAGATTAATAAGAAACCTAGATGGAATTCTGTCTCGGTTACTGAGCAACCTAGACAGAATTCCGTCTAGGTTGATGATTCCGTCTAGCTTGTCAAACTAGATGGAAAATTCCGTCTAGTTTGACCTAAACTTGACGGAACAACCTCGACAAAAAATTTTCGTCTAGTTTGATTCAACCTAGACGGAAATATTTTTCATCTAGGTTGTTCCGTCTAGATTGGTGGTTTTTCTACTAGTGATTTATCTTTCCCTCACATCTCGTTGGGGGACTTTACCCTCTCAATTTTTAATAGTCCACAATTATATATTTATAAATCTAATCATCCATAACTCAGAGATCCATGCATCCTAGACAACCTATCCTAGACAGATATTGAACATTTAGAATGTGGACAAAACTAGACGGAAGCACACTATGTAGAAAGAACCGTCTAGGATGTAGCATCCTAGATGGCCAAACCATCTAGGATGTAAACGTAGATGGTTATTTTTTTATTTTATTTTTTTTTTATAAATGGAGCCACCATCCTAGATGGCCAAAAAAATCACCCTTTTTGGGTGAAAAGTGAAAAGAGCGATTCTTTTCATTTTTCACCAAAAACCCACTCCTTTGTTCTCACTTTCACTCCCACTCCCAGAACCTTAGCTCTATGCTTCTTGATCTACCACCCTCAACGGACCCAATCCCTCCGTGGTTCCCTTGCAACTCCGTGCTCTCCCTTCCCTGTTATATACTTGACCACGTAATTGGCTTCCTTTTTCTTTTTACTTTTTTAATTCCTTTCCTCTTTCCTCCTTTCTTTCTTTCTTTTATCCCCATGTGCTGTCAACAGAGAGGTGTGAATGGAACTGGTTCCCCTAATGCTCGGATTCGAATTGAGGGAGGGCGGTTCCAAGTAGGACTCGATCAGAGTTTTGAACGGAACTTTATTTATTGTTTGTCCGCATAGAGAGCCCCCTGCATCCCCCTCCCCTTCTCGCAAGTGAGTCTTCCCCTCCCTCCCCCTCCTCCTCCTCCATGTCT
>NC_033794.1:32819826-32831343 GCF_001876935.1 Asparagus officinalis
TCCATGTCTCCCACCACCACCATCACCACACTGACAGACCTACCCACTAACATCCTCAACTAAATACAGAAATGCCTTCCTCTCGATGACTACCTCCGCTTCCCCATCGTCTGCACCTCTTGGCATTATACGGCCGAACGCGTCACCCATCAGCCTTTCACGGACACAGACCTGTACTTTAAACGTCTCCTTCTCCATCTGCGAGCTCCACTCTGCAGACTCCTCCATCAAGCCTTCTCCGCCCTCGCCAAGCTCACCTACCACTCCTCCCATTGCCTCCTTGTGATCTAATCCTGGCCATCCCCAACGAGTTCTCTATATCATTTTCATCTCAGGATCTGTGAAAAAATGCAATACCTATTGACAATTTAAGATTTTGAGAAACTCCTGAGTGTTGATCTATGGTTTATTCAAATATTTTTTTATCAATTGTATTTAGTCCTAACCCTAATTGACACTATAACCTAAATCTAATGACTTTATTGGCTAATCCCGACACTAAATCTAATCCCAGACATAATTACCCCTAAAACTATATGTAACAGTAAACCCTAATTATTGTAATTAGACTAATTACCCAATAAGCCTAACCCTAATCATTATTATAACACTAATTATTATATCTTGCTAAATGTAAACTTTAATTAAAAGAACTAGCGCTAATTACTCTAATTAGACTAATTACTCTAACAAGCCTAGCACTAATCATTGTAACACTAATTACTATGTTTTGTCAATCTTAAATCTAACACTAAGTAATAAACCTAAGCCTTTACTCCAATAAATCTTACTCTAACTAGTCTAATTACCCTAGGCCTAGCCCTCATTATTTCAACGCTCACGATATATCTTCTTAGACACAATTTAATTCATAGAACTAGCGCTAACTACTCTAATTAGGCTAACTACTCTACTATGACTAGCCCTAATTATTATTAAATTAACTATATCTTGTTAACCCAAAAACCGAGTGTTTGTGGAAAAATTTGCAGTAAAAAGACAATGAAAGAAAATTGACTTGTATTCTCTCAAAATCGATTACAATTTGGATTCCGATTACAAAAGAGAGGAGAATGATCTGGATTCTCCCCTTTGTTTAAATCTGGGTTCTTCACGATGGCGATGAGATGCCTCCCTCGAATGCTAGCGTCGAGTTTGCTTCTCGTTGACGATCCGACGTCTTGTTTCACAGGAACATGATCTTCTCCTCACGATTTAACGTTGTGGAGAACTTGCGTGGCAAGTTTGAAACTCTGGACGAGTTGATAACTCTGAATGAGTTGGAAACTCTTGAAAAAGAGTTGATTTGAACCGAGAATCGGTTCTCAAGCCAAGGATGAAGAAGCTCTTGTTGCAGATCTCCCCAGCTCCAGAAATGCTCTAAGGATCCTGTTGACGAGCTAAGAAGTTCCAACCGACCGAACCCCTGAACTGAATTAATTTTCAGTTATTTATAAGGGATTAAGAGGTGTAACCGCCCCCTTAATTCGCTCCTAAGTAGGGCTAATGGGATGTAACCGCCCCTTAAATCACTCCTGAGTGGAGTTGTGATCCCCTCAGATCGTGGGAAACGGTTTTGGAACCGTTCAGCTCATGTTTGAACGAGTCAAACGTAAATCCTGCATTCTGGAATGAAATCTGCGTTTGAACGCAGCGTCTGGAGGCTCGGACGTAGCGTCTTGTTGGAAGCTGCGTTGGTAGTTTGTTGGAAGCTGCGTTTGTGGCCGAACATGAGCTGCGTTTATGGCCGAACATGAGCTGCGTTTGTGGCCGAACATGAGCTACGTTGGCGGCCGAATCTGAGCTGCGTTTGTAGCTTTTAGAGCTGCGTTTGTGGCGTTGGAAGCTGCATCTGAGCTGCGTTTGCAGCTTTTGGAGCTGCGTTTGTGGCGTTGGAAGCTGCGTCTGAGCTGTGTTTGTAGCGATTTGGAAGCTGCGTTTGGCAGCATTGGAAGCTGCGTCTGAGCTGCGTTTGCAGCGATTTGGAAGTAGAAGCTGCGTTGGCAGCTTTGGAGGCTGCGCTTGAGCTGCGTTCGTGGCTATGAACATGGTGCGTCTTGATGCTGGTACGCGGGGAGGACTTCCACGTCTTGGTTTGAAGAGACCGTCGATTTGTAGTCTCTTTCTGTCGAAGTGTTACAAAGATCGTCATTTTATAATCTTTGCTTTAGCTCTCTGATATGTGAGAGTCGTCAGATTGTAACTCTCGATGTTGATTGTGAAGGCTGTTGATTAGAGCTTTCATCAGTTATTGCGAAGGTCGTCAGATTGTAACCTTCATCAGTCTGCGTGAAAGTCTTCAAATTGTAACCTTCTGGAAGTCGTCAGATTGTAACTTCCATCATCGGTGTTTGATGGTGATCAACTATCTATTATGATTTTTAGACAGCCTACACCGAGACATTGATTATTACTAAACCTAGTTACCCTACTAAGCCTAGCCCCAATATTTTAAATGTAATTCTCCATAAACTTTAATGTAAACTCTAATTAGTCTAATATCAACACACGTATGTATATGCTATATGAGTATTTTATAAGTTTGTTTGTGTGTGTAAAAGTGTGCTTTAGTCAGAAAATTATGTTTTTTTAAAAGTTAGTGTAATATATAATACAAAAATCATTATATATCTGACTTAGGTGAATAAAAAGTTAACGTTATCCATAGACTCCTTTTTAATAATTACCGTCAATAATTTAGACTTCTAATATAACATACACGACTCATTTTGGGTATGAAATTATGTTTTCTATCCAAAAGGGATCGTGTACTTTATGTAATAAGTAGAAGATGATGGGCATTTGAAATCATAATTATTGGATCTGTCTAGTGTTAGTTCTCATGTTCATGATTTTATTGTCTAATCTAATTTTAATAATTAACAAACAATTCCTAACATCGTTTGTCAAGTGTTTGTATTTGCTTGTTAGGAATTCTATACAAATATTTCGTCGGAGGTTAGATGGATTTGCGCGTTCACGATGATATTCACAGGAGGTTGGAAGGAAAATAGGAATGAAGCCATCGCAATTCAAGTCAAGATTCATTATCGCTCCATCCGCAACCAAGACGAGTTTATTGAAGATCATTTGCTTGGGTATATAGTTTTATAGTTTAGGCTTTACTTTATGTGTTTATACATTAAAGCTCAAACTACACACATACACGTTATTTCATTTTACGGCTTTCATTGGTTATTTTGCTTTGCTAAAAGATATATTTAGCCATCAATACTTTGAAAGATAAGTTTTAGCCATATAAATATGAAATTAATAAATATATTCATATACATGCACATGTGTTTCATATTTATCGTATTATACATCGTTTTGAGAAAATAACTCGTTTAAGGATTAAAGACTCAATAATAATATTTTACATCTTTTCGTAAGTCTATAAATCCATTCAAAAGAATTTCCAAGCTTGTTTGAGAAGTTTGTTTAGAAAATCAGCTTTTCGGGTTTTGTGCTATTTTTGCAAAACATATGAGTTTTTACAAATGAAAAATGATATTTTAAAATTTTCTTCTTTAACATATATATTTTCATGTATATAAACATTTTCCGAAGTTTTATTATTTTGGAGTTGATTTGTTATTTTTAATTGATTTTATAAAATTAGTTTTTTAGGTGAATGGTGTTCTGTGAACAGTACCGATCGACCGACGTGACCGATCAGACTATTTTTCTAGCGACTGAGTTTTTTAGCTGATCAGTCGACCGATTGACCCTGACCAGTCGACCGATACACAACCATGAGTCGATCGATAAGAGATCCGTTACAATAACGACTAGTTTTTTCTGATTCCAATTTTTGTGGTTTTTACCTCGGTTTTTGTGTTTTCCTCTGGTTTGGGCTAAAAAGTTGAGAGACTATAAATAGTCCTTAACACTTAATTTTTAACTATGAAAGTTTAGAACAAGCTTTGCAAGTTTTTGTTTAAGGGTTTCAAAGAAAAATCAAGAGTGTTTTTATTTGTGTGAAGAGAGTTTCACAAGAGAAGGATCACAACAACGTTCTTGAGAATTTCACCTCAGATCTCCACTTCTCTTATTTTCAGAGAAGTTTTCTAAACTCCTTTGTTCTAGCAAATTATTATTTTGTTTTTCATATATTTTTGCTAGATTGATTTGAGTTTAAATTTCATTATACTTATTGTTTCACACACAACCATTGAGCTTACGTATTTACATATAGTATAATTAGGTTGTTAGTGTAATTCTTGAGGGAGCTATAATTTCGTTCTCATTTTTATTAGAGAATAATTCATTTTATCCACACTTATTGAGAGATCACGTTGTAATACACAAGGATACTTAGAGAAGTGGTTGGGAGAAGAACGTGGTCAATTCTAAGAGGAATCGTTTGGTTTTAAAAGCCTAAGGAGAGATAGTAATTCCAAGCACTTAAGGAATGTGACACGGATAAGCCAATACTTAAAGAAGTGTATTGTGGGATTAACATCATGTGATATTTCAAAAGTTTTCGATGAGTTTTGTTTGTTGGAAATTTGATGTAAAAAGACAATGAAAGAAAATTTGACTTGTATTCTCTCAAAATCAATTACAATTTGGATTCCGATTACAAAAGAGAGGAGAATGAATTTGATTCTCCCCTTTGTTTAAAACTGGGTTCTTCTTGGTAGCGGTGGAGTGCTTCCTTCGATTGATCGCGTCGAACTTGCTCTCCGTTGACGATCCGACCGTCCTTCTTCACTGGAACAATTGAAGTGCTTGATGACTTCGGTTTAGAACTCTTGACGAGTGTAAAGAACTCTGAACGAGTTGAGAACTCTGACAAGAGTTTGTTGAAAACCGAAGGTTTTGTTTTATGTGATTAACTTGTGTTGCAAGTTAATTAAGAACTCTTGACGAGTTTAAGAACTCAGAATGAGTTGAAACTCTGTAACAGAGTTGTTGGAACCGAAGATTCGGTTAATTGCCAAGTGTATTATGACGTTGATGAAGGGATCCTCCGAGATTTGATTAACTGATCGTTGATCAGTTCTTTGATCTTCAAAAGATCTCCTCCTTCGTGCTGTTGAACTGCTGAGATTTGTTGACCTGGGCCGGTTTGATGCCAGCTCCTCTTTAACCTTATGCGGTTTTACTGTTAAAAGCCGATTCACCAACCAACCGATCAACCCCTTACTCGGTTGAGTAAGTCGGTTATTTATAGGGGGTTAGTGATGTAACCAACCCCTATTTCCGCTCCTTTGTGGGCGAGAATCCCTCAGAACGTGGGATAACGGTTTTGAGGCCGTTCGACTTGCGTTTGAACAAGTCAAAACGCCTCAGTTGGCGTTATGGGCTTTAACTCTGCGTCCAAGGCTTGAGACGCAGAGTTAAATCTCTGTTAGAGATTTGAGACGCACAGGCCGTGTGCGTTGAAGCTCAACTCTGCGTCCAGAGTTTGGGGCACATAATTGAGTCTATTGAAGAACGCACGTTATGTGTGCGTCTTGTACTTTAACTCTGCGTTACAGAGTTCGATGTCTGCTGAGGAACACACAAGTGTGCGTTTTGAACTTAGGAAACGCAGGAATGACTTTCTGCGTTTGAGAGAGGTTGTTGACTTGTAACCTCATCCATTATAACATTGCGAAGGCTATTGTTTATTGATCCTTGCCTGTTATAGGATATGAGAGTCGTCAAATTGTAACTCTCACTGTTGGTTGCGAAGGCTGCAGAATAGAGCTTTCATCAGTTGTCGGAAGCGTCGTCGAATTGTAACTCTTCTCGATCTACGTGAAAGGTCCTCTATTTACCGCTTTCGATTGTCGACCCGAAAGCTATTTGATTGTAGCTTTCGTTGTGAGAGCTTGACGGGAATCAACATCCATAGTGTTTTGAAGATGAATATTTGCCCATAGCTCTCTACCAAGCAACTCACCAACTAAATCCAACCTTTTATTTCTGAAATCATTACGCTGCTCATCAGCATCTCTAATAGTTGCTAATATCATATTAGTCATGCTGTTGTCGCAGCCATCAAGATCAATCATCTCAGAGATGAGGCCGTGTTTATAGCGGTTGCAGAATTGCGGATGCAAAGATCAGAAAGTCGTCTGATTGTAACTTTCATTATCAGGGCTTGATAGGGATCGACTATCTATTGTGATTGTTAGACAGCCTACAGAACCCCCTCCAAAGTTTTCGAAAGTTCGCGGTTGACTGGGACGAATTTTCGGAATACTTTGGATCCCAAAATTTAGAAGACATTGTCATACTTGGTTGATTGTAATCTAATTGTACTCATCCAATGGACTCTTCAGTGGAGTCACCTGTTTCTTCTTGGCTTTAGTATGGCTGACATTAGCCTCCCTCTATTTATTTGGAACCATGTCTTGGCTATAAACATAGAGGAATTCGTGTGGTCGAGTCAGAACGCACAGATAAATTTCTTGCGTTATTGAACTGAAACGCAGGGTTAAATTCTGCGTTTAAGAATTCCATCAAATGCAGACGCACAGGCGGATTATAACGCAGAGCTGAACTCTGCGTTCAGAAGCTCAAGCATCACAGACGCACAGGCCACATTTGGCGGGCATTCGGGCCTATGGTGCCGACCCGATTTGACAGCTCATAGCTGTCTATAAATAGACCGCTAAGGGTCAAATCAAAAGTCACCCGACTTTTTGCCTCCTCTCTTTCGGAAGATTTTTAACGAAGCCTCTTCGTTCTCAACTCCGGTGACCTTGCTCGTCTTCTCCGACCCTCTTCCATGGGTTCCAAGAAAAAGGCTGCTCCTCGCCCAAGATCTCCTGCTGCAGCAGCGCCGTCATTTCAGGTTCCACCCGTCGGTGGTAAGTGTCGCCCTTTTTGGCCGTCAAACTCGCTTCGGCAAGTTCTTCAAAAACCATAGATGGGTTGCCGTCAAACTTGCTTCGGCGAGTTCTTTGAAAAACCCTATATGGGTTCTTGCAAACGAGGAAGATGACTCGTTTTATTATTGTAACGCAGAGTTAAGATTCTGCGTTTTGAATTCGAAACGTCAGAGGCTTGACCTTTGCGTTTATGAAATTTTAACGCCAGGCTTGAACTGTGCGTTCAAAAACTTAACGCAGAGTTTGACCTCTGCGTTGATGAAAATTAACGCCAGGTTTTAAATGTGCGTTCGAAAACTTAACGCCAGGCCTTAACTGTGCGTTCGAAGACTTAACGCAGAGTTTAACCTTTGCGTTGATGAAAATTAACACCAGGTCTTGTTTGTTGGAAATTTGATGTAAAAAGACAATGAAAGAAAATTTGACTTGTATTCTCTCAAAATCAATTACAATTTGGATTCCGATTACAAAAGAGAGGAGAATGAATTTGATTCTCCCCTTTGTTTAAAACTGGGTTCTTCTTGGTAGCGGTGGAGTGCTTCCTTCGATTGATCGCGTCGAACTTGCTCTCCGTTGACGATCCGACCGTCCTTCTTCACTGGAACAATTGAAGTGCTTGATGACTTCGGTTTAGAACTCTTGACGAGTGTAAAGAACTCTGAACGAGTTGAGAACTCTGACAAGAGTTGTTGAAAACCGAAGGTTTTGTTTTATGTGATTAACTTGTGTTGCAAGTTAATTAAGAACTCTTGACGAGTTTAAGAACTCAGAATGAGTTGAAACTCTGTAACAGAGTTGTTGGAACCGAAGATTCGGTTAATTGCCAAGTGTATTATGACGTTGATGAAGGGATCCTCCGAGATTTGATTAACTGATCGTTGATCAGTTCTTTGATCTTCAAAAGATCTCCTCTTTCGTGCTGTTGAACTGCTGAGATTTGTTGACCTTGGGCGGGTTTGATGCCAGCTCCTCTTTAACCTTATGCGGTTTTACTGTTAAAAGCCGATTCACCAACCAACCGATCAACCCCTTACTCGGTTGAGTAAGTCGGTTATTTATAGGGGGTTAGTGATGTAACCAACCCCTATTTCCGCTCCTTCCTCCGACATAGGTCTTTTTTGACCTATTATTTGCCGTAGTGATACGGGGGAGGAATCTTCAACTCGCAGAGCGAGTTTAAGGTCTTGGCCAAAGGAGAGGGCTTTCTTTGGCATCTCAGCAGTAGTGTTGACCTCCGTAGAGGTCCTGTGGGTATCACGCCTAGCTTTTGGGCTAAGGGACCCAGAGGAGAGGACCTCCTCATACTTGGCTTGGTCGAACTCTACGACGAGAGTTTCGACGGTGGTTCCTGTAAGGTGAACGTCGGATTGCGCCACCACTTCCTCGTCAGAGAAGCTAGTCCCCAGCGGAGTCGCCATCTTTTGTTTGTTGGAAATTTGATGTAAAAAGACAAAGAAAGAAAATTTGACTTGTATTCTCTCAAAATCGATTACAATTTGGATTCCGATTACAAAAGAGAGGAGAATGAATTTGATTCTCCCCTTTGTTTAAAACTGGGTTCTTCTTGGTAGCGGTGGAGTGCCTCCTTCGATTGATCGCGTCGAACTTGCTCTCCGTTGACGATCCGACCGTCCTTCTTCACTGGAACAATTGAAGTGCTTGATGACTTCGGTTTAGAACTCTTAACGAGTGTAAAGAACTCTGAACGAGTTAAGAACTCTGATAAGAGTTGTTGAAAACCGAATGTCTGGTTTGATGTGATTAACTTGCGTTGCAAGCTAATTAAGAACTCTTAACGAGTTTAAGAACTCAGAATGAGTTAAAACTCTGTAACAGAGTTGTTGGAACCGAAAATTCGGTTAATTGCCAAGTGGATGATACCTTTGATGAAAGGATCCTTCGGGATTTGATTAACTGATCGTTGATCAGTTCCTTGATCTCCCGAAGATCTCTTCCTTCCGATTACTCAACTGCCGAGATTTGTTGACCTTGGGTGGTTTTGATACCAGCTCCCCTCAACTCTTTGCGGTTTTGATCTCAGAAACCGATTGATCAACCTATCAACCCGCCAACCCCTTACTCAGTTGAGTAAGTTGGTTATTTATAGGGTGATGTGGAGTGTAACCAACCCCTATTTCCGCTCCTTTGTGGGCGAGAATCCCTCAGAACGTGGGATAACGGTTTTGAGGCCGTTCGACTTGCGTTTGAACAAGTCAAAACGCCTCAGTTGGCGTTATGGGCTTTAACTCTGCGTCCAAGGCTTGAGATGCAGAGTTAAATCTCTGTTAGAGATTTGAGACGCACAGGCCGTGTGCGTTGAAGCTCAACTCTGCGTCCAGAGTTTGGGACACGTAGTTGAACCTATTGAAGAACGCACGTTATGTGTGCGTTTGGTGCTTGAACTCTGCGTTGCAGAGTTAGACATTCGCTGGAGAACGCACAAGTTGTGTGCGTTTCGAATTTGAGAAACGCAGAATTAAACTTCTACGTTTGATAGAGGTTGTTGACTTGTAACATCGTCTGCCATGACATTGCAAAGGCCATTGTTTATTGGTCTTTGCCTGTTATAAGATATGAGAGTCGTCAGATTGTAACTCTCACCAACGATCGTGAAGGCCACTGAATAGGGTTTTCATCAGCTGTCGGAAGCGTCGTCAAATTGTAACTCTTCTCGATCTGTGTGAAAAGTCTCCTATTTGCCCTTTCCGACTGTCGACCCGAAAGCTATTTGATTGTAGCTTTCGTTGTGAGAGCTTGACGGGAATCAACATCCATAGTGTTTTGAAGATGGATATTTGCCCACAGCTCTCTACCAAGCGACTCACCAACTAAGTCCAACCTTTTATTTCTGAAATCATTACACTGCTCATCAGCATCTCTAATAGTTGCTAATATAATATTAGTCATGCTGTTGTCGCAGCCATCAAGATCAATCATCTCAGAAATGAGACCGTGTTTGTAGCGGTTGTAGGGTTGCGGATGTAGTGATTAGAAAGTCGTCTGATTGTAACTTCCATTATCAGGGCTTGATAGGGATTAGCTATCCATTGTGATTTTTAGACAGCCTACAGAACCCCCTCCAAAGTTTTCGAAAGTTCGCGGTTGACTGGGACGAATTTTCGGAATACTTTGGATCTCAAAATTTAGAAGACGTTGTCAGACTTAGTTGATTGGAATCTAATTGTACTCATCCAATGGACTCTTCTGTGGGGTCACTTGTTTCTTCTTGGCTTTTAGTCGCTTTGATAGCTGACATTAGCCTCCCTCTATTTATTTGGAACCATGTCTTGGCTATAAACATAGAGGAAGTCGTGTGGTTGAGTCAGAACGCACAGATAGATTTCTTGCGTTATTGAACTGAAACGCAGGGTTAAATTCTGCGTTTAGGGATTCCATCAATGTAGATGCACGGCGGATTATAACGCAGGGGTGAATTCTGCGTTCAGAAGCTCAAGCGTCACAGGCGCACAGGCCACGTTTGGCGGGATTTTGGGCCTAGAACCCCGACCCGATTTGACAGCTCATAGCTGTCTATAAATAGACCGCTAAGGGTCAAATCAAAAGTCACCCGACTTTTTGCCTCCTCTCTTTCGGAAGATTTTTAACGAAGCCTCTTCGTTTTCGACGTCGGTGATCCTGTTCATCATCTCCAACCCTCTTCCATGGGTTCCAAGAAGAAAGCTGCTCCACGCCCAAGATCCCCTGCTGCAGCGGTGCCGCCGTTTCAGGTTCCGCCCGTCGGTGGTAAGCGTCGCCCTTCGTGGCCGTCAAACTCGCTTCGGCGAGTTCTTTAAAAAACCCTAGATGGGTTCTTGCAAACGAGGAAGATGACTCGTTTTATTATTGTAACGCAGAGTTAAGATTCTGCGTTTTGAATTCGAAACGTCAGAGGCTTGACCTTTGCGTTTATGGAAAACTTAACGCCAGGCCTTAACTGTGCGTTCGAAGACTTAACGCAGAGTTTAACCTTTGCGTTGATGAAAATTAACGACAGGTCTGAACTGTGCGTTCGAAAATTTAACGCAGAGTTCGACCTTTGCGTTAATGAACTTAAACGCCAGATCTGAACTGTGCGTTCGAAAATTTAACGCAGAGTTCGACCTTTGCGTTAATGAACTTTAAACGCCAGCTCTGAACTGTGCGTTCGACAGCTTAACGTAGAGTTTAATCTCTGCGTTGATGAAAATTAAACGCCAGACTTGAACTGTGCGTTTGATAATTTTCTTTCTTATGGACTTAGCTAAAGCTCCCTTCACTTGACTGATTGAATATTTCTTTCTTTTGCAGTGCCTTACACCCGCGAACCTCTCAATCTTCGTCACCACTTCGGGCATGGGGGAGGTGTGGACTCTAATATGCAATTCAATCTGCATCAAGAACTCCCAATATTCCAGGACACCGATAAAGATCGTGTCACTCTGATCTCAGATCCAAATACTGATGTACTCAGGGTTTTAGCTAAGGACGCTAAGTTTGAGACTGGGTCTCGTAAGAAACTCACCAAGCCAGCTTTCTTATTTGGGGATCGTGTCACTATCTCAAAGGGGATCGTGCACGACGGTCACTACAAATAGCTCAGGCAGATCGGCGATCGTCGCTTCTTCCTCCCTGACATGCACAAGATGTTTCCCATCTCCTACTACCAATGTGCTTCTGTTCCCCGTCACATGAATTGGGACTTGGTGAGAGA
>NC_033794.1:32832343-32886703 GCF_001876935.1 Asparagus officinalis
CATAAAGTTGTTAACTGAGTGCAATGGAATCGATAATGAAGAAAACACCAACTTTCCCCGCGAACACTTGCATGTCATGCCATGTTGTTTTATAATTTGTTACTTTACTGCAAAATTCAGCTTTTGATGATGTACGTATTGCTCTATAACTCTTGTTAACATTTGATTTATATTTTTAGGCCGAGACTTCTCGACAAGGTGGAGCTGGTGATGAGGATGATGATGATCAGGACTAATTTGTTTTGTTTTAACTTTGAAAACAATGAGTGTGCTGTATAAATAATATTTATAATATTGGGATATTTATTTTGTTTTTAGTGAAATATGTGTTATATATGCGTGAGAATAAAATATGTGTTATATGTGGTTGTGCTGTATAAATTTATTGTACAGGTTTTATTGTAAAATATATTATACAGGGTTTTTAAATTTCCAAATTTTTTTTTAAAAAAATACTGCTACTTTTTAGCGACGGATTTTCAGTCGCTGAAAATACTTTTGGCGACGGAAAACAAACACAGCAAATAGAAACTGACACACACTTTTGGCGACGGATTTTCCATCGCCAAAAGTTATAGCGACGGAATTTGTCGTCGCAAAAAATTTAACAAAAACGACGGATTTTCCGTCGCTAAATTTCCATCGCTGAAATTTAGCGACAGAAAAGCCGTCGCTAAAACTTACTTTGCCTACCCTCACTGTAGTGACGGAGTTTTGGCGACGGAATTATTATTTTTCTGTCGCTAAAACTTTTAGCGACGGATTTTTGACTTTTGGTGACGGATTTGTTCGTCGCCGAAAGTCCAGTATGCAGTAGTGAAATGTGGCTATGCATCAACTCAACATCAAACAGAATGCCAAACTTGTTAAGCAACAACAAAAAAAGTTTCGTCCGCAGATCATGGAGTCGATTGAAGCTGAGGTTAAAAAGTTGATCAACTCAGGCTTCATCAGAGAAGAGCAACATCCAGATTGGGTGGTGAATATTATTTTGTTCCTTAAAAAGAATGAAAAAATCAAAATCTATATTGATTTTAGAGATCTGAATATCATCTTCCCAAAAGATGACTTTCTTCTTCCTATCACAGATGTCATCATTGACAACACATGTGGGTTTGAGATAATGTCATCCATAGATGTATTCTCAGAGTACAATCAAATTAAAATGCATCCAAATGACAAAAAGCACACATCATTCAGAACACCTCTTAGTATCTTTTGATACATAGTTATTCCCTTCGGCCTAAAGAATATGGGTGCTACGTATCAACGAGCAATGATGAAGATTTTCCAAGAACATCTCCGAAAAACCATCGAATGCTATGTTGATGATTTGGTCGTTAAAAGCCACAACAAAAATGACCACATTAAAGAATTGAGGAGAATGTTTGATCTCATGCGAAGTCACCAATTGAAGATTAATCCTTCCAAGTCTTTCTTGGGAATGTGCAGTGGCAAGTTCCTCAGATTCATCGTCACCACGAAAGGTATCCACATTGACCCCGATAAGGTGAAAGCGGTCCACGAATTGCAACCTTCGAGAAATTTCAAAGAACTCAGAGGTTACAAGGACGATTGGCGTACATCTACTAATGCATCTTGAATCTTGTAGGAAAATGTCAACCATTCTCTAAGCTCATAAAGAAAGGTGTGTCATTCATTTGGGATGATGCTTGTCAGAAATCATTCGAAGACATTAATGCGAACTTATCAAATCCTCCTATCCTCATCGTACTGAAGTCAGGGAAACCATTCTTGATTTATGTGAAAATGATGAACCACTCATTAAGTGCTCTACTAGTGTAAGATGATGACAACGGTCATGAGCAGATAGTTTATTATTTGATTAGAACATTGGTTGGTGCTAAATCTCGATATCCGATAATTGAGAAGGAGTCCCTTGCCCTGGTGTTTGCAATTCAAAAGATACGATACTATTTGGTTGGACAGATAATTTACATCATTTCCAATGTTAATCCAATTTGGGTGTTCATGACGCAACCGGCTTCTATGAATTGGCGATTAGCGAGATGGGCTTTGCTTCTGTCACAATACAATATTCACTTTAGACAATAAAAGTCAGTCAAAGAGTAGACAATTTATGATCTTCTAGCGGTTCACCCTATGAAAGATAAAGCATAGCTATATGAAGATTTGTTGGATGAAACCCACGAAGTCAACACTACCTCTCATCAGCAAGTGTGACAGTTGTATTTTGACGGTGCCTCTTGAGCAACTCATGTGGCAAGCACTCCTAGATATTTAAAGATTTCCTCAGGAGTCAGAGTCATCTTAGTTTCCCTAGAGAAGCATATGATACCTCGAGCCTATTCACTAATCGAGTCATGTTCTAACAACGTGACTGAATATAATACGCTCCTCATTGGACTCAGATTCGCCAAAGATCTAAGGGTGGCGTACCTTGAAGCCTTTGGCGATTCCTAGCTAATAATCAACCAAGTTTGAGGAGAATACGAAGTCATGAATCAAGACTTGATCCCGTATTATAAAGTGGTTGTTGAGATGGTGGAATCATTTGAAGACTTCTTCATCGAGTATATCCCGCACCTTCAGAACACATACGCAGATGCACTAGTAGCACTGGCAGTCTCTCTAGCACAACCTCCTGAGACGAAACAGCTGGTTACTGTGAGAACTCATCAACTCTTCATACTAGACTATGCCCTAAACATCAAATAGGTGCATGCAACTAGACTTCCCTATTATTGACTATGTCTTACATGACATCTTGCCGGAAGACATAAAAGAAAGGGACTCAGTCCGGCAAAGAACACTAAAGTTTTACTACAATGCAGAAACCCAAACACTTTATCACCGTACATATGATGGCTTGTTGCTCCGATGCCTTTAAACCAAAGAGGCAGAAGAAGCCCTCAAGGAAGCGAATGATGGAACTTGTAGTACACACCAGCCCGGTCCTAAGCTACATGATCGCCTTAGAAGATTAGGCTATTATTGGCCTACTATGGTCAAAGACGCAGTCGCGTATGCCCGACGATGCCACGCATGTTAGATACATGTCAATTATATGCATTAGCCACCGGAGCACTTGCACCCTTCAACCACGTCTTGGCTATTTGAAATCTAGGGAATGGACATTGTTGGTCCCATTTTTCCTCCGTCAACCAAAAGTGATCATTTTATTTTGGCAATCACTGACTATTTCTTCAAGTGAGCTGAAGCAATTCCACTCAAAGAAGTATAGACGAGCAATGTCATTAAGCTCATCAAACCCCATATGATCTATCGATACGATGTTACAAGACAAATCGTGCATGATAACGGCCCTCGGTTTGTTAGTAATGCATTCATCAAATTCTATGGAAAGTTCAGAATTCAAGACGTCTCGTCAACAGCAAACAATCCCACTGCAAATGGTTTATCTGAGCCCTTCAACAAGACCATCATTAAGATCTTGACGAAGCTAGTAAAAACTAACAAGTGAGATTGGGATAACAAACTTGGTGAGGCTCTCTGGGCCTATCGTACCACAGTCCGCACACCTACCGGAGCAACTCCATATTCTCTAGTGTATGGGTGTGAGGCTATTCTTCCCTTTGAAATTCAGATTCCATCCCTTCGCATCACTCTTGCATTAGGGATGACGAAGGAAGAGCAACATAAAAAGCATCTCGAAGAACTTGAGATGTTAGATGAGAAAAACTTGGAAGCTCAACAACAAATTGAGTTATACCAAGCTAGAATCTCTAAACCCTTTGACAAAAAGGTCCAGCAGTGGGTCTTTAAAGAGGGAGACTTGGTACTTGTCGTTCGGTGGCCAATGATACTCAACTCAAAGAAGAAAGGTAAGTCCAGCCCAAATGGGAGGACCATTTGTAGTAGAGACAGTCTACTCAAACGGAGCATATCGCTTGATCACCCAAGATAGTGACATGATTATGATTCTAAATAATGGGAAGTTCCTCAAGAAGTACTACCTGTTAGGTCCTTTGTTTTGATGATAATTTACAAACACCATTATTAGTGCTAATCGTTTATTGAGCTATATTGTAGATCACATATCATTAGCACCTTTCATGGAGGATTGGATAGAAAATGAGCTATAACGATAATATTCAAGGAGGTGGAGGCAAAGTAATGAAGCAAACCTTTCAAGAGCACTATATTCAAGAGAAGCTTCATCAACTCAAGAGCAAATATCAAGACTCAAGCCATGTACTGAGGGATATTTGTTATTTTGTTTTCTCTCTAGTACTTAATATAGGTAAGTAGTTATTTGATTACATTTGAAGCTCATGGGATAACACACTTGCACACTTTCATAAACTCGTATTTAGTTACTTTTGCTAAAATAGTGATTTTCATAAATACGAGGACCTTTTTTACAAAATTCCTTTTTAAACAAGTTGTTAAAATGTTTATAAACTATTTACAAAGTTTCAAAATTTTTGAAATTTATTTACTATTTTTTACAGAGCTTTGAAACTCAATTTCAAAATCATTTCAGGCTGATAACTTGTTATCAACCGACTGATCAGTCGACTGATAAAATCAGTCGACTGATGTGTCGATTGATGAAAGTGCCTGGGAATAAATTACAGAGCTTCATCAAAAAGTCTCTGTTCTATTTTGGTCGACTGACCAATCGACTAACGAGGTCGTCAGTCGACTGAAATGATCGTTAGTTGACTAATGATCTGGAAATCGTATACAACGATCAGCTCATCCGTCGACTGATGCTTCTCATCAGTCGACTGATGGATACAGTAACAGCTAGTTTTTTATAGAATCTTTTTCTCGATTTCTGTGGGATTTCTGCTGATTTCTTGGGGTTTTGGTTGTTGTATTCTTTTCCTATAAATACCCAACACCCGAACTACTTCAATAACCTTAGTATTATTGCAAATCTTTTGTGTTTAAGTTTGTGTTTTCAAAGAGCTTCAACTTTCAATCTTGTTCTTCACTATTTCAAAGTTCACATCCCAAGCTTCAGTGCAATCTCTCTTCTTGCCATAAGGGTTACTGCAAAGAAAGGGTTTTTCTTTCATTTGCTACTGTTGTGAGCTTGATCTCGTGAAGATCGACTGTGTGGTTGTGAGATCTCGGTGGAGATCGTTATGTAGAAGAAGTTCCGGCTTCCAAACCGGGTGTGTAGTAGATTTCTCCTAGAGAGTGGGGAGCGGGGACGTAGGTTAGCAGACCAAACCCCGTGAACATACGACGTGTTATCAATTGGCTAACTATCTCTATCTCTACTCTCTTTTATCTAAAGTTGAGAGATTAGAAAATAAAAACATTGAAATTAAATCTAATTGTGACGCGCCTGGGTTCACACAAGGCTGCAGTCCGAGGTGAAACCAGGAATGTCAAACCTGCCATGCACCATACCGTGTAATAACATGTTTCACCATCACAATTACTATCTCTCTAGAGGAATCAACAATATGTGTAGGTACAAAGCAAGTAAAAGGTTTTACATCAAATACTTGATGAAATAATAGAACATCAAATTAACACATCTCCTCAACCAAAAAAACTGGAATACATAGTCAAAGTCTGAAATGAATAATAACAATCTGGAGATCTCAACATGTCTCAAAGTACATAATATCTGATGCAGGAAATAAAGCACACAGCCTTTACAACTCTAGAACATAAACCTCTTAAGTCTAAAAATGTCTCAAGTGGAGTACAAAATAAAATACATCTAATAAGAGGATAAATAGGCACTAGTAAGGGTCGCCCTCATCCTGCGACTCTTCGGGCTCCTGGCTCATTACCTGAAAGGGGGAGGGACAACGAGCGTCAAAGCGCTAGCGAGCAACATCACAACCAACCCCAAGGGATAGGGCTTGTTGTATATGAAAATACAGTTAATACATAATAATATAAAATTATTTGTCCTAACAACAATGGGTTTTGGTATTTAGGAAATTACAACACGAGCGTAGGTACGTCGAGCGAAATAATCCAAACAAGGAAACCCTCATGTATATACCTTGTATCTCAAATTGTAAATCCCTAAATAATAAACCTGAGGTCTAATACACGAAACAATAAATAAAACAAATACAAACCCGTCTCTACCGTTAAATGAAATCATGACAAGGCCACCACAAGTGTCATGTCAAACTCACATGAGTGTCATGTCCGAAAACGATTAAGTGTCCAAAACATAGACTATATAAATTAAACGTCCAATCCATAGACTGCATGAAGTAAACGTCCAACTCATGGACTGAATATAACCGTTGTCCAACGCATGGACCGGATGTGACCGTTGTCCAACGCATGGACCGGATGTGACCGTTGTCCAACGCATGGACCGGATGTGACCGTTGTCCAACGCATGGACCGGATGTGACTGTTGTCCAACGCATGGACCGGATGATAATGCATATCCAACACGAGGATTTAATAGCAATGCATGTCCAACACGAGGACTAAGTAAAGTGAATGTCCACACAAAGACTTCGACCGCGAAAAGAGCAGAAACAATTCTGCTCAGCAAAACACCCAGCGGTCGACCGCCTCGTCCTCTGCGGTCGACCGCGAAGCAGACAGAAGCCCAGTTAGGGTTTCTGTCAACTTCGAACCACATACAAACTTGATGATTTCTACACTATTATAAATCTAACATTTCTAATATGTCATATAATCGAAAACAACGAACTGAAATAATTAAAATCTCGTCACCAAAGTCCCAAACACATGAACATGTATGATTTGAAAGTTTTAAATCAATAAAACAGAATTTACTCTTATTAAATTATTTCAGATCTAAATCATAGGAAAACAAAATTGTGGGTGAGCTTTTAAAATCTAAAATACTTGATTTATGCATCATATACCATAATGATCTAGCATTTATACAAAAATACGATTTTAGGCCCAATAACACCGGATAAAAACTCAAATTTAAGCATGAAAACAAAAGGGGTGAAGTTGGGCGAGATGTTACTCGTCTCTGATGGGAACAAGGGTCCTGAATCTGTAGAAGAACAAACCCCTTCGCTGAACACCGATGGATCTCGCGAAACCCCACCGAAAATCCTTCGAAACGACCCAAAAATGCCAAAATCCGAGCTAGGGTTTTGAGAGGAGAGAGAGAGAAGGGGGCTGAGGCTATTAGGGTTCAATAGAGGGTTCTGAGAGCTTTAAAATGAGTATATATAAGTAGGGTAACAACCGGATTTGGTATAAACAAAACCAACCCGAAACAGACTGAAACTGGCGTCTGTACGCTGAGCGATCGACCGCAGCGACCACGGGGGTCGACTGCTCAGAGTTCTGGGCCATGCTCAGACTGGGGTTCGGTAAAAAGGTTGTAACTTTCTCATACGATCTCGGAATGAGTTGATTTAAGATTCGTTGGAAAGCTATTGAAGAGACCTACAACTTTGGTATTATACACTTTTCCAGATTCTAACTGAATCAGTATGCGAAACATAAAAATTCTCAACTGGTCAAAATTCTCAGATTATCACTATTTGCCTTTGTGCATGTTTTGTGTATTTACACTCATATATTCACAAATATACATTGAATTGATCTCAAATCAATTCCTATCATACTCAAACATCAAAATACATTATTTTTACCATATAACATATTTATAATTATTTATCACACTATATTCAAATTTTTGGGGTTTTACATTCTTCCCCCCTTAAAAGAATTTCGTCCTCGAAATTCGGAAATCGTACGCATCTCGCAATATGAACTTCTAGATGAACATATAGAAATATTTATACCTAACGATCTAAAATGGTAATACTCCCACTCGAACCCTAATCTAGTAGAACTAGTACATCGGGTGAAAAATCCAAACAAGGAACCCCCCATATATATACCATGTGTTCCAAAAGATTAAGAATTAAGCAGAAATATTCACATTCTAGTGTTAAATGTAAATATTACCCAAGATGTAAACATAATATAAAATACATATTATAAAAATTAATTTACCTGTTCAAACAGGAGTGGGTAGTCGCGACGCATGTCCTCATCGCGCTGCCAAGAAACCTCCTCAACTCCTTTCTGGTTCCACTGAATTTTCACCAAAGGGAAAAAAAATATCCTGTTTCTAAATTTCTTGTCTTCTCTAGCATGTATATAAACTGGGATTTCAATCGTAGTCAAATCATCCTGAAGCTAAATCTCTGATGCGTTCAACACTCACTGCTGCTCTTCATCATGTAATTGTTTCTTGAACATTGAAGCATGAAATACTTTATGTACTCTGGACATCGATGCTGAAAGGTTTAGTCCATATGGAACAGCTCCAATAAGCTCTAAAATCCAGAACGGTCCAATATATCTCAGCTCAAGCTTTCTCCGCCTTCCGAATCGCTGAACGTCTTTTATAGACGATACTTTCAGCATAACTAACTCTTCAAATCTGAAACTCTAAATGTCCTCATTTCTTATATGCATAGCTCTTTTGCTGACTCTGAGCGGCTAGAACCTGTTCTCTGATTTATGTTACTTTCTCAGTAATCTATCTCATAAGCTCTGGCCCAAGCATTAAAATATCCTCCTGCTCTACCCAATATATAGGCGATCTGCAAGGCCTCCCGTACGATGCTTCATACGGGGCTACACCAATTATCACTTGATAACTGTTGTCATAAGCGAACTCTATTAATGGAATATGATTCCTTCCATCTACCTTGAAAGTCAATGACATAAGCCCGCAACATGTCCTCCAACATCTGATTTACTCTCTCCGTCTGACCATCCGTCTGTGGGTAAAATGCACTACTGTAAGATGAACATACTGCCAAGTGAATCTTGGATTCTTCCACAAGTGAGGAGTGAATACTGAACCTCGATCTGATACCATCGTGTCTGGGACTCCATGAAGTCAAACTATCTACCAAATAAATATCCTCGCATATGCCTCGGCGGTATAAGTAGTCCTTACTAGAATGAAATATGCTGGCTTCATTAGTATATCCATTATCATCCAACCAGAATCATTTTCTTTCTTCGACTTCGGCAACCCTACAATAAGGTTCATAAAAAGGTCCGCCCACTTCTATTCCGAAATGGGAAAAGATTGAAGTGTTCCTACAGGTCCCTAATGTTCCACCTTCACTTACTGACCGGTAAGACACTTAGCTATATACTCTGAAATCTTCTTATGCATATCACTCCACCAAACGTGTCTCTTTAGGTCTTTGTACATCTTAATTATTCCTGGATGTACAGAATCACGAATTCATAGTTCTCAATAAACTCAATCCACCGTCGCTGCCTCTGGTTGAGTTCCTTCTGGGAGAAAAGATACTTCAAACTCTGGTGGTCGATGAACAACTCAAATTGCACTCCATATAAGTAATGCCTCGTGACTTCAGTACAAATATCACTACTGCTAACACCAAATCATGAGTGGGGTAGTTCTGCTCGTGCACCCTAAATTATCATGAGGTATATGCTTCTACCCTCTGAGTCTGCATCAAGATGCCTCCTAAACCTACCAATGATGCATCTGAGAAAACAACGTACGTCCTGTTACTGCTCGAAATAGACAAAACCGGTACTGTAATCAACTTAGTCTTTAAAGTATCAAAGGCCTTCCGGCACTCTGTGTTCCAAATGAACTGTACACCCTTCTTCGTAAGGCGTTCAAGTGGCGCCGACATTTTCACCAAATGAACTGTACACCCTTCTTCGTAAGGCGTTCAAGTGGCGCCGACATTTTCAAAAAGTCTAGGATGAACTTCCTGTAATAACCGGCTAACCTAAGAAGCTCCAAATCTCTATCACCATCTTCGGCGGTTCCAAAACAAGAATTGCTGTAAACTTAACCGGATTCCCTGCCATGCCCTCTCTGCTGTTGACGTGGCCAAGAAATCTAACTTCTAAAAACCAAAACCTGTATTTGCTGAACTTGGCATATAACTGGTGCTCCTGAAGAGTCTGTAATGGTACTCGTGTTCTGCCTCCGATCTTAAAAATATGAGAATATCAAACTGGCCCATGAAGGGAGAGAAAAACCCGGATCATCACATTCATGAATATCATGGGTGCATTAGTCAACCCGAATGGCCTGACTAGAAACTCTAAAGATTCACATCGAATTAGGAAAAACGGCTTTGGAAAAATCCATCTTCCGAACCCGCAACTATGATAACCAGAACGAAGATCAAACTTCGAGAAATACTACGCTCTCTACGACTAGTCGAACAAGTCATTAATCCTAGGTAATGAGTACCTATTCCGGATAGTGACCTTGTCCGGCTCTCTATAATAAATGCAAAATCTCATATTACCGTCCTTTTTCTTCATGAAGAGGACCGATGCGCCCCACGGAGAAAAACTCCTACAAATAAATCCTGAGCTAACAACTCGTCCAACTGGGTCTGAAGCTCCCTCATCTCAGCTGGTGTCATACGATAGGGTGCGCGGGATATCGGGACTATACCCGGCTGCAACTCAATACACAACTCGACCTCTCACACAGGAGGTAACCCAGGTATATCCTGAAAGACATCCTGATACTCTGAGACAACTCTAGTCTCTAATAAATCAATACTCAGATCCCGTCACAGCACCTCCTCGATATACGCCAGAAACGACTCCGCAAAACGGTTGTCCTGAGAGGTTGCTACAATCATCTCGGATCCATCGGACGCTCGTAAATTGACTGTCTTCGCAAAGCAGTCAATACTAGCCTGGTAGGAGGATAACCAAACCATACCAAGGATAACAACGAATCTGGACATATTCAACGCTATCAAATCGACAACAAACTCTGACTCGTCTAGTCTGATGACATATTTCCGGTAGATAGAGTGGACACCTCTCCTAGAGGAGTAGATACTGACAACGGAATATCTAAAGAATGTGCTACAAGCTGAAGCCTACCAATGGAGGTATGAAAGATGAGCGAATTTTCTGAATCAAATTAGATCCGAGCTGAAAAGAAATTTAAGAATAAAGCTCCGTTCGAACCCTGATCATGCGGTACTGCTGAATAGATTCCGCTAGATAATGCAAATCTCCTGGATGATGCAAATATAGCCTGCTGACCCTTAATCCTCGGATTAAAAAGTAGTGCCTCTATTTCCCCATTGCTGGCTGAAATTACGACTCTGAGACTGTCGTCCGTGACCTCTATCTTGCTGGCTCCCTGTTGGTGTACTGCGACAATTCTTTCGCTCTTTGTTCGATCTTGTTGTGATTGTAACATGTACTCTAAATTCTGTACTACTTTGGCGCTCTCGTATCATACTGTGCTCCTTTCTTATATTGTCCTTGTTGCTGGGTTAAAGTCATTCTCTCGCTGATATAATTCTCTAGTTTTCGCAATAGTTCTCTTACCATTGTCATATTCACCATTCTGGTTTTAATTTCTTCCTTCACTACGGGTATATCTCTCTGCTTCACTTAGACTAGCTATAACTACTTGTGGTGAATAAAATTCTCCCGAATAGGTGATAATTTCTACCCCATCAAAAATCTGGATGTTGTTGCTATCCTCCAGCGATGCCCTTAGTGCTGAATACATCTAACTTCTGCTTGGTACTGCTGACGGAAACAGATACACTTCTTGCTCCTCGAGTGGTGTAAGATCTTATTGCTAACGGTGCCATGAAGTCGATCAAATACTGTGGAGCCAGCTGCGGTTCGGCTCTGCATGCCCAGCTCTCCAGGTGCGAGTTTTACCTCGACCACATCCTCGTTTTGATATTTATAATATCAAAAGGAGAGCTTAATTATCACAGTAAGTGAGATAATAAATATATATATATATATATATACATAACGTATCACAATACGAATTCATAACACATAAAAAAAATATTCTCAAATTTTGAGACATACGCAGATATCGTCCTCACTCATACTAGGAAATCCTTACGGACTCTATACATGAATCCTAAGAAACTCTATCCTAGCTCCACGACTCGACACAGGATGATCCTAAGGATACTGAAACTAGAGCTCTGATACCAACTGTGACGCACCTGGGTTCACACAAGGCTGCAGTCCGAGGTGAAACCAGGAACGTCAAACCTGCCATGCACCACACCGTGCAATAACATGTTTCACCATCACAATTACTATCTCTCTAGAGGAATCAACAATAGGTGTAGGTACAAAGCAAGTAAAAGGTTTTACATCAAATACTTGATGAAATGATAGAACATCAAATTAACACATCTCCTCAACCAAATAAACTGGAATACATAGTCAAAGTCTGAAATGAATAATAACAATCTGGAGATCTCAACATGTCTCAAAGTACATAATATCTGATGCAGGAAATAAAGCACATAGCCTTTACAACTCTAGAACATAAACCTCTTAAGTCTAAAAATGTCTCAAGTGGAGTACAAAATAAAATACATCTAATAAGAGGATAAATAGGCACTAGTAAGGGTCGCCCTCATCCTGCGACTCTCCGGCTCCTGGCTCGTTACCTGAAAGGGGGAGGGACAACGAGCGTCAAAGCGCTAGCGAGCAACATCACAACCAACCCCAAGGGATAGGGCTTGTTGTATATGAAAATACAGTTAATACATAATAATATAAAATTATTTGTCCTAACAACAATGGGTTTTGGTATTTAGGAAATTACAACACGAGCGTAGGTACGTCGAGCGAAATAATCCAAACAAGGAAACCCTCATGTATATACCTTGTATCTCAAATTGTAAATGCCTAAATACTAAACCTGAGGTCTAATACAAGAAACAATAAATAAAACAAATACAAACCCGTCTCTACAGATAAATGAAATCATGACAAGGCCACCACAAGTGTTATGTCAAACTCACATGAGTGTCATGTCCGAAAACGATTAAGTGTCCAAAACATAGACTATATAAATTAAACGTCCAATCCATAGACTGCATGAAGTAAACGTCCAACTCATGGACTGAATATAACCGTTGTCCAACGCATGGACCGGATGTGACCATTGTCCAACGCATGGACCGGATGTGACCGTTGTCCAACGCATGGACCGGATGATAATGCATATCCAACACGAGGATTTAATAGCAATGCATGTCCAACACGAGGACTAAGTAAAGTGAATGTCCAACACAAGGACTAAATATGAACTATACAAAGTGTAGATGTTGAATATATATATATACATATATATATATGCAAAAGATACACATAGTCTCATGTCGTACGTGCCTCGATGTGCGGATCAGTACTTGTGTCAAAAGTCAACTCACAGGTATAGGTAAATCACTAACATTTTAAATTGGTGTCAGATAGTCGAGGCGAACTCTCGAACGTGTGAAAAGTATACAACAAAACCAATAGTACCCAAAACTGTGCGGCGGTCGACCGCAGAGGTCACTCCGGTCGACCGCACACAGAGCACAAAACCACTGAGCTCGAAACTGAGCGGTGGTCGACCGCGGAGGTCACTCCGATCGACCGTGAAAAGAGCAGAAACAATTCTGCTCAGCAAAACACCCAGCGGTCGACCGCCTCGTCCTCTGCGATCGACCGCGAAGTAGACAGAAGCCCAGTTAGGGTTTCTGTTAGCTTCAAACCACATACAAACTTGATGATTTCTACACTATTATAAATCTAACATTTCTAATATGTCATATAATAGAAAACAACGAACTGAAATAATTAAAATCTCATCACCAAAGTCCCAAACACATGAACATGTATGATTTGAAAGTTTTAAATCAATAAAACAGAATTTACTCTTATTAAATTATTTCAGATCTAAATCTCAGGAAAACAAATTTGTGGGTGAGCTTTTAAAATCTGAAATACTTGATTTATGCATCATATACCATAATGATCTAGCATTTATACAAAAATACGATTTTAGGCCCAATAACACCGGATAAAAACTCAAATTTAAGCATGAAAACAAAAGGGGTGAAGTTGGGCGAGATGTTACTCGCCTCTGATGGGAACAAGGGTCCTGAATCTGTAGGAGAAAAATCCCCTTCGCTGAACACCGATGGATCTCGCGAAACCCCACCGAAAATCCTTCGAAACGACCCAAAAATGCCAAAATCTGAGCTAGGGTTTTGAGAGGAGAGAGAGAAGGGGGCTGAGGCTATTAGGGTTCAATAGAGGGTTCTGAGAGCTTTAAAACGGGTATATATAAGTTGGGTAACAACCGGGTTTGGTATAAACAAAACCAACCTGAAACAGACTGAAACTGGCGTCTGTACGCTGAGCGGTCGACCGCAGCGACCACGGGGGTCGACTGCTCAGAGTTCTGGGCCATGCTCAGACTGGGGTTCGGTAAAAAGGTTGTAACTTTCTCATACGATCTCGGAATGAGTTGATTTAAGATTCGTTAGAAAGATATTGAAGAGACCTACAACTTTGGTATTATACACGTTTCCAGATTCTAACTGAATCAGTATGCAAAATATAAAAATTCTCAACTGGTCAAAATTCTCAGATTATCACTATTTGCCTTTGTGCATGTTTTGTGTATTTACACTCATATATTCATAAATATACATTGAATTGATCTCAAATAAATTCCTATCATACTCAAACATCAAAATACATTATTTTTACAATATGATATATTTATAATTATTTATCACACTATATTCAAATTTTTGGGGTTTTACACTAATCATGCTCATCTAGTCATCATCATGTTGGTAGAAAATGGTATCCTCAATCTCATGCTCCTACATACAAGAAAAAGTTTTTGTGCACATATTGCATGAAATATGATCATATTTCTACTCATTGTAGAATTAAAAATAACATTAATCATTATGAGTTAATGTAGGTACCCAAGGGTACCAAAAATACTAACACTCAAGGATCCCAAACTTGGGTACCTAAAGGTTCTACAACTTGTTTATATGTAGGGAACGTCTCGCATAAGACGTAAGGAGTTGTGGTACCATGATAGTGGTTGCTCTCATCACATGACGGGTAATAAAGAATTATTTCCAACTTTATCAAGGATTGAAGGAGGCAATGTCTCCTTTGGTGGTGGCGAGAAAGTTAAAATCGTAGGAATCAATTCTATTGGTAAGATACTTTCTCCCATAATTGAGGATGTTTATTTTGTTAAAGGACTAAATCATAATCTTCTTAGCATTAGTCAATTAAGTGACAAAGGCTTTGATATCTCTTTTAAACCGGATAAATGTATTGTTAGTATGAATGATAAAGTTATTTTTGTTACTTTTAGAAGATCTAATGTTTATATTTTTGAGATGAATGAGCTAATAGATCAAGATGTTAAGTGTCTTGCCGCAGTGGATGGGGTGTTAGACCCTAGAAGGGGGGGTGATTAAGGTCTTATGCTAATCTAATCCCGATTAAAAGCCAATTAAAAACTTTATTGATTAATTTGTTCTTGCAAGAATGATATAAGATAGATATGAGCAAGAATGATATGAATAAGCACAAATAAAAAGTATGCTAAATAAAAAACAAACAAACGATATGTTTACGAGGTTCGGTCACCACGACCTACGTCTCCGCTCCTCACCTCGAGGAGATCTCCACTATCACAATCCGGTTTGGAAGCCAGAACTTCTACATACTCGGTTTACAAGTTTACTAAAAACTCTCACACTATGCAATCACACTTTACACACTAAGTGTAGGAACCTAGCCCGTGTCCTCCTCCTCAAGTGCTCGGATGCAACCTCTCCCTAGGTTCGTCAATCGACGCCAATCCTATTGGATTCGACCCCGTCTCTCGCCTCACACTTCTCTCGGTGTACAAGTGTATTACTCACAAATAAAGGTTAAATACAATGGTTTGTTCTCAACAACAAATGAGAACGCGAATGAAGCTCACACTCACTAAATCACACACCACAACCCACAATATATAGTATGGAATATTAAGCTCAATACAGTGTGTGTGATAATCAGTGAATGAAAATATACAACTCAATAAATATAGCTAAGATATGAAAATGAAATAGTAAGTTATATGTAAAAAGAGTTAGAAAAACATCTCAATAGACAAGAAGAAACAGTGGATGATGGAATTTGCAAGCCTCTTCTTGTTGTAGGAAACTTCTTTTGAAACAGACTGATGAAAACAGCTTAACAGCTCTTTAAACACCTCTTAAACCTTTGTTAAAACTTAATGTAAAACAAAACTCTTTGTATTTGGTTAGTTACTGAAAGAGAAGAGCAATGGGGTATTTATACCCACTCAAAATATCAGACAAAACAAACTAGAAAAGACCAAAATAGCCCCAGAGATTCAAATCAGAAAATAGCCATTGGAAGGAAATAATGAGTTCGGCGGTCGACCGTGGAAATCTCGTGGTCGACCGCAAAGCACAAAAAGCTGAGAATAGAAATTAAAAGCTGGCGGTCGATCGCGACGGTGGACCGCGAAAGTCTCTGGATGAGCCACGGTCGACCGTCATGGTCAACCGTGATCCAAAGGCAGACTATGAAAGTTAACCACTAGCGGTCGACCGTGGCGGTCAACCACAAACTGATATATACTGAAAACCTGTTTTGGGCTGATTTTGAAAATACTTTAAAAATAACAAATTAATTCCAAAAATAGTAAAACTTTAGGGAAAGTTTCTAAATGATAAAATAAACATGTTTGAAAAGAAATTTTTGGAAATGCAATTTTCGTTTGTGAAAACTCACTGTTTTTGAAAAGTATTCATAAAACCTGTTTTTCGTGAATATGAAAATTGAGATATGACTTGTAAATACGTATATATATATCATGCATACATTATATATATATATAATAAAGTATGAATGAGCTGTAAACATGAAATAAAAACTATCGTAACAAAGTTTGATGAAAAATCATTTATATGATAGAAAACGTCAAATCTGTATTAAGTGTTCATATATTGAGCTTAAATACAAACATACAATATATGTAAGTAAACTACTCTTATACCTAGGTGAATGCACACGCATGAACTTGAATCTTCAACTCTTAATTGTCGTGTGTTGAATTACCTGAAAAGAGAAAAACCAAACAACGAGAACTAGAAAACATATTAGCTATAAATTGCTTGACAAATTATCATCAAAACTATAGGGCCAACATGGGGATCCTTGGATTTGGCACAAGAAACTTGGACATGCTAACATGAAGCTTATATCTAAGCTATCCAAGAAGAATTTAGTAAGAGGATTGCAAAATCTATCTTATATTAAGGATTCTTCTTGTGAGGAATGCGTCAAGGGTAAACAAACTAAAACTTCTTCCAAATCCATAAATGAGGTATCAACTTCTAAACATTTTGTTAGACCCTAGAGGGGGGTGATTAGGGTCTTATGCTAATCTAATCCCGATTAAAAGCCAAAATGTTATTGATTAATTTGTTTTTGCACGAATGATATAAGATAGATTTGAGCAAGACAGATATGAATAAGCACAAATAAAAAGTACGCTAAGCAAAAACACAAACAAACGATATGTTTACGAGGTTTGGTCACCACGACCTACGTCCCCGCTCCTCACCTCGAGGAGATTTCCACTATCATAATCTGGTTTGGAAGCCAGAACTTCAACACACTCGGTTTACAAGTTTACCGAAAACTCTCATACTATGCAATCACACTTTACACACTAAGTGTAGGAATCTATCTCGTGTCCTCCTCCTCAAGTGCTCGGAAGCAACCTCTCCCTAGGTTCGTTAACCGATGCCACTCCTATTGGATTCGACCCTGTCTCTCGCCTCACACTTCTCTCGGTGTACAAGTGTATTACAAGTTATACTCACAAATAAAGATTGAATACAATGGTTTGTTCTCAATAATAAATGAGAACACAAATAAAGCTCATACTTACTAAATCACACCCCACAACCCACACTATATAGTATGAAGATATTAAGCTCAATATTGTGTGTGTGATAATAGTGAATGAAAAAGTATAACTCAATAAATATAGCTAAGATATGAAAATAAATCAATAAGCTATAAAAGAAAGAGTTAGGAAAACTTCTCAATAGACAAGAAGAACAGTGGATGATGGAATTTGAAAGCCTCTTCTTGTTGTAGGAAACTTCTTTTGAAACAGACTGATGAAAACAGCTTAACAGCTCTTTAAACACTTCTTAAACCTTTGTTAAAACTTAGTGTAAAACAAAACTCTTTGTATTTGATTTGTTGCTGAAAGAGGAGCAATGGGGTATTTATACCCACTCAAAATATCAGCCAAAACCAATTAGAAAAGACCAAAATAGCCTCAGACAGCTGTTGCAGAAAATAGCTATTAAGAGGCAATCATGAGATCGGCGGTCGACCGTGAGAATCTCGCGGTCGACCGGGAGGCACAAAAAATCTGAGTATAGGGTTTGAAAGCTGGCGGTCGACCGCGAATGTTGCTGATGGATTCACGGTCGACCATCATGGTTGACCGTGAGCACAAAAGAACAATAGTATGAAAGTTTGCTGCTGGCGGTCGACCGTGGCGGTCGACCGCAAACTGATACATGGCATATGACAGGTTTTGGGCTGATTTTGAAATTACGTTAAAAATATCAAATCAATTCCAAAAATAGTAAAACTTTGGGAAAAGTTTCTAAATAATAAAACAAACATGTTTGAAAAGGAATTTTTGGAAAATCAATTTTTGTTTGCGAAAACTCCCTGTTTTTGAAAAGTGTTCAGAAAACCTGTATTTTCGTGAACATAAAAATTGAGATATGATTTGTTAAAATGTATATATGTAACATGTATATTATATATATATATATAAAGAAGTGTGAATGAGCTATAAATATGAAATAAAAACTATTGTAACGAAGTTTGATGAGAAATCATTTATTTGATAGAAAACATCAAAATTGTGTTAAGTGTACATATATTAAGCTTACATATAAACATATGATATATGTAAGCAAACTAAACTTATACCTAGGTAAATGCACACACATGAACTTGAATCTTTAACTCTTGATTGACGTGTGTTGAATTACCTGTAAAGAGAAAAACAAAACAACAAAGACTAGAAAGTATATTAGATATAAATTGTTTGATAAATCATCATCAAAACCAAAGGGCCAACAATCTCCCCATTTTTGATGATGGCAAATAATTTATTTAATGATATGAATTTTCATATGAATAAACCAAATAGATTATGTAGTTATATGTGAATAAACCACATACGACCACATACATAATTAAACAATATTACATATCTTTCCATCAACATTAAACCACATAAATTAAACCCAATAATTCTCCCCCTTTGACAACATCGAAAGAGAACAAATAAAGTAGGAGCAACGCTCCCCCTGCAATCATGCATAGATTAAGTAATCAATACTCCCCCTGTCAATTTGCATAAGTGACATAACGAAATAACAAGAAGAATATATATGAGAGCCACACATCCATAATCTTCCATAAACGTCATAAACATCCACAACAAGCTATTTAACACATAAACACATGAATCAAAGGCATAAAGCATCCTTAAAAGCATGTTTTCACAATACATAGATCAGAGGAACTAACAACCATAAAAGGATAAGTTATCACCAGAAACCAAAAAAAAAATAAGCTAACATAACCACAATTTGTTCCACAATATCACATTGTTTTCCACACAAATCATAGAGTTATTACAACTCAAAATAAACCATAAGTATCAAGTTTTAGTTCAACAAAACATAAACCCAAAACATAAACTCCAATAATCAACGAGAATCAATCACCACCATCATCAGAAGCAGGGCCAGAGCCAGATCCCGAACCAAAGCTAGAAGCAGATCCTCCTTCAGAGCCCTCACGTGAATCAGAGTCAGAGATGGAAGAGAGATCTGGAATCCCAAGAGACTGACGCTGATAGCTGAGGATGGTCCTAACGTCCCTCTGAATAGTTGAGACCTGAGTCTCAAGACGACCCAATCGGGCACAGATATCAGAAGTGGAGGAGGTGCAAGCTCTAGACCGGAACGGAAAGATGATGGTTTAGCAGGATCAGATAAGGAGTCAGAAATTTGCATACGGGAGAGAGAAACTCTATCAAAATATTCCTTACCCGGATCAACTTTGGGTTCATTGGTAAGAGCAACACCGAAGTGTTGGAGAATGAGGGTGATGAAACAGCCAAAGGGAAGAAATTTATAATGCTTGCATGCCATGTTCTTAATAAAAACATTTGCCCAATTCACTTTTATTTTGGCAAAAATGGCATAAACAACATTAACCTTATCAGGGCCAAAATGATCAAAGCTACCGGTTTTTAGAATAAGATTTTGAGCAACAATACGAGCAATGAGTTTTGCAGTAGGATTAAGTGATTTGTTGTTCATAGGATAGGTGCAACCGGGCTTAAACAAGATATTGTTCACAGCCTGATCGGTGTGTTCGATAGACATGAGCTCAACGTCACTTGTTAGAATCTTAAGGATTCCCGCAAGCTCGTCGGCAAAAAATAAGATCTGAATGTTTTTAACATATGTGGTGATGGTTTAGAGACCATCAGCAGAAGAGGTAACAGACAGATTTGCATAAAACAGATAAACAAGAAATGGGTAATACGGAACCTTACGTTCCATATCTAATAGTTTATCCAACCCAACAGCATGTAAAATATCATGAATATCATACATGGCTAGTTCCTCATATTTGATATATCTACTAGGCAGGATTTTTAGTTTACACAGTTCCCTATATTTCTTAATAAGAGGTTTGAACAGAAGATAATCCTCATAGTGGGAGGCAATGGAAGATAAGGAACCATACTCAGGCTTAGATCTCTTCTTAGGAGGCATTGTGACAGATATGATCAATTAGGGTTTGAATAGATATGAAATTAGACAGAAATTAAAAACCCTAGAAATGAAAATAGAGCACAAGAAATACAAATGAACAAAACCTAAACCGAAACTCTAGAGCAGGAAAAGAAATCAAAGATGAGAGAAGAGATTACCCAATCAATTTTCAACTGAAATTGATGAAGAGATGGCCGCGGTCGACCGAAGAGGAGTTGCGGGCGACCGAGGGAAGAAATCTGATTTTTGAGGAAAAATTTCGAAATGAAGGGAAATTGGGGAGTCGGGTGAATTGAGAAGAAGAAGAACGGTCTGGATCGGCTCAAGGATAAAATCAACGGTGACAGATAAATCGGGTTTAGAAACATTACTAAACAAAAAACCGAAACCCGATAAGAAATCTAACAGGAAACAGGAAAATCCTCTTGCGGTCGACTGTGGCGGTCGACCGTGACAACTTCCAGAAACATCGACGGTCGACCGTGGCGGTCGACCGCGAGAAAAATAAAAGTATAGGCATTTTTAAAATCTGGATTTTGAGAGAAATGCAATTTGGACTTAAATAAAAATTTGTTTTATGTTTATTATACATATATAAGAATATATAAGAAGTTCTTAGCTATTTAAATCATGAAATTATTTTATTTTACCTTAATAAAAACTAAATCACCATTAAAATTCAAAAAACAACTATAAAACAAAAAAAAAATCACAACGATAGTTACAAAACTCATTTTGGTACCCAAATCATTTTGGTACCACTAAAATTTGGAACATGACCCCGATCATGTAAATCCAATGCCCTAGGGTTATGAACCCATTTGGGCGTATTTTGTGCACCGATACGGTCGAAACAAAAATCGTAAACATGACCCATACGATTGCAATTTGTGCAATGTAGAGGTTTGAATGGTTTGCGTTGACCAAAATGAAATGCACGTGGTTCATTTGCAAAAATAGATTTTTCTTTGTAATTATTTTACAAACGAGAATTTCTTTTCAAATCGAAACAAAACATGGCCAAATGACCAAAATGACCATAATAATCGCATTTGTACACATGAGCATGTTTATGATTTACACTATGTGTGTGTACATGTGTATGAGATGAAGAAGCTTGATGGGATGCACAAACATGAATAGGCTTGTTAATTTTTTGTGCATTATGATAAAATTGGGCTAAATGGCCTTTAAGACCGCAAATAGAACATTTGTGAATTTTGTCATACATGTGTGCATAGTGAATAGGTTTCTTAGAAGAATTAATATTGTATTTTGCACACAAGTCCATAAGCTTTTTATTATTAGCAATACAAGTGTTTAGTGTTGAATCTAAGGTGGATATACATTTTCTCATTTGATTCAACTCATCATTGTGTATACAAGCATTGCTACTAGAAGTAGGATAAACAAGATTTTTTTTATCATAGATTTTAACTTATCTACTTCTAACATGGCATCACGTTTTTCATGAAGCAAACTAGCATTTTCAATTCTCAAATTTTCATTGCATTCTTTAAGAATTATATTTTTATTTGTAATAAAATTAAACTTAGTGCCTAGTGTTTCATGAGTGGATTTCATATTTACATACTTACTCTTTACATCAATATAGCAATTGTGTAATTTTGAATAGCCTCCAAGTCCCCTTCATGTGCTTCAATAAATTTTCATAAGGCGTAAGCACTATCAAAATTATCAAATTTGTTAGAAAAAAAAGAGTGAAAAGCATTAAGCAAATATTCTAACAAAAGCTTGTTCATATTAAACAATCTTTTATCATTTTCACACCATTTGGATTTTTCCAAATTTGGAGCAATGTAAGCATCCTCAATAGTTTTCCATAAATCAAATTGTTTAGATTGAACAAAAAGTTTGAATCTAACACGCCATTGAGCATAGGGGAAAATATCAAAATGAGGAGCAACATTAATAGCATAACCTAGACTGGATGCATCATATATATCCATAATGATTATATACAAGAAGCAAAAAGCAATCAACACTAGATTAGCACAAAAACGATAACTTGGATCTTTAACTCAAGGCGATTAGTCCTTAAATCAAAGAGCACCAAGCTCTGATACCAATTGTTAGACCCTAGAGGGGGGTGATTAGGGTCTTATGCTAATCTAATCCCGATTAAAAGCCAATTAAAAATGATATTGATTAATTTGTTTTTGCACGAATGATATAAGATAGATATGAGCAAGAAAGATATGAATAAGCACAAATAAAAAGTACGCTAAGTAAAAACACAAACAAACGATATGTTTACGAGGTTCGGTCACCACGACCTATATCCCCGCTCCTCACCTCGAGGAGATCTCCACTATCACAATCCGGTTTGGAAGCCGGAACTTCTACACACTCGGTTTACAAGTTTATCGAAAACTCTCACACTATGCATTCACACTTTACACACTAAGTGTAGGAACCTAGCCCATGTCCTCCTCCTCAAGTGCTCGGATGCAAGCTCTCCCTAGGTTCGTCAACCGATGCCATTCCTATTGGATTCAACCCCGTCTCTCGCCTCACACTTCTTTCGGTGTACAAGTGTATTACAAGTGATACTCACAAATAAAGATTGAATACAATGGTTTGTTCTCAACAACAAATGAGAACGCAAATGAAGCTCACACTCACTAAATCACACCCCACAACCTACACTATATAGTATGAAGATATTAAGCTCAATATTGTGTGTGTGATAATAGTGAATGAAAAAGTATAACATATTAAGCTCAATATTGTGTGTGTGATAATAGTGAATGAAAAAGTATAACTCAATAAATATAGCTAAGATATGAAAATGAATCAATAAGCTATATAAGAAAGAGTTAGGAAAACTTCTCAATAGACAAGAAGAATAGTGGATGATGGAATTTGAAAGCCTCTTCTTGTTGTAAGAAACTTATTTTAAAACAGACTGATGAAAACAGCTTAACAGCTCTTTAAACACTTCTTAAACCTTTGTTAAAACTTAGTGTAAAACAAAACTCTTTGTATTTAATTTATTGTTGAAAGAGAAGAGCAATGTGGTATTTATACCCACTCAAAATATCAGCCAAAACCAATTAGAAAAGACCAAAGTAGCCTCAGACAGCTGTTGCAGAAAATAGCCGTTAAGAGGCAATGATGAGATCGACGGTCGACCGTGAGAATCTCGCGGTCGACGGCGAGGCACAAAAAATCTGAGTATAGGGTTTGAAAGCTGGCGGTCGACCGCGAAAGTCTCTGATGGATTCATGATCGACCGTCACGGTCGACCGTGAGCATAAAAGAACCATAGTATGAAAGTTTGCTGCTGGCGGTCGACCGTGACGGTCGACCGCAAACTGATACATGGCATATGACATGTTTTGGGCTGATTTTGAAATTGCGTTAAAAATATCAAATCAATTCCAAAAATAGTAAAACTTTGGAAAAAGTTTCTAAATGATAAAACAAACATGTTTGAAAATGAATTTTTGGAAAATCAATTTTCGTTTACGAAAACTCCCTGTTTTTGAAAAGTGTTCAGAAAACCTGTATTTTCGTGAACATAAAAATTAAGATATGATTTGTTAAAACGTATATATGTAACATGTATATTATATATATATATATATATATAAAGAAGTGTGAATGAGCTGTAAATATGAAATAAAAACTATTGTATCAAAGTTTGATGAAAAATCATTTATTTGATAGAAAACGTCAAAATTGTGCTAAGTGTACATATATTGAGCTTACATATAAACATACGATATATGTAAGAAAACTAAACTTATACCTAGGTGAATGCATACATATGAACTTGAATCTTTAACGCTTGATTGTCGTGTGTTGAATTACCTATAATATATATATATATATATATATCTATATATATATATATATATATAAAGAAGTGTGAATGAGCTGTAAATATGAAATAAAAACTATTGTAATGAAGTTTGATGAGAAATCATTTATTTGATAGAAAACGTCAAAATTGTGTTAAGTGTACATATATTGAGGTTACATATAAACATACGATATATGTAAGCAAACTAAACTTATACCTAGGTGAATGGACACACATGAACTTGAATCTTTAACTCTTGATTGACGTGTGTTGAATTACCTATAAAGAGAAAAACAAAACAACAAAGACTAGAAAGTATATTAGATATAAATTGTTTGACAAATCATCATCAAAACCAAAGGGCCAACACCTTTACAATTATTGTATCTTGATCTCTTTGGACCTATGCGTGTTGCCTCTTTAGGAGGCAAACACTATGTTTTTGTTGTTATTGATGATTTCTCCCGCTTTACATGGGTAATTTTTCTTCCTAATAATGATGAATGTTTTGAAGAGTTTTCTCATTTTGTAAAAAAAATTAAAAATGTAAAAGATTTAAAAATTGTTAAAACTAGAAGTGATCATGGTGGAGAATTTTGAAACAAATTCTTTAATGATTTTTGTGCTCATCATGGTATAACACATGTGTTTTTCTCTCCTAGAACACCACAACAAAATGGTGTTGTTGAACGGAAAATTAGAACCATACATGAGATGGCACGCACAATGATAAACTCTTATGATTTACCAAAATATTTTTGGGTGGAAGCCGTTAATACGGCTTACCATGTTTTAAACCATGTTTTGATGAGACCTTCTTTTAAGAAAACTCCTTATGAACTCTTTTTTGGCAAAAATCCACATATTGAATATTTTCGTATCTTTGGTTATAAATGCTTTATCTTAAATACTAAAGACCACCATGATAAATTTGATTCAAAAATTAATGTTGGGATATTTTTAGGATATGCTCCTAGAAGTAAGGCTTATAGAGTTTTCAACAAGCGAACACTCATTGTTGAACAGTCTATAAACGTTACTTTTGATGAATTTAATATTGGTTTACAAGAAAATTTGCCTAGGGATGATGATGAGGTTAAGGAAGTAATGGAGCTCTTGTAACTAACTCAAGTTGATGGGAAGAACATAAATGAACAAACTCAAGAAGAACTCCCCAAGGCTTGGAAGTTTGCAACGGATTACCCTAAAGACCAAATTATAAGGAGTCCATCCAAAGGCATTTTGACTCGTTCAAAAACAATGAGTGAATATGGTAATGTAGCCTTTTTTATCCCAAATAGAACCTAAACGTATTGATGATGATTTGAAAGATGAGTTTTGGATTTTAGCTATGTATGAAGAGTTGAATAACTTTCAAAGAAATAATGTTTGAAAATTAGTTCCTAGACCAAATAATACTTCTATTATTGGAACTTAATGGGTTTTTAGAAATAAGCTTGATGAGTTTGGTATAGTAACTAGAAATAAAGCTCGCTTAGTTTCCCAATGATACAATCAAGAGGAGGGCATAGACTATGATGAAACTTTTGCACCAATTATAAGATTAAAATCTATTAGAATGTTTTTGGCCTTTGCAAGTTTTAAAAATTTTAAATTATTTTAAATGGATGTCAAAAGTGCTTTCTTAAATGGTTTTATTGAAGAAGAGTTTTAAAAATTTTAAATTATTTTAAATGGATGTCAAAAGTGCTTTCTTAAATGGTTTTATTGAAGAAGAGGTTTATGTTGAGCAACCCCCCGCTTTCTTAAATGGTTTTATTGAAGAAGAGGTTTATGTTGAGCAACCCCCCGGCTTTATTGATTCATCTTTCCCAAATCATGTATACCGAGTTCAAAAAGCTTTATATGGGTTAAAACAAGCTCCTAGAGCTTGGTATGCTCGCGTCTCAAGTTTTCTCATTGAAAATGGTTTTTCAAAAGGAACAATTGATAACACTCTTTTTGTTAGAACATGAAAAAATGATTTTATTTTAGTTCAAATTTATGTAGATGATATTATTTTTGGTGCCACTAATGAATCTTTATGCAAGGACTTTTCTAAAGTAATGCAAGATCAATTTGAGATGAGTATGATAGGAGAGCTCACTTTCTTTCTTAGCCTCCAAGTTAAGCAATCTAATGATGGCATCATCGTATCACAAAGCAAATACGCTAGGGAGTTGGTGAAAAAATTCGAGATGCAAAATTCAAAACATGCCCTAACTCCAATGAGCACCACCATCAAGTTGGATGTGGATGAAAGCGGTAAAAAGATAGACCAAAAGCTATATCAAGGTATGATAGGTAGCCTTCTTTATCTCACCGCTAGTAAGCCGAACATCATGTTTAGTGTTTGTGCATGTGCACATTTTCAAGCTTCTCCTAAAAAATCTCATTTGGTTGTGGTTAAAAGTATTATTAAATACATTAATGACACCTTAGAACTTGGTTTATTTTATCTTAAAAATACATCTTTTGATCTTTGTGGTTATTGTGATGCTGACTTTGCCGGTTGTAGGATGGACCGCAAAAGTACGAGTGGTACTTGTCAATTTTTAGGCAACTCACTTGTATCATGGGCATCCAAGAAACAAAATTATGTTGTTTTGTCCACAACGAAAATGGAATACATTGCCGCTGGCTTATGTTATGCACAACTTTTGTGGATGAAACAAAACTTGGTTGATTTTGATTTACACTTTCATGATACAAAAATTTTTTGTGATAATACTAGTGCTATCAATATCTCAAAAAATTTTGTTTTTCATTCTAGGACCAAACATATAAATGTACAGCATCACTTCTTGCGTGATCATGTTGAACGGAAAGATATTTCCCTTGTTTATATTGACACCAACTCTCAATTAGCGGATATCTTTACAAAACCCCTTTGTGAAGTTGATTTTTACCGTATTAAAAATGAATTAGGCATGTGCATCCTTTAAAAATATTTTTTTTGCCTATTTTGGTTTTTAATTCTTTGGTCTACCATTGTCATATCTACATTTTTTATCCTAAAATGTCAAGCCATGCTTAAACACACATGGGTACCAAGAAGAGTGTAGAGGTGAGAGACCGGGGTCGTCCCAAGAGGAGTGGGGTAGGTCGTAATGCCTAGAGGTAGGTCATAATTTCTAACACTTGAGGGAGACACGGGTAGGCTAACACTTGAGGTGCATTTGTGTGGGTTTTTAGCATGCATGTTGTCTTTATTTTACCCCATTTTTTATGGAGACAAATAGGGAGAGAAATATCCTCATTTGTGCACACAGTAAGTGAGAGCCTTATAGATAGGGGGAGCAACTATCTATAAGCCAAATAGTTAATTTTACTTGCTCTTGCATAATGAGAGCCTTATAGATAGGGGGAGCAACTATCTATAAGCCAAATAGTTAATTTTACTTGCTCTTGCATAATGGTTGTTTGTCATCATCAAAATTACTTGCTCTTGCATAATGGTTGTTTGTCATCATCAAAAAGGGGGAGATTGTTAGGTCCTTTGTTTTGAAGATGATTTACAAACACTATTATTGGTGCTAATCGTTTATTGAGCTATATTATAGATCACATATCATTAGCATCTTTCATGGAGGATTGGATGGAAAATAAGCTATAACGATAATATTCAAGGAGGTGGAGGCAAAATAATGAAGCAAAGCTTTCAAGAGCACTATATTAATGAGAAGCTTCATCAACTCAAGAGCAAATATCAAGACTCAAGTCATGTACTCATATGTGAGGGATATTTGATATTTTGTTTTCTCTCTAGTACTTAATGTAGGCAAGTAGTTAGTTGATTACATTTGAAGCTCATGTGATAACACACTTGCACACTTTCAAAAACTCGTATTTAGTTACTTTTACTAAAATAGTGATTTTCATAAATACGAGGACCTTCTTACAAAATTCCTTTTCAAACAAGTTTGTTAAAATGTTTATAAACTGTTTACAAAGTTTCACAATTTTTGGAATTTATTTACTATTTTTTTTACAAAGCTTTGAAACTTAATTTCAAAATCATTTCAGGCTGATAACTTGTTATTAGTCGACTAATCAGTCGACTGATGAAATCAGTCGACTGATGAAATCAGTCGACTGATGAAATTAGTTGACTGATGTGTTGACCAATAAAAGTGCTTAGAATCATCAAAATATCTATGTTCTGTTTTGGTCGACTGACCAGTCGACTGACGAGGTCGCCAGTCGACTGAAATGATCGTCAGTCGACTGATGAGCTGGAAATCGTATACAACAATCAACTCATCAATCGACTGATGCTTCCCGTCAGTTGACAGATGGGTACAATAACGGCTAGTTTTTTATAGAATCTGTTTCTCGATTTCTGTGGGATTTCTGCTAATTCCTTTGGGTTTTAGCTGTTGTATTCTTTTCCTATAAATACCCAACACCCCAACTACTTCAATAACCTTAGTATTATTACAAATCTTTTGTGTTTAAGTTTGTGTTTTTAAAGAGCTTCAACTTTCAATCTTGTTCTTCACTATTTCAAAGTTCATATCCTAAGCTTCAGTGCAATCTCTCTTCTAGCCATAAGCGTTACTGTAAAGAGAGGGTTTTTCTTTCATTTTCTACTGTTGTGAGCTTGATCTTGTGGAGATCGACGGTGTGGTTGTGAGATCTTGATGGAGATCATTGTGTAGAATAAGTTTCGGCTTCCAAACCGGGTGTGTAGTGGATTTCTCCTCGAGAGTGGGGAGCGAGGACGTAGGTCAGCGGACCGAACCCCGTGAACATACGACGTGTCATTAATTGGCTATCTATCTCTATCTCTACTCTCTTTTACTATCATTGTATTTCATATTTGTGTGTGGTTTATTAAAAAATCTTTTAATTGTATATTATTAGTCTATAAGCCCTATTCACCCCCCTCTAGGGCCTTTCACTACCCTTAGTACATACAGGATAACCTATTAAAGATAAATTTGATACACGCAACATGAATTGTCATACATATTCCCGTTAAGCTTCAGCTGTCCGTCCTGCAACATTCTAAACACCTTCTCCACATGAACAAGATGCTCCTCCCAGGTCCTGCTGTACACCAAAATATCATCAAGGTACATAATCACAAAATCCTCTATGAAAGGTCGCAACAAATCATTCATGAGCCTCATAAAAGTCGCCGGAGCATTGCATAACCCAAACGGCATCACCAACCACTCGAACAATCCCTGTTTAGTCTTGAACGCCGTCTTCCAAGTGTCTTCCTCCCGTATCCTCACCTGATGATAGCCAGACTTCAGATCCAACTTCGTGAAGAAACTCGCTCCCTCTAACTGGTCCATAAGATCATCGATCCGTGGTAGTGGGTAACGATTCTTGATCGTTATCTTGTTGAGCGCCCGGTAATCCACTCACATGCACCAGCCTCCATCCTTTTTGGGTACCAATAACACCGGCCGACCCGCAAGGTGAACAACTTGGCACTATCACTCCCGTCTCCAAGAGCTCCTGAACCTGCTTCTTGATCTCTTCGGACTCCTGTACTGATGTGTGGTATAGGCCTATGTTTAGCAAGGAACTCTCGCCAGTCAACATAATCTCATGCTCTACACCTCAACATGGTGGTAGCCACGTGATCTCTGAAAACAAGCCCACATACTTTCCCTTTAGACTATCAAGATCTCCCTCCTGCAGTTTTCTCAAAGTGGCCAAGCATATCCTACTCAGCTGCTCTTCATAAGGTCGAATGAATAACAAAACGAACTTCCTGCCCGCATTCACCAACATCTTAGCCTAAGTCACTGTCACCAAGCTCGTCTCCTACGGAAGAGATGCTGAACGAAGAATGAATTGCCCGCCATCCTTAGTAAACGTATACTTTTTGGCCCGCCGATCATATATCGCGTGTCTATCCCACAAGTAAGGATTGCCCAAAATAACTTGGCAAACATCCAACGGAACCACGTCGCATGTGACCTCGTCAATATACGATTCATGGAGTGCAAATCTGAACGTACACTGGTTCGCCACACTGAATCCCGCCTCCTTCTGAATCCACCCTAATGGATAGGGCTTTGGATGTTTCACCGTCTTCAATCCCAGCTTCTGTACTAATGCCTCAGATATCAGGTTCTTCTGGCTTCCTGTATCTACAATAGCATCCACCAAACTGGTCTTGACCTGCAACTTTAGAACAAAGAACTTCGTTGGAGGCAGCCACCTATTTATAGGTAGGAAACCAAATTAGCAGCCAAGATCCCCTCCACGGATCTCGAGGCCCCTAGCTGGTGGCTGTTTCTCAAGCCTTAAAAAGCACTATAATGGAGGCATACAGCATTTAATACTAATAATACCTAATTGTCAGTTCCACATAGGTCTGACGAAGTTAACACAGAATGACGAGACTCAGCAAATAGCCGAGCCTCATCTTGAAGCATCAGAGCTCACTTAGAAATGACAAATGTCGCTTTGAACCATGAAGTTCACCCCCAAAGGCCAAGCTCGCCAAGAGGCCAGGCTCTCCAAGAGCCCAAGCTCGTCATGCAAAACAAGCTCGTCGTAGGCAAGAAGGTTCAAAGTATTCCAGACCCCATACAACCCAATTCAAGTCTGAAAACTTTAAATGGGGTCTTGTAGGCACTAAAAAAATGCCAAGAAATGCAGGAAATAAAGCAGGGTCGAATCTCGCCACAAGCATGATGAGGGTCGTCATCATAATGAACCTCCCCTCAGCTAACAAGCACGTCATTAGAGACGAAGCTCATCATAAAAAATGAAGTTCATCATTGAAGACGAAGTTCGCCTAGAGACGAAAATCCTCTAAAAGATGAAGCCCATTCAAGAGACGAAGTCCATCCATAGATGAACCTCGTCAAACAGTGCCTCACCTCTCAGAGAATGAAGCTCGTCATTGAAGACTAAGTTCACCTAGAGACAAGGTTCTTAACACCTTATCCTTCAACAAATGAAGCTTGTCAGTGAAGACGAAGCTTATTGTTATAGACGAAGCTAGTCAGTGAAGACGAAGTTCATTAGAAGAAGTCCACGAGACATGCTATGAAGCTTACCATATAGCGAAACTTATTTTCTCAAACAAACCTCGTTGCGCATCGAGGCTCATCTTATCTGACAAACCTTCCCACGCAACGAGGCTCGTCTCACCAAATAGAGTTCGACTGTAACAATCTTGAAGACCTAGTTAGCCCACGTGGGCTAAATTTGAGGAGTTAGTTATGCTGTGACCCCACGATCAGTGCGTTAGTTATGCGCTAAAGGCTTATAAATAGCCACAAGCAGCTATGAAAAATCCATCACGGGCACGAACAGAGACACGTACAAGAGCTAGTACTCAAACTGGGAGACGCTCTTTTGAGATCCGAACCTCGGTTTTGTGATCTAAGCTATCAACATAGGCTGACTGTTCTCCTCGAATTGAAGGGATTTTGTTCCGATCTTCAATGAGAAGTATGTTTGACTCAATCATCGAGCGAGGCATCTCACCACCACATAGAACCCATGTTAAATAAAGTAGAAGTCGAACCAACCTTCTCCTCTTCTGTACTTGAGAAAGAGCGATTGTAAACAGATTCGTACCAGACGATATAATCTTTTCTCAAAGCTAAAACAATTAAGAGAATCAATCATTGTTGAATCTTTTTGGGGCCCAAACAGTGTCATTTGAGCCCTAAGTGCGTTAGGGTGATCTGATCTTGAAAGAAGATTTTGGCTTGAGTATAGGTGGGGCTTTGGACTCGGTGAAAATATCATAACTTATATCATATGTGTCCCCATATCTCTTGCTTATTTTCAGAAATTATTGGGGATTATCTAGGTATTAGTTGGACTGTGCACATTTCGGTTAGAACCACTCAAGCTGACTGAATCATCTGTGATTTGACAGTTCAGTGTGATTTTTATGTTTTATGTTCACTGCGGTTCATATCGACTTTTAGTTTTTCCATGTTAGTCCATCAAATCTTTGAAATTGCTCATGTGTCCCCCGAAATAACAAGGGGTCACGTAATTTGAGCCCTAAACAACCAAAATATTGCTAATGTTCTTTTGAAATTGCTAATGTTCTTTGTGAACGAGAGGAGTTTTGTGAGGGAAAATAAAGTTAGGGGCTAAATATCCATATTGGTATTTTAATTCCACCCTATTTACCAAGAAGGTATTTTAATTTAGGCAAACCTGTTTTAAGGTATTTTAATTGATTCAACTTACCAATAAGGCCATTTTTCTCGTCGGCGAACAGCTTTCCGGCAAGAGCTCGTCACGTGCGTGGCACGTGATGACTTAAATTATTTTTTAGTTGCTGATGTGGCACGGATCTGTCCTATTTTGGCTGAATTGGGATTTTTAGAAGGTTAATTCCCGCCTTTAAACACTGTCATGTCAGGAAATCCATGCTACATCAGTAACTAAAAAATAGTTTAAGTCATCACGTGCCAAGCACGTGACGAGCTCTCGCCGGAAAACTGGTCGCCGACGAGAAAAAGAGCCTTGTTGGTAAGTTGAATCAATTAAATTGTCTTAAAGCAGGTTTGCCTAATTAAAATACCTTCTTAGTAAATGGGGTAGAATTAAAATACCAATATGGGTATTTAGCCTAAAGTTAGGTGATTGAGGCATATTTCTGGTGACCATGTTACCGGACCTCGTAGGATTTGAGGGACTTACGTGAACAATTTTAAAGATGTGAGGAAGCATTTTCTAGCTGACCCTAAATGGGTGCATACCAGTTAATAAATAATCACACAGCTTCCCAGGTTTTGAAACTGTTAGTCTAAGTGTAGACACAAAGCTGAAGCCAGAAGCTAGAATCAAGAAGATGAAGCAAAACGAAGGAAATAGGAAAACTGCATTGCAGTTGACCACGGTGCTCTCAACGGTCGACCGCAAACGTGCACGAGACAGGAAAAGTCATTGGACTTTTTTTGGTCGACCGCGATAGATGGTCCAGTCGACCGCGAGACCCTATACGTGTTTTTTGGGTTTCTGTCATTTATCCGGTCGACCGTGACTGGTTCGGCGATCAACCACGAGTCGAGCTGGCAGTTTCCTAATTTGTTTTGAATTCTGTTTAGGCTGGGATATATATATCTATATGTTTTCTAAGGTTAATATAACGTGAAAACCCATCAGAAAGAGTAGAAATTAAAAAGAGAGAGAATCTCAGAGAGATTAGTCCCTTGTTTGAGTGCTTGTATTCCTTCTTCAATTAATCAAAGAGATTATTTGGTGTGGCTCCCGAGGACGTAGGCACGTTGTCGAACCTCGTTAAATTCGTGTGTTCCCTCTTGTTCTTATTTCTGCAAGTTTTTATTATGGTGAATTTCTTTCTTGCTTAACTTTCTAACAAGGTCCGGAAGGGCAAGGGTTTGATTTAATTGTTTCGAATCCCCAACAACTAGTATCAGAGCTTCGTTCAGCAATTTGTGAGAAAGTCATGGAAGAGAAAATCAAATCTAAGACCAAGAAGTTTGACGGTTCTGACTTCGCCTACTGGAAGTCACAGATGGAGGACTATCTGTACCAGAAGGAATTGTATCACCCGTTGATGGGTAAGGATAAGGAATAGAAGAAAGAGGAGTCAGACGATGATTGGGAGATACTAGATAAGAAGGTTCTAGGGTAAATCCGGTTGTCACTCGCCAAGATAGTAGCCCATAATATATTGAAGGAGAAGATGACGGTAGGGCTTATAAAAGCGCTCGCAAAAATATAAGAGCAACCGTCTGCAGCAAACAAGGTGCATCTGGTAAAAACTCTTTTCAACCTTAAGATGACAGAAGGACGGTCCTTCACGATGCACCACAGTGAGTTTAACACGATTGTTGATCAGCTTATCTCCGTAGACATCACGTTCGATACCGAAGTGCAGGCTTTTTTATTACTATCACAGTTGCAGGATAGTTAGGCAGGTTGTGTGACGGCAATCAGCAATTCGGCGGGGAAGGAAAAGTTAAAGCTAAGTAAGGTGGTCAGTATGATTCTATCCGAGGAGGTTAGAAGAAAAGCATCCGAATCAGAGAGGCATAAGCCAGAAGAAAGGGAACTAGAACCAAAATCAGTCGAAGTCAGTAAAGAAGAGGTCGAACTCGAAGGTTAGATCTATCAAAGAAAAGTGTTAGAACTACGGCCAGGATGGCCATATATCTTTAGTCTGCAAGAGTCCAAAGAAGAATGCGGGTGAGAAAGAGGCTCATATTATGCAGGATGCTTTGATCCTTGCTATGGACAGCGATTCGGATTCTTGGGTCATCGACTCAAGAGCCTTTTTCCACGCCACTGCTAATAAGAAGTTTCTTCAGAATTATGTAGCAGGGGACTTTGGAAAATTGTATTTGGGGGACAATGAGCCTTGTAATATTATTAGAAAGGGCAATGTGTAGATTCAGATGAAGGGCTTTAAGTGGAACTTGAAGAACGTGAGACATGTATCGAAGTTGAAGAGGAATCTTGTTTCGGCGGGATAGCTTGGAGCAGAAGGTTATGTTTCGACATTCACAAGGGATTCATAGAAAATCTACAATGGTACGATGGTAGCTTCCTGAGGCAAAAAATTAGGGACTCTCTACCTCACTCACATGCGAGTGACACCCTCGCAATTGCAGTTGGCAAAGAGAGTACAGATCTTTGGCACAACAGGCTAGAGCACATGAGCGAGAAGGGGAATGAAGATCTTACATTCATAGGGAAAGCTAATCGAGATTGACTCCGTGTAACTCAGAGTTTGTGAAGACTGCATCTTTGGGAAGCAGAAGAGGGTTAGTTTCCAGAAGGGTGAAAGGTCACCTAAGGCCCAGAAGCTAGAGTTGATTCATACAGATATATAGGGTCCAACCAGTGTGTCTTCTTTGATGGTTAGAGATACTATGTCACCTGTATCAACTATCACTCGAGGAAAGTATGGGTTTACTTCATGAAGCACAAGTTAGAGGTGTTAGGAGTCTTTAAGAAGTGGAAAGCCATGGTGGAGAATAAGACAGATCTAAAGGTGAAGTGTCTAAGATTAAATAATGATGGAGAATACGAGGTAGAGAAGTTCAAGAGGTTCTATGCTACGAATGGTATTCACTTAAAGAGGACTACTCCAAGGACGCCGCAGCAGAACGATATTGCGGAGAGGATGAACAGGACCTTGATGGAGCATGCCAGGAGCATGCGATTACATGCATGTCTGCCTAAGATATTTTGGGCGGATGCGGTACATATGGCGGCTTACCTTATTAATCATGGGTCATCAGTTCCATTAGATTTTGGGATTCCAGAAGAGGTTTGGAGTGGAAAGAACATAAATCTCTCACACTTGCGGGTATTTAGTTGTGTGGTTTATGTTCATATCAGTGACCATGTCAGGGACAAACTAGAGGCTAAGTCACAGAAATGCACATTCATTAAATATGGCTTTGATGAGTTTGGGTATCATCTTTGGGATAAGAAGAACATGAAGATTATCAGGAGCCGAGATATCATATTCAATGAGGAGGTGATGTACAAGGGTAGAGAAATTGCTGAGAATAGCCAAAGCAGTGGGAGCAGCACTTCGGATGTAGGTGGATCCGAGTATATGGATTTAGAGGAACTTCAAGATAGGGGTGATGATGTATGTTCTGACCAAAGAACAGAGGAGGCTCCAGGTGTAGAAGCAACTACCTAGGGCGTGGATCTTAGGAGGTCATTCAGGGTACCCAAACCGAATCCTAGATATCTTTTATCTCTTGATTACTTATTGTTGACAGATAGCGGTGAACTGGAGTGCTATGAGAAGGCTATGTAAGTGAGTGAATCTCAATAGTGGGAGCATGCAATGCAAGAGGAGATGGATTATCTACTCACTAATGAGACATGGGAATTAGCCCAGCTACCTACACATAAAAAGGCCTTGCATAACAAATGGGTCTATCGGATCAAGCAAGAGAGTGATGGAAGCAAGAGGTTTAAGGCAAGATTAGTTGTAAAGGGGTTCCAGCAGCGGGAAGGAGTGGACTATACGAAGATATTTTCTCCTGTCGTAAAGCTCACAACCATCAGGTGGTGTTGAGCTTGGTGGCTACAAAAGACATCTTCCTTGAGCAGTTAGATGTGAAGATTGCCTTTCTTCATGGTGACTTAGATGAAGAAATCTACATTAAGCAACATGTTGACTTCATTGAAGAATGAAAGAAAGAGATGATGTGCAAGCTCAAGAAGAGCTTATATGGTTTGAAACAGGCTCCAAGACAGTGGTATAAGAAGTTTGATAACTTCATGCAAAACAGTGGCTACAGAAGATGCAATTCGGATCATTGTTACTATTTCAAGAGGTTCGAGTCTAGTTTTATTATATTGTTATTATATGTTGATAACATGTTAGTAGCAGGACCGTGTTTAGAGGAGATAAACAGTTTGAAGAAGCAGTTGGCAAAGGAGTTTGTAATGAAGGATCTAGGTACAACAAAGCAGATTCTAGATGCGAATCAGTAATGATGAAGCTGAAGGGACGTTAAGATTGAGTCAAGCTAAATATATCAAGAAGGTACTTCAGAGGTTCAATATGTAGAATGCTAAGGTTGTTAACATACCCCTTGGAAGCCAGTTTAAGTTATCTGAGGAGCAATCACCTAAAACAGATGTAGAGAGAGAGCATATGAGTAGGGTGCTATATTCTTCGGTCATTTGGAGTCTCATGTACGCGATGGTTTGCACGAGACCGGACATTGCACATGTAGTAGGAGTTGTGAGTAGATTTGCAAGAAATCTAGGGAAACAATATTTAGGAGGCCGTGAAGTGGATATTAGGGTACTTGAGAGGGACAACAAACAAGCCACTATATTTCAGGAGGAAGGAGCTGGTGGTGTAGGGATACGTGGATGTGAACTTTATCGGTGATCATGATACGAGGCGAAACACCAGGGGGTATGTGACTTTATCTATAACCGAGGCTAAGTATGTCGTGGTGACTGAAGCAAGCAAGGAGATGATCTGGTTGAACGGGTGCTTGGAAGAGTTGGATCTGAAGTAAGGGAGAGGAGTTCTTTATTGTGATAGTCAGAGTACTATACATCTTACCAAGAATCCAGTTTATCATGCCAGAACGAAGCACATCAACGTACGATACCATTTCATACGCTCGCTGATTGAAGACGAAAAGTTACACTTAATGAAGATTTTGGGGAGTCAAAATCTGGCAGACATATTGACGAAGGCAGTCACCACTGACAAACTGGAGTTGTGCGCAACTTCAGTTGGCCTTCACGAGTAGAAGATGAAGGCGGAGCCACACTAGGAGGATCGGCGAGATTGCCAGGATGTTGATGATTGAAGAAAGGATTTTCTGGGGAGGAGAAGATACTTGCGAAGAAGGAAAGAGTTTGGGTGAAGTCGCTGATGGTGCTTTGGTCTCCAAGTGGGAGATTGTTAGTCTAAGTGTAGACACAAAACTAAAGCCGGAAGCTAAAATCAAGAAGATGAAGCAAAACGAAGGAAACAGAAAAACTGGAGTGCGGTCGACCGTGAATGTGCACGAGACAGGAAAAGTCTCTAGACTTTTCTGATCGACCGCGGCAGATGGTCCGGTCGACCGTGAGACCCTGTAGGTGTTTTTTGGGTTTTTGTCATTTATCCGATCGACCGTGACTGGTTCGGTGGTCGACCACGAGTTGAGTTGGTAGTTTCCAAATCTATTTTGAATTTTGTTTGGGCTGTGATTCATATATATATCTATATGTTTTCTAGGGTTAATATAACGTGAAAAACCATTTGAAAGAGTAGAAAAAAGAGAGAGAATCTCAAAGAGATTAATCCCTTGTTTGAGTGCTTGTGTTCATTCTTCAATTAATCAAAAAGAGTGATGTGGCTTCTGAGGATGTAGGCACGTTGCCGAACCTCGTTAAATTCATGTGTTCCCTCTTGTTCTTATTTCTGTAAGTTTTTATCTTTGATTTGTGGTGAATTTCTTTATTGCTCAACTTTCTAACAAGGTCCGGAAGGGTAAGAGTTCGATTTGATTATTTCGAATCCCCAAAAGAAACCTACCATACTGGTCCTTGACCCAGCTAGCTGTAGGCGTCTAAAAATACCTATAGGTATCCACACATAGCTCGAGACAAAGAGAAGGCGATGAACGCCATTATCCAAGTCGAAGGGGATTATCCGAGTCAAAGAGGATCATCTGACACCGACAAGCACATGAAGCAAATCGCCGAAAAGTTGATGACGTAGCGACAAACCACCAGAACGGTCAACGCCAGGTGGCCCGCGTGCTCATCGGCCACTGCCAAGTGGCCCGTACGCTCATCGGCCATCGGAACAATGAACCAAGCGTCACGTGCGCTCACCGGCTACCTCCAATTGGCCCGCGCACTCATCAGCTAGTTCCAAATGGCCCATGCATTCGTCGGCCATCGGAACGGCAAACCAAGTGGCCTGCACACTCGTCGGCCACCGTCAAGCGATCCGCGAGTTCACGAAACATACGAAGATAATCAAGCAAGCATACTAGTCAACAAAACGACAAAAATACGCGTAAAAAACGCGACAAGATAAGAAAACAAGAAAACAGGAATAGCTGCTGGCGGCCGAGTCGTACCAAAATAGATCGGCCAGGGGCCAGTGGCTCGACCTAGGGCCGAGCCACCAAATGGTAGCTCGGCCAAGGCCGAGCCACCAGGCATTCGGCCGTGCATCGATCTGATCCAAAAACACATTTTGACGGTTTTGACGGGTCTTCACAAGATTTTCTTCTGTTCTAGAGGTTCTTAACTGCCTAAATGTTATCTCTAAATAATGTTATATAGTTATTAACTAAAGATAGGGAGGAATCCATCGTTCTTATCCAAAAACCCCCAACCGAAGCCTATAAATACAGGCCTGGGGGCTCATTTCATAGGGGGAGATCAAGAGGGCGAAACGCTACTGAAGTGGAGAGTGGAGCCACGAATTTACAACAAGGGTTAGCAGATCTTGGCGAATTCCTGTGCATAAAGAGTGGAGTTCAAGAGATCTGAGACCCGTCCCCTATTCCTCCGGATTTAAGCTTGGTCTTAAATCTCGAGAAGAGCCGTGATCTCACTTGGTTGAGATTACCGCTGCTGCGATTACTTCCTTCGAGAAGTAAGAGCTTTGATCAACTTAATCTGTCAATCGGATCTGATCCGCGATGGTCCACAGATATTAACATCCCCAGCACTGGTGAAGTTCCTACGTAAGCAGCGGGTGATAAACGTCTGTTGTGCTGTTTGACAAGAGTTGTACTATTTTATATTTTCATTGTATAAGTCGATCTTATAAAAAGATCTACTTTTCTCGTTTATTTGAGTTTATTGTAATGACTAAAGTTGTAATAGATTCAAAACAATGAAAACATCGACTTTTGACCCAAACAAGCTGGAGACCACAGTAGGAGCCAACAGCTTTGCTGCCGAAGCTATCATGCCGCAACCACGAATCTGGATCCCGGTTTACGAAGAGGTTGAGTACGAGTTTGACCAACTAAAGTTCGAGGAGTATCTATCGTCCTCCTCCTCCAGATCCTCCGCCCCTCGCAAGCGCAGGAAAACCAAGGCCTTCGTTGCTGCAGCCATCTCGCCTTGCAACGCCCCTCCGGCCTCTAACGAGGCCGGATCTGTAGATTTGGACTCCTCCTTAATCAAGGAGATAGCCTCTATTGCCATGCCTACTTTATCAAAAAGAGCTCGCTAAAGGCAGTGCCAACGCCTCCGTGCTGACTCGCCAAGGCTTTGGAACCTGTTGATAGGATCTGCTATGAGGCAGATCTGAAACTCAGAAGACACAGAGTGTCCCAACAGCAAATAGATGTCCTCTCCTCCAAACCGACAGCGGATGAATGGATCCAAGTCAAACAGACCCGCTCAACACTCGAGGAGCGCATTCAGAAGTATCACACCTTGATTGTGCATGCACGGATTCTCGTGTAAGAAGCGCAGGAGTTTAAGCAAAAAGAGGTGATCTAGAAGCCATCGAAACTACGCCAAGTCTGGAAACCAAAGTCCGAAATGACGTAGATAAAAAGTCAAACATCTAGTGGCTCAGCCAAAACCGATCCACCAAGTGGTGGTTCGTGTCGGTTCATGCCCAGTTCAGTTCAGTTCGCACCCGGTTCGGTTCGGTTTGCACCTGGTTCATCTTACGCAATCCCGTTTAAGCCTCCGACAGCCCCTGTTTCTGTTCTGATGAATCACACTCCTCCGACAGAGCCCCATGGTAGCGTGGACTTGTCCCGATTCAAGATGAGGATGGCGGATCACCTGGGTCCTTTGCACAAAGATCGAGACAAAGTTCCGATCAAAGAACGCTTGGGTCCGGTGACTGAACCTGATGCGTTGTAAATATGTACCAAAGATTGCAAGTGCACAATCATGTCAAGTTATAGTATAAAAGTATCGATCCTACGAGGAAGGTGATTTTAAAGATTGTTAGAATTGGTTCTTATGTTTTGTGCGTGACAAAAATAGGATTAAAGAATAAGTATGACTATGGAGAGAGATATGATGAGTGATTATTTTGAATATATGCAAGTGACAATAAATTGAATTTTAGAGGAGAGAATAAAGAATCAAATAATAAATCAAAAAGCAAGAATAAAAAGAGAAAAATCAAGAAAACAAAAGATGGAGGATTCAATTAAAGATAATAGAGATCTAGAATTGAATCCACTAGCTAATCTCAATTATAAAATACAAACTATTCTCTTTTTATCATATTTCAATTTAGATTTATTAAGCATAGATTATCAAACCATTTAAGAAAAGTATAACCTATTAAATTATCATCTAAGTTAAAATTACAATTCATGATAAGAACAACAACAAGATAGTAATCCTAGAATTCATAAGCATAACCTATTAAACCATTTAAGATAAGCATAGATTATCAAATTCTTCTTCTACCATTTAGTTTTCTAGTTGATTATCCTAAACATGAATATTTTAAGTACAAGAGAATAATTCATACAATATAAAGAAAGTTAGACTAGTTTCATACAATTCTAAGATTCCTACAAGAATTAATTTCACATCTTAAGAAATAAAAGCAAGAAGAAAAAGAACTAATTATAAAAATAAAAAGAAAAAAATCTAAACTATGAACAAGAAATAAATCTAACTACAAAGAATTAAAATCTAAACTACAAAATAAATTGTAAAACTTAAATGCAAGAAAATAAATCTACTCTACAAATTAAAGTGCAAAAAGAAATAAAAAGACAAGAAAATAAATCTACACTACAAGCATGAATGTAAATCTAACTAATAAGCAATAATAAATTACTAAAAAGAAATAAAAGAGAAAAATAAAAGAAAAGAAAACCTTCAAATTGCTCTTCATCTCTATCTTCATCATTCAACAAAGAGAAGAAAAGAAAATTTTAATGTGAAGAAAAATTCTTTTATTGATTGTAACAAAAGTTATAATTTTTGGAAGGTCTTCTCAATTAAGAGTAACTCTCCTCTCCAAATAGAGTTATAAAATTTTTTACACCTCTAACCCCTTACTCTCTACCCCTATTTATAGTAAACATCAATGAATGTGAGCCCTTGGATTGAAATCTTATTCAAAATAAGCAAATTTTAGCTCTTAATTCGTAACTGACTGTACGACGGTATCGATACCAACATCGATAGGGGTATCGATACGCGCATCGATAGGGGTATCGATGCGGGCATTGATAGGGGTATCGATGCTGGCATCGATAGGGGTATCGATGCTGGCATCCATACAGGTATTGATGCTGGTATCGATGCCCAGTTCTCTCCTGTTGCTGTCCGAGCTTTTCTCTTGTTCTTGGACTTGGGCTTTTGGGCTTTGCCATTTCTTCTTCTTTTTAGCTTTGGGCTTTTGGATAAATTGGCAATTGGATTTTTCAATGGGCTTCTTGATTTTTTTTTTTTTTTTGCTTTATTTCTTTATTTACTCAAGGGCCTTTGTTGAGAGATAGGATTTTTAGGATTTATTCTTCATTAACCTGTATTTAAAGATAAAAACAATTATTAGTGGTATATTTATTCATATAAAATAGATAATGAGGGTATAAAATTATAATAAAAATGTGATTATCAAATACCTCCACACCTAAACTTTTGCTAGTCCTCGAGCAAAGAAAGAGAAAAGAAAATATAACTCATTTTTGCAAGAATCACGTTTGTATTTAGCTCATACAATAAGTCTTTAAACCCCTAGGTTACCCTAGTGGACGAGTTATAGTCTCGTGAGGGTTTGCAGTGAATATACCCATAAAATTCGATCAACTTGTCAAGTTAAAGAAGTCAGTAAATAACTAATTTTCTTTGATATATTTAGACATTCTAATTGAACCTAGTTAATAATCAAGAAAATGTTTTTATATATAACTCCAATGTAAATCTCTTAGAAAATCTTTTTCATTATAGCAATACAAAACCAAGTCAAATCTTAGAGATTTAATTTAAAAGTTTTGAAAAGAACATGCTAACTCTTTGTTTTAAATAACATTGAAGTCTCTTGATCAAAAATTATTTTTCAAGACCCTATATACAAAATAACAATATATATAAAAAAATGGTTAGTGTTATATAAATATATTTCTTTTTCTTCACTCTCTATTTCTTGGTGATTGTTTTTCTACTTTAACGGCTTTCTAAGTGACCATTTAACGAGTTTTGGGCCAATGAATCCCAACCCAATTAGGCTTAGGTCATTAAGTATAGAGATACTCCTTGGGCTTAATTACTCAGTCAACTTAGGCTTTATAAGATAGAATCACCTTGAATTCAAGAGTTTTTTTCTTTTTGGTGACTATCTTCCGCACTCTTCTTTTATAAGGTTAGCTTTTTTTAATATATATATGTGTGTATGTATATATAAAGTCTGAAAAAAATGTGTAAATTAAGATAACCTGAAAAAAATATTTTCAACTCTAAGTTAAGCATGTAAAAATTTCATTATTTTTAATTAAAAGTCTAAGTTAAGGAATTTGAGTATATCAATAACTAAGAAATTTATTAAGAAATTTATTTGGAGTTATCATAAAAGGTGAACTTGAGTATATCAATAACTAAGAATTAGAATATTTAAAATCTATCAATTAGATCAATTATTACTTAACTCTATTAATTGGCAAGTAATAATACTTTTATACTTTTTGTAAAGAAAAAGGAAAAAATAACAAAAATGCAACTAAAAAGGTAAAATAAAGGGAAAAATAACTAATTCCCACCCCCACAACTAAATTTTACGTTGTCCTCAATGCAAATTCGCTGATACACAAAGCAAAGCAGATAAGAATTGAAGAACTTACATTTGTTCAGTCGACCAAGAATAATGATGATAAAGATCTGCAATTACTTTTAGTATGAGGATGAAGAAATCAAATAAGAGGAAAAAATTATAATTTTTTTTCATTTATTTATTATTATTATTATTTTAAATTTTATTTTTTATTATTATTTTATTTTTATTATTTATTATTATTATAATTATTATTATTTTATAGATAATGTGGTTCATGAAGAACCAACACCTCCTCCTCTCTGAGCGTAGAAAATTCTAAAAATGGTTTTAGACGTTGACCATTTATTTTAAAAATATCACCATTTTCAGGATTTTCTATCTCGACAGCCCCATGCAAGAAAACTTGTTTGACAATAAATGGACCTGTCCATCTTGATCTTAATTTTCTAGGAAAAAGATGCAATTTTGAATTGTAGAGTAAAACTTTTTGTCCTGGAGAGAAATTTTTTCGTAAAATTAATTTTCATGAAAAATTTTGGTTTTCTATTTATAAATTTTTGAGTTTATGTATGCATCATTTTGAATTTCTTCCAACTCATTTATTTGGAGTAATTTATTTTTATCTGTCGAGTCTCAGTCAAAATTCAACTGTTTGATAGCCCACATTGCTCGATGTTCTAACTCCACTGGTAGGTGACAAGCTTTTCCCAACACAAGCCTGTACAGTGATATTCCCAAATTAGCCTTGAAAACTGTTCTATATGCCCATAGATCATCACATAATTTTACAGACCAATCTTTTCTGTTATGATTAACTATTTTTTCTAAGATTTGTTTGATCTGTCTGTTTGTGACCTCTACTTGACCACTGGTTTTGAGGGTGACAAGGAGTTGATAATTTGTGTGTGATTGAATATTTCCCCATCAAAGCTTCAAAAGAACGGTTACAGAAATGTGTACCGTTGTCACTGATGATTGCTCGGGTTACTCCAAACCGTGTAAAAATATTCTCTTTTAAAAACTTGACAACGACCTTGTTGTCATTAGTTTTGCAAGCTACCACCTCAACCTATTTTGACATGTATTCAACGGCTACTAGAATGTAAACATTTCCAAAGGAATTTGAAAATGGACCCATGAAATTGATACCCCACAAATCAAAAAGTTCAACAGATAAGATGGGTTGAAAGGACATCATATTTCTTCTAGTGACTTTTCCTAAAAGCTGACAGCGGTTATAAGTTTTGCAAAACTCGTATGAATCCTTGAAAAAAGTGGGCCAATATAGGCCACATTAGAGATTTTTTTAGCTTTTTTTTCTTGGGCCAAAGTGGCCCCCACATGCTTGCTCATGACAAAAGGAAAGAACACTCCTAGTTTCTTCAGTGGGAACACACCTCCTAAAGATCTAATCAGAACAGTATTTGAACAGATATGGATCATCCCAGTAAAAGTACTTTACTTGGGAGAGAAAACGGGATCTATCCTGTTTAGACCAATGAGAAGGGATCCATTCCATAACTATGTAATTCACAATATCGGCGAACCATGGAACAGATTAGATTTGTAGGAGTTGTTCATCTGGGAAATGTTCGTTGATCGGGACGGTTGATGTTGGTGCATTCGGGAGTCGAGAGAGGTGATCTGCTACGGGGTTCTATGTTCCCCTTCTGTCAAGAGCTTGGATGTCAAACTCTTGAAGTAGGAGAATCCATCTAATGAGTCATGCTTTAGCATCCTTTTTTATCAAAAGATACTTTAGTGCAGCATGATCTGTGAAAACTTTGGTTAAGGAACTGATGAGGTAGGATCTGAATTTTTCTAAGGCAAAGACTACATGATAATCACATTTTATTACAATTTTATACCCTCATTATCTATTTTAGATGAATAAATATGCCTCTAATAATTATTTTTATCTTTAAATGCAGGTTAATGAAGAATAAATCTCAAACTCTCATCTCTCAACAAAACCCCTTGAATAAATGAAGAAATGAAGCAAAGAAGCCCATTGGAAAATCAATTGCCAAATTATCCAAAAGCCCAAAGCTAAAAAGAAGAAGAAATGGCAAAGCCCAAAAGCCCAAGTCCAAGAACAAGAGAAAAGCTCGGATCAGCAACAGGAGAGGACTGGGTATCGATGCCAGCATCGATACCCGTATCAATGCCCGCATCGATACCCGTATCGATGCTGGTATCGATACTAACGTACAGTTTGTTACGAATCAAAGGCTGAAATTTATTATTTTTGTATAAGATTTTAATCAAATGGCTCTCATTCACTGATGTTTACTATAAATAGGGGTAGAGAGTGAAGGGTTAGAGGGTAAAAAATTTTATAACTCCATTTGAAGAGGAGGGCTACTCTTAATTGAGAAGGCCTTCCAAAAATTATAACTTTTGTTGCAATTAATAATGATAATTTTTTCTCCATTTTAAATTTTTCTTTTCTCCTATTTGTTGAATGATGAGGATGGAGATGAAGAGCAATTTGAAGGTTTGTATTTCTTTTATTTTTCTCTTTTATTTCTTTTTAGTAATTTCTTTATTATTGCTTATTAGTTAGATTTACATTCATGCTTGTAGTGTAAATTTATTTTCTTCTCTTTTTTTTTTTTGCACTTTAATTTGTAGAGTAGATTTATTTTCTTGCATTTAATTTTTATAATTTATTTTGTAGTTTAGATTTTAATTCTTTGTAGTTAGATTTAATTCTTGTTCATAGTTTAGATTTTTCTTTTCTTTTTATTTTTGTAATTAGTTCTTTTTCTTCTTGCTTTTATTTCTTAAGATGTGAAATTAATTCTTGTAGTAATCTTAGAATTATATGAAACTAGTCTAATTTCCTTTATATTGTATGAATTATTCTCTTACACTTAAAATGATCATGTTTAGGATAATCAATTAGAGAACTAATTGGTAGAAGAAGAATTTGATAATCTATGCTTATCTTAAATGGTTTGATAGGTTATACTTATGAATTCTAGGATTACTATCTTATTGTTATTCTTATCATGATTTTTATTTTGACTTAGATGATAATTTGATAAGTTATATTTTTCTTAAATGGTTTGATAGTCTATGCTTAATAAATCTAAGTTAAAATATGATAAAAAGAGAATAGTTTGTATTTTATAATTGAGATTAGCTAGTAGATTCAATTCTAGATTTCTTATATCTTTAATTGAATCCTCTATCTTGACGTTCTTGAATTTTCTTTTCATTCTTGATTTTACTTCTTGATTTTATTCATTCTTCTTTTTTCCCTTATGATTTTATTTATTCTTTGATTCTTATTTCTTTTCTCTAAAATTCAATTTATTGTCTCTTGCATATATTCACAACAATCACTCATCACAATCACACTTATTCTTTAATCCTATTTTTGTCACGCACACAATATAAGAACCTATTCTAATAATCTCTTAAAATCACCTTCCTCGTGGGATCGATATTTTTATACTATAACTTGATCAATTATGCACTTGTAATTTTGGTACATAACTATGCCGCATCAAGTTTTTGGGGCCGTTGCCGGGGAGGGTGCTAAAATAGGATTTTATTATTTTGATTCTTTAACTTGTGTGTTTTCTTATGAAGGAACCGCTTGGAGCTTGAAAATCTTGGATTGAAGATCAAGAACTTGGAGAATTACTTTCGGGTAAGTCTTCTTTCTAGCGTTTTCAATTCCATCCTTTTTAGTTAGCTTCACAATTAGAAATAATTAGGATTTAAAAAAAAGATTTTATTTTTGTTGACCATAATAAAATTCACCTTTCACTTGGACATTAACTAACAAGATAATAAATTCAAACAAGAGCTCTCTTCTCACATTTGATTGTTGTTGACCATAAATAAAAAAATATATATAAAGATTTTCTTTTTATCATTCTTTTTTTAGTCGCTTTCAATTTCTAGGGTTGTATTTTATATAGTTTGTAGGAATTCACCAAAGTGATTGTAGCACTTGATTTGACACATACTTAAAACATTCTTAAGGGCAAAACGCCATAATCAAGATAAGGCAAGGGATTTATCACCCTTTTCTTAGCCCACAAATCACTAATTCCTCACATCACAAACCCAAGCCTTCTATAACTCATTAGACGTTGGCCCCTAAGGATTCGAGCTTAATAAGGAACAAGAAATTCTTAAGTGAACCGGTTTAAGTTTTTTCAGATTAGTTGGTGTCTAAGGCAAGGTTTAGGGGTTGCGTAAAGCGCTCCGTAAGGAACGAGGTACTTAATTGATCTCTGATCACCCTCTAGTACTATCCTTACCTGGCTAACTAACTGGGTAAAACTTTAATCTTTTCACTGTAGGAGTTTTTGGTTAGGAGCTGGTCTAGTTGAGTTAGGCTAAACCCTAGAATTAGAATGATTGAAAAGTGATTGCTTTAATTTGTTTTAGTTAGATTTTCTCTATCTTTTTCTTCTCATAAAAAAAACTAATTTTCTTTCTTTCCTTAAAAAAAAGTTATTTTGGTGTATGCAAACTTGGGTTAGGGATAATTCTCATCGTTTAATCCGTGTTGAACCAATCCAAGAAATGGCAAATTAACCCGTTCTCCAGGATATATGTTACCCCACCAGAAATACAACTCCATCTTGCATAAGGCTCCCCGAAATAAATGGAGCAAATTTTAAGCTTAGACCGCATTACATAAACATGCTTCCCAAATTCCTTGGAAATAAAATAGAAGATGCATATATTTTTATTTCGGAATTTGAGGAAGTGTGTATTATGATTTAAATGAGAGAATTAACCGAAGATGCGATTAAGCTTAGATTTATTCCATTTGCTTTTAAGGATAAAGCTAAAAAATGGCTGTACAGCTTACCGACAAATTCCATCTCAACTTAGGATGAATTTGTCACTGTTTTTCTCAAAAAAAAATCTCTATTCATAAAACGGTAAAGCTTAGGAACAGTATTCAAAACTTTAAAATTTTCCCAGGGGAGCCATTCTGGAAATATTTTGACCGATTCAAAGATCTTTTAATCCAATGTCCTCATCATGCTCTAGAAAATGGCGATTGTGCCAAGTCATATATGAAGAATTAGACTATTCTTCAAAAACATCTTTAGAATCGATGTGTCAGGGAGATTTTATGAGGAAAAACGTAGATGAAGCTTGGGAATTCCTAGAGAGTCTATTCGAGAAAACAATGCAGTAGGAACACTGTGATGACAGGGTTTCATCAGTTTCCTAACCTAAGTCTAGTGGTCTTTTCCTGGAATCAAACATTGTTTTTGAAGCAAAGATGGTAACAATTCTGCGGAGGTTAGAAGCCTTAGAAGTTAAGGAACAAGCTCCAGCTCAAATTAATCATATTTCTACCCCGGGATGTCATAACTGTCAGTCTTCTACCCATGTTTCAGAGAAATGCCCTCTCCTAGGAAACAACCATACATTAGAACAGATGAACGCTGTATTCCACCGCCCTAAAAATGATCCATTTTCTCCAACCTACAATCCAGGTTGGAGAAATCATCCCAACTTTGCATGGAATCAAGGAAATTCTCCCGGAGATCAAAACTTCATTCCCGCATCGAACCAACAATTCCCTAGGGGAAATACACTTCCATTCAACGCACCAAACAATTTTCAACAAGCTAACCTACTTTTTCCAACCCAACATCCTCATCCTCACCCTCACCAGCCCACAAATCCTTCAAATTCTGATCATGACAAACATTTAAGTGTCTTAGAAAAGGGTTTAGAAGCTATGATCAAAGCTTCTACACAAACTACCAACATGTTGACCCAGTCATCCACCACTCTAAATTCCTTCATGCAAACCACCGGCCAAGTGCTCAACTCAAACACTCAAGCCATAGCCCGGTTAGAAACCCAACTTGGGCAACTAGCCACTGCCGTGAGTGAGAGAGAGAAAGGAAAATTCCCAAGTCAACCTGTTACAAACCCTAAAGACAATGGATCCAGTTCAAACCATCCAGCTGATGTGAATGCAGTTCACACACTGCGATCAGGAAAACAAATAGACAATCAAGTTGGAATGCCACCGGATCAAACCCCTTCTCCCATCCAACACACTCCTTCCGATGACCAAAATGCTAAACATGAGATTGAGACTGATCTAGATATGTATAGACCCGTTACCCCCTTTCCAGATAGACTCAAACCTAGGAAAAACTCCCCGCAGGTTGAGAAAATCTTCAAAACGTTTAAACATGTTAAGATCAACATCCCTCTCCTAGATGCAATCGAACAAATCCCATCTTATGCAAAGTTCTTGAAAGAATTATGCACTAAGAAAAGAGCCACCAATGTCCCCAAAAAAGTCTTCTTAGCAGCCAACCTTAGCGAAATTTTTTTAAAACCCATGCCGTTAAAATATAAGGACCCTGGTTGTTCCACAATTCCATGCGCCATAGGTAACACTTACATCGATAAAGCACTTCTAGACTTGGGAGCCAGCGTCAACCTCCTTTCTTATTCAGTCTATCAATAGCTAGGTGTAGGAGAACTTAAACCGACAAGATGCACTCTACAATTAGCTAATAGATCCATAAAAATTCCTAAAGGAGAGGTAGAGGATGTTCTGATCAAGGTTGGAGAGTTTATTTTTCCTGTTAATTTTATTATCTTGGAAACGCAGCCCATTTCCAATCTCAAAAGTCAAATCCCTATCATTCTAGGAAGACCGTTCTTAGCCACCTCAAATGCTTTGATCAATTATAGAACCGGTCAAATGAAACTATCTTTTGGGAACATGACTGTTGACCTCAATATTTTCAACTTAGGGTGACAGCCTAGTGATCCATCTGATCAACCCTTGGAAGTGAATTTTATTCAGGGAATATAAAGTGAGCAACAAGAGAGAGAGTGTGAGTCAGATTCAAGTGCATCTAACTTAATGATTGAGGAATTTTCTGATGACGAACTAGAGTTAGATCTGCTGGTCAATCATGTTTCTGCTATTGGCTGGCAACGAGAACCTTTAAAGATAGAACCCCGAGTCCAGCTTTGCCCATCTGTGGAGGAACCCCCTAAGTTAGAGCTCAAACCTCTACCTGAAAATCTAGAGTATGCCTACTTAGGGGAGAACGAGTCTTTACCAGTCATCGTTTCTTCTGACTTAACTACCAGTCAAAAGGAAGCTCTCTTAGATGTTTTAAGGGAGAATAGGGAAGCCATTGGATGGACCATGGCTGATATCAAAGGGATTAGTCTAACCATTGTTCAGCACCGAATCCATTTGATAGATGACGCCAAACCTACTAGAGTTCCTCAACGTAGGTTAAACCCAGTAATGAAAGAAGCTGTTAGGAAAGACATTCTGAAATGTCTCGATCATGGGATCATTTTTCCCATTTCTGATAGTTCATGGGTGAGTCCGGTCCAATTGTTCCAAAGAAATCTGGGATCACCGTGATCCAAAATGAGGCTAATGAGCTGATTCCCACTTGGATCCAAACTGGATGACGAGTTTGCATTGACTACCGAAAACTCAACTTAGCCACTCGAAAAGATCACTTCCCTCTTCCATTCATTAACCAAATGTTAGAGCGCTTAGCAGGACATGAGTTCTATTATTTTCTGGATGGATATTCAGGTTACAATCAAATCCCTATCGCTCCCAAAGATAAGGAGAAAACCACCTTCACTTGCCCGTATGGAACATTCACATACCGACGCATGCCTTTTGGCCTGTGCAACGCACCTGCCACATTCCAACGTTACATGATCAGTATTTTTTTCGACATGGTAGAGCGATTTCTTAAAATTTTCATGGACGACTTTTCCATCTTTGGTGACACATTTTCCCAATATTTGCATCATCTTAAACTGGTCCTAGAACATTGTAGGGAGAAAAATCTGACTCTCAATTGGGAGAAATATCATTTCATGGTCAAACAAGGCATTATCTTAGGACATGTAGTTTCCAATAGGGGAATCGAAGTGGACAAAGCTAAGGTAGATCTCATTTCCAATCTCCCTCCTCCCAAAATAGTCAAAGATGTCAGATCATTTCTTGGTCATGCTGGTTTTTACCGACGTTTTATCAAGGATTTTAGCAAAATTGCTAGACTCTTGACCAATCTCTTAGCCAAGGATACATCATTTGTCTTCTCTCCCGACCGCCTCAAAGCTTTTGCATATCTAAAAAAGGAAATAACCACAGCTCCTATCATTCATGCACCGGACTGGACCTTACCCTTCGAACTGATGTGTGATGCATCTGATTCTACGATTGGTGCTGTTTTAGGATAACGGTTTGATGAAAAACCGCATGTGATCTACTATGCCAGTAGGACTCTGAATGATGCCCAACAAAATTACTCTGTCACAGAAAAATAGTTTTTAGCTGTAGTCTTTGCCTTAGAAAAATTCAGGTCCTACCTCATCGGTTCCTTAACCAAAGTTTTCACAGATCATGTCGCACTAAAGTATCTTTTGACCAAAAAGGATGCTAAAGCACGGCTCATTAGATGGATTCTCCTACTTCAAGAGTTTGACATCTAAATTCTTAACATAAGGGGAACAGAGAACCTCGTAGCAGATCACCTCTCTCGACTCCCAAATGCACCAACATCAACCGTCCCGATCAATGAAGATTTTTCAGATGAACAACTCTTAGAAATCCAATCTGTTCCATGGTTCCTTAACCAAAGTTTTCACACCTCATTGGTTCCTTAACCAAAGTTTTCACAGATCATGCCGCATTAAAGTATCTTTTGACCAAAAAGGATGCTAAGCACGGCTTATTAGATGGATTCTCCTACTTCAAGAGTTTGACATACAAATTCTTAACATAAGGGGAACAGAGAACCCCGTAGTAGATCACCTCTCTCGACTCCCAAATGCACCAACATCAACCGTCCCGATCAATGAACATTTTCCAGATGAACAATTCTTAGAAATCCAATCTGTTCCATGGTCCGCCGACATTGTGAACTGCATAGTCATGAACCAGATCCCTTCTCATTGGTCCAAACAGGATAGATCCCATTTTCTCTCCCAAGTAAAATACTTTTACTGGGATGATCCATATCTGTTCAAATACTGTCATGGTCAGATATTTAGGAGGTGTGTTCCCACTGAAGAAACTAGGAATGTTCTTTCCTTTTGTCATGAGCAAGCATGTGGAGGCCACTTTGGCCCAAGAAAAACAGCTGAAAAAATTCTCCAATCTGGGCTATACTGGCCCATTCTTTTTGAGGATTCATACGAGTTTTGCAAAACCTGTAACTGCTGTCAGCTTTTAGGGAAAGTCACTAGAAGAAATATGATGCCCTTATAACCCATCTTATCTATTAAACTTTTTGATCTGTGGGGTATCGATTTTATGGGACCATTTCCAAATTCCTTTAGAAATGTTTACATTCTAGTAGCAATCGAATACATGTCTGTAACCGTTCTTTTTTATCTGTGGAGTATCGATTTCATGGGACCTAAGTCTAGAAGTGCTTTATCGATGTGAGTGTTACCTATGACGCATGGAATTATGGAACAACCAAGGTCCTTATATTTTAACGGCATGGGTTTCGAAAAAATTTCACTAAGGTTGGCAGCTAAGAAGACTTTTTTGGGGACATTGGTGGTTCTTTTCTTAGTGCATAAGTCTTTCAAGAACTTTGCATAAGATGGGATTTGTTCGATTGCATCTAGGAGAGGGATGTTGATCTTGACATGTTTAAACGTTTCGAAGATTTTCTCAACCTGCGGGGAGTTTTTCCTAGGTTTGAGTCTATCTGGAAAGGGGGCAACGGGTCTATACCTATCTAGATCAGTCTCAATCTCATGTTTAGCGTTTTGGTCATCGTAAGGAATGTGTTGGATGGGAGAAGGGGTTTGATCCAGTGGTATTCTTACTTGGTTGTCTATCTGTTTTCCTGATCTCAAAGTGTGAACTGCATTCACATAGGCTGGTTGGAATGAACTGGATCCATTGTCTTTAGGGTTTGCAACAGGTTGACTTAGGAATTTTTCTTTCTCTCTCTCGCTCACGGCAGTGGCTAGTTGCCCAAGTTGGGTTTTGTAGGCGTATAAAATTACCTATAGGTCCCTTAGCATGGTTCAGCATGATGGTTCGACAAATCAACGGATGTTCGAGCGACGAGGCGATAAAGCACACAAACAACGGCATATGTTCGCCTGTGGAACCAATCCAACAGTTCGGAAAGTCAACGAGTCGTCCAACGACAAAATAGATTTGTACTCAAACACCGAGGCGGAAATACTGCCAAATAAAGACCCGGGCTATCAAATCAAAGTCCGGACGAATCAAACGAAGAACTGAAAGACGGAAAACACCGGAAAACGGCGAAACGGAACACACCCGGGGACTCGGCCTAAACCGAGCCAACCCGGGGTGGCTCGGCCCAAGCCGAGCCACCCCAGGGTGGCTCGGTGGCCGAGCCACCCCAGGGTGGCTCGGCAAATTGTTTGGTGCGTTGAATGGAAGTGTATTTCCCCTAGGGAATTGTTGGTTCGATGCGGGAATGAAGTTTTGATCTCCGGGAGAATTTCCTTGATTCCATGCAAAGTTGGGATGATTTCTCCAACCTGGATTGTAGGTTGGAGAAAATGGATCATTTTTAGGGCGGTGGAATGCAGCGTTCATCTGTTCTAATGTATGGTTGTTTCCTAGGAGAGGGCATTTCTCTGAAACATGGGTAGAAGACTGACAGTTATGACATCCC
>NC_033794.1:32887672-32966080 GCF_001876935.1 Asparagus officinalis
GCCGAGCCACCTCGGGGTGGCTCGGTGGCCGAGCCACCTTGGGGTGGCTCGGCCATGAGCCGAGCCACCCCAAGGTGGCTAGGCACAGTGTCGGCCACCCCGAGGTGGCCGACAGTGGCCCGAGGTGGCCGACAGTGGCCAGAGGTGGCCGACAATTCCCTTTTTGCAGCCACTGTCCTGAGAGCCTATAAATAGGCCTAGAGATGTTCATTTTCAGGGGTCGAACTTTCAAGAGCCGAAACTCTGCCGGATTGAAGAGTGAACTCGGAGCTTGAAGACCAGAAGACTTGCACCATTCAGATCTGATCCTCGGCGACCATCCACGTCAGAAAAGGCAGGATCTCGAGAGGAAGAAAGAACAGATCTGAGATCTACACGAGACTACACTCCAGATCTAAGCTTGGTCTTAGATCTCGAGATCTGAGCGATTATTCCCTTGGTGGATTAATCCCTCCCGGCTATTATTCCCTTCGTGGAATAATACCCGCATACTCGTGTAGATCCGACCGGATCTAGATCGCGCGGTGGTCCACGGATTAACCCCGGCGCAGGCAAAGAACCCACCAAAGCGAGCGACCGCAAAACAGGAGCTCGTGATTTGTTCACAGAGGAGAGTTGTAATTTTTCTTTATTTTCTTTGATTTAGTTGTAACCGGATCTATAAAAGACCGGATCTTTGTAACCCAAGATGACAATCATATCAATGAAAAAGAAAACAGTTTTCCACGCGAACAATCTGGCGACCACAGTGGGAGCCGACGATCTCGCCAACGAGATCGATGCGTCGCAGCCGCGGATTGCAATCCCGGTCGTGGAGGAGGTCGAGTACGAGTTCGACCAAGCCAAGTTCGAGGAGTACGTGTCCTCGTCCGGCTCTATCTCCCCCCGCAAGTCCAAGAAGTTCTCCTCCGGGAGAAAAGCTCGTTGGTTTGAAGCTGCTCGGGAAGCCCACGAAGCTCTCAACCCAACTGACGCCGAAGTTGCGTCAAATGAAGTTCCACCGACCTCCAATCAGGTCAACCCAACTCCCGCCAACGCCTCTACTGTTCAGGGCGTTGTGACTCTCTCAAAGAGAGCCCGCCAGAGGCGTCGTCAACGCCTTGCGCGGCAATTCGCTAAGGCGATGGAGTCTACGGACGGATTCCGCTACCACGCGGAGTTGAAGAACAGAAGAGGCAAACAGCCTCAACCACCAATGAATGGCGACTCTTCCAAGCCGCCAAAGAAAGAATGGGTCCGCGTCAAACGGAACCGTTCGACACTCGAGGAGCGCATTCGCAAGCGCCGCGCGATGTCAGCGCAGGCACGGGCTCAAGCTCAGGAAGCCCGTAGAAAGCTGCAAAAGGAGGTGGAGAAGAAGCCACCACCAACACGACAAGTCTGGAAGCCTAAGTCTGAAGTGGCGACTCAGGCCAAAAAGCAACCAGTGCAGCCTTCTAAGGAAGGTCAAACTCCGGCGAGTCAACCAAAGTCGCCGTCAATCCCAATAACTTCTCCGGGAGATCATGCAGAGTCATCCCGCAAGAAGAAACCAATTTTGGAGCGCCTCGGTCCAATTCCTGACGTGAGAGGCAAAGCTCCAATTCACGAGCGTTTGGGCCCGATGAAGAAGCCCAGAACGACTCAACATACTGGGGGTCGCCATCACCTCCAGCATGACAAAGACCTCAAGGCAGCTGCGCGCACCAATTTGCGCATTGAAGTCCAAGATCACGCCGAAAATTCACGCCCAAAAAGGCATGTTTTGAGGCGGGTAACCTTTGAAAGCCCAAAGAAGGCAAGTCAACCTCAGATGGAAACATTATCATCTGATAATGATTGTGTTGTACCTGAGAAGGCGTGCCCGCACACGATAGGTTACTCTGACTGTCAAAATGACGAGTTGTACTATCGTGCTGGGGGTACGAATAGAACCAGGAAGAGGAGTCCCCGAGAACGGGAAATTCAATGTCCCTGTTCCAAACTCATTCGGGCGGTATTGTCGGAATGCAATTGCATTAAGGCGGTCCCCGAAAGAGTTTCAGTTTTTGAAAGACTTAATGCGGAAACGCCAAAACCAAGGCCTAGGCGCTTCCAACGAAGAAGAAGGGTGATTGAAGACGGAGAATTTCCGAGGGTCACCACCAACATGACGAGCAAAGGGACATCGGCACGAGAAGATTTCGAGTCGATTCTGAAAGCTTCCCGACCTAGAACCCGTCTGCAGTCCGGAACCATAGAGCGAGCAACTTATGGTAGGATTCGGACAAGACGCCCTTCAGAAGATGAAGAATCTGATGCCGGCTCCGCGGTGGCATCAGATAATACAGTATCCAGCGAGGGACAACCCCGCGAGGCCCTGATGATAAGTGCGGAGCAGATGGCCAAGATGCTTGAAGACGCTTTGGCTAAGCAGAAAGAAAGTTTCAAATTTGAGATGGAGATGGCCATGCAGCAGATGAGAGAAATGCATGACCAACAGATCCAAGCATTGGCGAACCAACAAGGCGAGCAGAATCATCGTAACCCGATTAATGTGGAAGATGAGGATACAAATGCTCGTAACACCAATGATCCTCCCGTCAACGCAGGGGGTGGTAATGAGAATGCTGGCGAAGAAACCGGCGAAAACCTGAAGATCAAGAACCTCGAGAGCAAAATCAACACACTAATTTCCGCTCAAGAGACGAAGAAAACAGGCATTCCTTGCCCATACCCAAGAGAATGGGAATCGATCCCATATCCGGCGAAGTTTAATCTAATTAACTTCACGCCGTTTAATGGGATGGGTTCACCTACCCAGCATTTGATTTACTTCAAATCGCATTTGGGGGTGATCTCTGGTAATGAGCCTCTGATGGTGCGGTCATTCGTCGGCACTCTTCGCGGAGCCGCCTTCGATTGGTATCGCCGCCTCAAGCCAGGCAGCGTAAACAGCTGGGATGACATGGAGACCAAGTTCCTGGCCAACTTCTTCGACGACGACACCGAGATATCTATCGGATCGTTGCTCGATGAGAAGCAGAAGGACGGAGAGTTAGTCGATACCTTCGTCAAAAGATTCCGGAACAAGGCGATGAATTGCCGGGACCCGATCACCGAGGAATTCATCCTCCAGACCTGCCACAACAACCTCGCGTTGGACGTGCTAGAAGCAATGGGGACAGCACCATCCAATACATGGAAGGACTTGAAAGTCCGGGGAGAGCAAGCTGAGCGATTCCTCAAGAGGAAGAAGGCGGAAAGAGGCCAACCGGCGACGAGTGTTCCAAAGCAAAACTTCGTCCCACGGGGGAAAGGTAAGGCACAAGCTAATGCAGTTGATGCTAATCAAACCTTTCAATTGCAACCACAGCAACAGCAGCCACAGCAACAAGCACCCCAACAATCTCGAGGACAATGGCAACAACGGCCTCAGAAGCAGAAATCTGCGGAGCCGAGGTTTCCTAAAGTGTACTCCTTCAAGGATGATGAAGTTCCCGGCATCTTCAAATACCTGTTGGAGAACAACAAGATCCAGTTGCCGGCGATCGTGGATCAAGAAGGGGCCAGCAAAGTGACGGATCCAAAGTACTGCGCGTACCACAGAGCGGTCCACCACCCTACGAGATCATGCTACCACCTCAAGGACAAGATCCAGGCGTTAATCGACGTAGGAGTCATAACCCCGAAACCAGCCAAGAATGTGGGGGCCAACGCAGTGTCAATCAGTTTTGGGTCGGTGCCTACAACTTGGTTCGAGCCAAAACGCGTCACCAAAGTCGGGATGAAGACGGTGAATGACGATCCGCACGGACAGCGCCAAAAGGGACTTGTGCCGCACACAACCCCAAATGGCGAAATCCTTTGGGTTCATCCAGATCTGATTGGAGATGAACAATGGGCCGGTTCGTCATCCGGGAGGAAGTCTAAAGGAAAAGGGAAGTCTTGTTATGGAGTCTCTGCTATCCCAGGGGAAGATGACGAAAGAATCTCCACTTTCCTGCTCTCTGAAGAAGAACAAGAAGCTTTTGCGACACGGAGCGGAAATGAATACCACTACAATTATCCGCCACCTAGTGAGCAGGGGGTGAACAAGCGGGGACCAGCCAAAACTCTCACGGAGATGGGAGTGATTGCAAGTCCCACACCGGGTAAAGAAGCTCTACGACAACCGGTGAATAAACCAAAAGAGAAGAATCCCCAAGAGGTACAGAATCCGAAGCAGTCTCGTTTCAGTCGTCCAATTGGAAGAGACAAACCGGAAAGCTCGAAGACTCCGCATAGCTTCGACATTATGGCGCAATTAGCCAACATTCCTGCACGGATAACGCTGTATGAGTTGCTGCGATTATCCAAAGAAACCAGGGAGGCCCTACAAGAAGCTTTGGCCAATGCAGAGGTATTTCTGACTCAAGTCAAGCCGATACCTGAACAGCCAGAACCGCTGAGTCAACAGTGCAACATAGCGACTAAGAACCTTCCCTGCATTACTTTCACCAAAGAAGATATGCAGACGAAGAATTCGAACCACGATCGGCCGTTATATTTCGTCGGATACATTGGCTCCAGCCAAGTCAACCGAATCCAAGTGGATCCGGGTTCTGCTGTGAGTATTATGCCGCTTCGATTGATGCATTTCCTCGGCATCCCAGTAAGCAAGTTGGCGTCCACAGGCACTGTTATTTATGGATTCAACACTAGTGGGTCAAGACCCTTGGGTAAGATCCGGGTGAAGTGCCAGATGGGAGATCTGAAGACAGAAGTCACGTGTTATGTGATCGATGCGGAGACTTCGTACAACTTACTATTGGGTCGGCCTTGGATCCATAGTAACGTGATAATTCCCTCTACTCTCCATCAGTGTTTGAAGTATGTCGACACTGACAATGAGGTTAGGACGGTGGTCGCGGATAAGCAACCATTCAAGGGGTATGAGAATTATTTCACCGATTCTCTCCTTTATGGTAACGAATCCGATACTGAACCATCGGCCCAGGGCACAGACAGCGGAGAAGAAGCTGATTCTGAAGCCGGATTCGATTACAATGGCGGTTTTGTTTTAAATGACATTGTACCCTTTGTAATCAATCTTGACGATGAACAATCGTCAGATGGAGGTTGTAACTGGCAACTTGCCGATATTGCAATAAAAGATGATTTAGAGTACTCCTTGTCTCTTGATGATGTGATAAAAGAGCTGTACGACAATCCTGAGTTGTATATGCCGATCCGATCATCCTATGTAACGAAGGAACACCTCCAGCATTCTTTCGGAACAACCATGGTCATCCCGAACAAAGTAAGAGGTGCTAAAGAAGTGATTTACGGTAAAGGAAAAAGCTCTCCGTTACCAGATCATTTCCTAAGTGAAGACGAAGATGATGACAAACCTGGTCGACATCTATCCAAGTATAGTCCAGAAGCGCGCAAGCTCATGGAAAAGCAGGGCTACGATTTCACACTCGGAGAAGGTTTATACTTCGATCGAGGTCCTCGTAATCCAGCCAAAGCAGTATATGTACCAAAAGGTAAACCTGAGGATTATTATAAATATGGGCGAGGCTTAGGTTATGTTTCATCAGATGACGAATGTGGTTGGCAAATTATCGATCAAATTGCTAACAAAGCCAAGAAGGGATACTCTCCCGATGCTTCAGAGTGGGACTCCGATACAAGTCTGGGAGAAGTTTTCAAAACCCTAATGGCGAACATGACTACAGCTGATCCATCCACCATGGAAGACGACGATCAAATGCCAACATGGGAAGACCCGTGGGTTCACCATCTGAATATGCAGTATGGCGATAGGTTCGAGCAAAGAGAACCACCCACTGAAGATAAAATAGTCCAGATTAACATGGGTGATGAAGCTAACCCAAAGCCTATATTCATCAGCGACAGTCTTCCCCCAGATGAGAAGGAGGAATTGATTGCTCTCATCAGGGAATATATCGACGTCTTCGCATGGAATTATGAAGACATGCCAGGGCTCGACCCCAATGTCGCAATGCACCGCCTCGATATCAAGCCGGATGCCAAACCTGTCAAGCAACAGCAAAGACGGTTTCGTCCGCAGATTATGGAAGCCATTGAGGCAGAGGTTAAGAAGTTGATCGAATCAGGATTTATCCGAGAGGAACAACATCCAGACTGGTTAGCCAACATCGTTCCCGTCATGAAGAAGAATGGCAAAATCAGGATTTGCATCGACTTCAGGAACCTGAATGAAGCATGTCCGAAAGACGATTTCCCTCTCCCGATCACGGATGTCATTATCGACAATACATGTGGATTTGAGAGGATGTCCTTCATGGATGGATTTTCGGGATATAACCAGATCAAGATGCATCCAGAGGATGAGAAGCATACGGCGTTTAGAACACCCCTCGGCGTTTTCTGCTATACGGTGATGCCTTTCGGCCTGAAGAATGCCGGTGCCACATACCAGCGAGCGATGACTAAGATTTTCCAAGAACATCTCAGGAAAACAGTCGAATGTTACGTTGATGATTTGGTTGTGAAAAGCCGCAACAAGGAAGATCACATCAAGGATTTGAAGACAATGTTCGATCTCATGAGGAGTCATCAGTTGAAGATGAACCCCACTAAATCATTTCTTGGAATGTCCAGCGGAAAATTTCTTGGGTTCGTCGTCACCACTAAGGGTATACATATCGATCCTGATAAGGTGAAGGCGATACATGAATTGCAGCCCCCGAGGAATCTGAGAGAACTCAGAGGATTGCAAGGGCGTTTAGCTTATATCCGGCGTTTCATCTCAAATCTTTCTGGGAAGTGCCAACCGTTCTCTAAGCTGAACAAGAAAGGAGTATCATTCATCTGGGATGATGCCTGCCAAAAAGCGTTCGAAGATATCAAAACATATCTGGCGAACCCTCCTGTTCTCGTTGCACCGAAATCTGGTAAACCGTTCTTGATTTATCTCAAGGCGATGAACCACTCGATAAGTGCCTTACTAGCGCAAGACGATGATAACGGTCACGAACAGGCAGTTTATTACCTCAGTCGGACCTTGGTAGGCGCTGAGTCTCGATATCCGATGATTGAGAAAGAATGCCTTGCATTGGTATTTGCGATGCAAAAGATGCGGCATTACCTAGTGGGACAGACGATCTACGTTATCTCCAACGTTAATCCAGTACGGGTGTTTATGACGCAACCGGCCTCTATGAATTGGCGACTAGCGAAGTGGGCCCTTCTCTTGTCCCAATACGATTTGCACTTCAAGCAGCAGAAGTCGATAAAAGGACAGGCGATTTGTGACCTTTTGGCGGCAAACCCGACCACAGATACGGCAGAAGTATATGATGACTTGCCGGATGAAACCCACGAGGTTAACACCACATCACACCAACAAGTATGGCAATTATACTTCGATGGTGCCTCAAGGGCAGTTAATAGAGTAATAACCCCGGGATGTCCTACAGTTTCCTCTGGAGTTGGAGTCGTCTTAATCTCCCCTGGAAAGCACGTGATGCCTCGGGCTTATTCGTTGACTAGTCCGTGCTCCAATAATGTTGCCGAATACAACGCGCTTCTCATTGGACTCAGTTTCGCCAAAGAGCTGGGGGTCGAATATCTCGAAGCTTTTGGAGATTCGCAATTGATAGTCAACCAAGTTCGCGGTGAGTATGAAGTCAGGAATCAAGACCTGATCCCGTACCACCAGGAAGCCATCAAAATGGCGGAATCTTTCGAAGAATTCTTTATTGAATACATCCCTCGTCTCCAGAACGCTTATGCAGACGCACTGGCGGCACTAGCAGTATCACTGGCACAGCCTCCCGAAGCTGAGCTGTTAGTCACAGTACGGACGCATCAACTCTGCGTACCCATATACAGTACGGAGATTGAAGAAGAAGAGGATAGAAACGTGAACGCCAAAGAGGTGAATTCAACTCAAATTGGGTCTGAGTCCCGAGATTGGCGTTTTCCTATCATCGACTACGTCCAATATGGTATCTTGCCAGAGGATGTAAAAGAAAAGGAATCAATCCGCCGAAGAGCTCCAAGATTCTTCTATAATACTGAAACCCATACATTATACCGTAGAGGGTACGACGGTCTTTTACTCCGATGCCTTTCGAACAGAGAAGCAAAGGAAGTTCTTAAGGAAGCACACGAAGGAGAATGTGGTGCGCATCAGCCCGGTCCTAAACTGTATGATCGCATCAGGAGGATGGGATATTTCTGGCCAACGATGGTTCGTGACGCAATCGAATACGCACGAGAATGCCACGCTTGCCAGATACATGCGAATTATATGCATCAACCGCCAGAGCAGTTGCACACGTCAACCACGTCTTGGCCGTTCGAGACTTGGGGCATGGACATAGTCGGTCCTATTTTTCCCCCTTCAGTCAAAGGTGATCGGTTCATCCTCGCGATCACAGATTATTTCTCAAAGTGGGCTGAAGCGATTCCGCTTAGAGAAGTGAAGACGAACAACGTCATCAATTTCATCAAGCATCATGTCATTTACCGACACGGCGTGCCAAGAAGGATCATTCATGACAACGGTCCACAGTTCATAAGCAATGCCTTCGTCAGATTCTGCGACAAGTTCAAAATTGAAGATGTTTCATCAACACCTTATTATCCCGCCGCGAATGGATTAGCGGAGGCGTTTAACAAGACGATCATCAAGATCTTGTCAAAGCTCGTGAAGACCAATAAACGAGACTGGGACGATAAACTCGGTGAAGCACTCTGGGCTTATCGCACCACCATACGCACTCCTACGGGAGCTACTCCGTACTCGTTAGTATATGGATGCGAAGCGGTGCTACCTTTGGAAATTCAAATTCCCTCCCTTCGGATCGCTCTCGCAACGGAGATGACGACCGAAGAACAACATCAGAAGCGTCTCGAAGAGCTCGAGAGGCTGGATGAAAAGCGTTTGGAGGCTCAACAACACATCGAGTTTTACCAAGCCAGGATGTCAAGGGCTTTTAACAAAAGAGTCCGACAGAGAAGCTTCAAGGAAGGAGATCTGGTCCTCGCTGCTCGCCGACCAATAATTCTCACCTCCAAGAAGAAAGGTAAATTCGAACCCAAATGGGAAGGACCGTTTGTAATAGACACAGTCTATTCAAACGGCGCATATCGCCTGATTACTCAAGAGGGCGCCAGGCAATTAATGCCAATAAATGGGAAGTTCCTGAAAAAGTACTATCCCTAGTACATTCAGGATAACTCGTTTACCGGGAAGTTCCTTGAAGAATATTACACTTAATATTCTAGAGGATAACCCAAAATCATTGTCACCACCAAAATCCCTCACTGATCAATTTCAATTGACAGTGAGTCCACCAAAAATGTTTTTCTGGCCCTCTTGATTCTCTCCATGAGCAAGAGGTCCACTTTCAGTTCGGAGTCCCTTTTCGATAAACGAAAGAACTCCTTCCCTTTTTCTCTTTGGTTAAACCTTGTTCATGGTTATAACCGGAGTTGAAAATTCCACTTCGATAAACGAAGAACCCATTTTCAGTTTAGATAACTCATCCTATAAAAGGCAAGTTTATCTAAATTTTCCAGATTCTCGGAGTGGACACCCCACTTCTAGTTTCTTCCTCGCTGGAAATAGAATATAAAATTCTTCCTTTCCAGGATCAGGGAATAGAATATAAAATTCTTCCTTCCTTGTTTTCGGGTTCGCCTTCACCCTAAAAGAAGACCGGGAAATAGAATATAAAATTCTGCCTTTCCCGCATCGATCTTTTCCGAAATTTATCAATTTAGGATTCATCCTAGGAAGTTTATCCCGAATCCTAAGCAGGGATAAGTCTGCGCCTAACACGCGCTGCCGGTTTAGTCTTTTTCCGCACAAAAAGACACCAGAGTTCGATTCTGGGGTATTCTATCCTGAAACCTAAGCAAGGATAAGTCTGCGCTTAACCTGCGCTGCCGGTTAGTTCTTAACCGTTAAAAAGAACACTCGTCCGCATATTCAACATTGCGGCAGGTTGTTATTAATAACACCAAAATCCATGCCTTACACGCATGGGGAATTTCATCCTGAATCCTAAGAAAGGATATGCCGACGCCTAACACGCGTCGCCGGTTTAGTCTTTTTCCGAACAAAAAGACACCAGAGTCCGATTCTGGGGTATTTTATCCCGAAGCCTAAGTAGGGATAAAGTCAACACCTAACACGTGTTGCCGGGTAGCCTATTCCCGTAACAATGGCGAAGTCTATGTATTCGACATCATAGCACGAAGTCTAAGGGAGTTCATTCCCTTAGCACAACGTTACATGCGGAACGGATTCCGATAATCCGCATGCTAGCCCGACTCAAACGGTAGTCGGTAAAGGCTAATCAAACCCGTTGAAGGCTGGGGGTTAGCCAAAAATCCTAAAGTCAACACCTAACACGTGTCGCCGGGTAGCCTATTCCCGTAACAATGGCGAAGTCTATGTATTCGACATCATAGCACGAAGTCTAAGGGAGTTCATTCCCTTAGCACAACGTTACATGCGGAACGGATTCCGATAATCCGCATGCTAGCCCGACTCAAACGGTAGTCGGTAAAGGCTAATCAAACCCGTTGAAGGCTGGGGGTTAGCCAAAAATCCTAAAGTCAACACCTAACACGTGTCGCCGGGTAGCCTATTCCCGTAACAATGGCGAAGTCTATGTATTCGACATCATAGCACGAAGTCTAAGGGAGTTCATTCCCTTAGCACAACGTTACATGCGGAACGGATTCCGATAATCCGCATGCTAGCCCGACTCAAACGGTAGTCGGTAAAGGCTAATCAAACCCGTTGAAGGCTGGGGGTTTGCCAAAAATCCTATGAGTATTATGGTCAATCATTTCAAACGTGATGAGGAATCATAATAAAGATAAAGATAAAAACCAATTCCACTAAAGAGAATCAAATGTCAAGGTTTTCAGCAAATAAAATCATACATCAAGCCCATGGCTAAGAATCTGCTGACTGAATTCAGATAACTTCTCGTCATAAGAGCGTCTAAGCTCCTCCTGCAACTCAGCTCTAACAGACTCTTCGTTCGCAGCTAAAGTCCTCACAGCATCCTCCTCTGTCTCAGCCAGTCTCTGCTTCAAGGACTTCAGCTCATCAGATAAAGCAGCATTTGCTTGCTGATTCTGCATCTTTGTGTCTTCCTTCTCACGGAGTTCTCGTCGGAGCTGATCTATCTGAGAATCAAGCTCCTCGAGGAAAGAAGATCTAGTGGCGAAATCAGCCTCAACTCGATCTATGCGGTCCCGCTGCACCTGAATCTCGAGCTCAGCAACCATCCGAGTACTGCGCCATGTCTGTAAGCGAGCATCCAACTCGGCAGCAACGAATGAAGAGGCACCTGTATCCCGGAGCTCATGAAACATCTGAAGCTCACGCTCTAAGCGATCAAGGTCATCAACCATAGCCGTCGCTAGATCCGGACATCCTATGTCCCTAATCAAGTTTATCTTGGAATCGAGGTAGGGCTTAAATTGGCGAAGAGAAAGTCCGTCGTGGAGGAGTTTGCCAATTATAACAGTCAGGGAGGAGAAATAAGAGCGGACTTCTACGCTGATGATGATCTTCTCAGGGTCATCCCCTGATAACAACTCCTTAACGAGGATATGAAGCTGAGAAGGAAGCCCTACACAAAGAAGAGAAGTTCGTCAAAAGCCTCAATGAGGAAATGAACGGCATCGCTCAGCTAATTAAATTATACCTCCTTCCCCTCGAGTCACTGGGGGTGATGGAGATGTAACAACTGTAGCTGCATCGACTGGTGGAGTTGGTCGCACAGCCGGCTCAACATGGTCTTTCTCAACAAAAGCTCCTGTCAAATTCAAAACAGAATTCGCAGAGGCGTTACATTATAGCTGCATTAGTCAAGGTCGACTAGTCCTATAATCAACTCAGCAGGAGGCACATACCTTCAAAGGAACCATCCTCAGGATTGTTAGCAAATGCGGACTCAGGAAACATGTCTCCAGGTAGCTGGTCATTAATCTGAGGTGAGCTATATATGTAGTGCATCATAGGAGTGTCCGCAAACAGGCTTCCCTCGTCAAAATCGTCGATGGAGAAATCTGACATAAAAGAATATAAGTGCCAAAGAATAATGAAGAGACTACAACTAATGGAAATGAGTTACCTCTCACGGGTGCATCAGCCTCTTCGTTTCCAAGGTTCGCCTCCTGCAAATTATCTGAAGGAGCAAGGAGTAGAGGACAGTTAGAGGATACACAAATTCATTAATGTATTATCTAAAGAAATACGCTGTCAGTGATAGATGTACCTTGACTCACAGAATCTGGTCCTACACTGATCTCCTCCCTAATGTCAGCAACCCCTGTAGACTTCTCTACAGGGGGTAGTGGGTCAGACTCATCGGGAGATAAGGGAACAGGATCGGGACTCATCTCATCCTCCCCACGCACTCCTATATAGAAATGGAAAAGCATGAGTCAATGTTCAGAATAACCAAGAAAATGGTTCAAAGAGTAGACGTTACCTCTGTCACTAATAGGGTCATCTCCAGCCAGATCCATGTCAGATGCTCGTGAAGCTACACGAGGTTTGCGGGCCAATCTCTTCCGCCTAGCAATAGGGATCGAAGGTCTCGCCTGGGGAGGAGAACGGAAATCTTCATCCTGAGCAACTGTGGTCTCTGGAACATCAAACCATAGTCAGTTTCAACACTTCTGGAAGATAGAAGAAAAAGATGAAGTGCAAACCTCGCTCGGAAAAGTCATCGTAATCTTCGGGATCCCCGCCTGAAGCCTCGTCTGTGGAATGGAATGTCCTCTGTCCCTCTTCGTCAATCCGACGAGTCTTGTTCCGTATCCTCTGTGCCCGGGCGTTTTCCCGAATCCTGCGGGAATCAACCTGGGAAGCTGCCTCAGCCTCTAACTCTGCGATTGGCTTCACAGGGATAGTCTTGTTGGCTGCTAACAACCATTTGCAGCTCAAGAAAGTAAGGTTCAACTGCCGGTCAGCACTCGGGAGACTAAATCTAACACCAGTACAGCCAGTCACGGTCCACAACCAAGCGCGGAGACCGTCTATCAAACCACTATGAGTACGAAGCTGCTGACGAGGATTCCCAATGTAAAGCTGGTCATAGCCAAACTGGCGAGCGAATCGGCACGGTAGATATGGTTCGATGAAGCACTGATCCCTCACCCGGAAAGTCAGATAGCCGGGCCTAATATTCACTAGCCAGTTGAAGCAGCCGATGTCTAAATAAGTCCGGTACTCTCTAGGCCTCTCATCATCTATCAAGCATTCACCATATCGACCGGAGAACTGCGGAAAACAAGTAGAGAATGCCCAACACTTATGGACCTGCAACTGCTGTCTGACATCAGAAAATCCGCGGCCCTCCCACCTGCCATTCTCAAGCAACTGTAGCAGGGGAACAGAATGGTCTGTGGCGTTCGGCACCGACATCATATCCGAGCGATGAAGGACAAACCAGGCCATCAGATAAGCGTACGGGAGCTCCACCTTAAGCGTGGGAATCTGACCTGGTAAATCGGTCTCCTTCCGTGTGAACGCACTGGAAAGCTGTCGAAGTCCTCGGTGAATATTAGCCACCATCACCGGAAGAAGTGAGAGTTCCTTCTTATAGGCGAGCTGAACTGCTGGGTAAAGTACCTCCAAGGGCAAGGCGTCGCCAGACTGATATGGAACCACGCACTTTTTCAACCAGATAGCAAGAAAGCCAGCAAGAAGTGTCATTGGTCGAATTGGTGCGGTAGCGTGCCACAAGAATGACTTGAACTTGGTCTTCGCAGGAAAGCCACCCTCAGGACCGCCGGTGGTGTAAGATTGAGCGCCGATCTTCTTCAGTAGACTGTTCACCTCTGAAGGAGTGAATGGGGCCAGCTCACAAATATCCTCGCCATGAGTGCTCTCCAGATTCTTGAACAAGTAGTTCGCAAATTGTTTCAGACTCACACATACCTTGGTCCTCTTTGCTAAGGGCTCCGACTGTGCCAAAGCAATATGGTAATGACAAGTGAGGTCCCATAGAGTCTCATAACGGTCAGGCATGCGATCTTTTAATTGGCTCAACTCATGACTGGAAGGAAAGTACTCCTGGTATAGCATCTGTCCCATGGACAAGCCAGAAATCCTGTGCATCTCGTGAAGAGCCAAGCCTAACTCCCCCTGCCGGGTCAGAAAAGTGTTCGAGTCTGGATTATATAGCTCGAACAAAGCACAGAAATGTCTCAAACTGACAGGCAAGCCATACACGGTGGCACGAACGGCTGCATACAAACTGCAAGCATGCAACTCCTCGCCCCATCGGCTCAAGACGTATGTCGTCATGCGGCTCCACCAAGACTTGTCCGAAGAGTGGACCCAACCGTAAAACCTGTGACGTGTCGCTGGCATCTCCCGTCCCAGAACAGCGAGACGATTCCTCAAGGTGGAAGCGGTAGCAAGGAACTCGTTACGTGGTGGTTCGTCCAGCCCCAATACACCAGGACGCAATCCGGTAACACGACTTCTGCACGAACCAGGAACCGCCGAATGAGTGATATAGCCGCAATGGACACTCATATGATCCTCTGTCAAGCGCCACGACATCTCCCGTGTCACAGCCTGACATCTGAGCTCAGTCAATGAACGATGCCGAGGAATCTCCGGCAAGTATATGAAGCCATTGCCGGTCTTGTGAAGCCAATGCTCAGCACCAATGAATACGGCTTCTGGGTCATCGACAGAATCACCAAATAGGAAATCGCTCTTTCGAAGAGGCTGAGTAGAGCTGGCGTCCTTCACAAAAGGCGCATCTGTGATTAGCTGGCGAATAGCTCGATGACCACCTTCCCTCACCACTTGGGCAACCTCAGTCGACGTGTCCGAAGCAAACTGAGGGGTAGCTGGAATAGGGGAAGGATCGTTGGAGTTCGAATAATGCTCGCCACGCCGTCCATATATTGCGTGGGACGGGAATGATCCAGAAGGGTACCCCACTGCAAAATAGACAGTTAAACACTGGTTAGTCTCGATTATAAAAGGAAATTGAACTCATCTTACAAATAGCTAAGATAGAGTCATTGCCTTATAAAGGGTGAGACGATTTGGCCACATTGTGCAATCACAAAACAGGGTATGTCGACAACATATCCCTGCCTTATAAAACGCAATGTAGTGTCAAATCGCCCCCTTTAATTTTGAGATATGGTTTTGACCAAGCAAAACATATCTTTGAAGCGTCGATCCTCACCAAGGAGAATCAAGGCTCTTCCCGATTGCCTCGCCAAGGAGAACAACGTGGGGTTTAAAAAAGGGTCAATTTACAAATTTATAAGAAAAAAAAGGGTTTATTTGCAAAAAGTAGCTCACCAGCATAAGAGGGAGGCGCGCCATCAACCGACATGGCAGGGGAACGACCTCTCGAGGCGCGAGACATGACGGCCTGCAAAATAACTCAAAGGGTTAGATTCAAAAAATAATTTCAGCCCTAATTTTTGCATAAAAACCCCTCAAAATTGCATTTTTACCCCCCTGAAAGATTAGCTCGAGGCATCAAATCACACCCTCAAATGCATGAATTAAATTGAGCATGAAAAAGATCCAAATTGTGGAAGATTTACCTGAAGAAAGGCTCGAGATCCAATAAAAAATGTGATCTTTAAGGAAACTTGAACCACGCGCTCGAGGGGCCTGAGAGAAATTCCAAATATGGAGTTTTTGAGTGATTTTTCAGTCCAAGATCCAAAGGAACCCTAGATCTAGGATAACTATCAAGGTTTCAAGGCGAATGGAAGCTTGAGGGAAGAGAAATCAAGAGAGGGGAGGGGAAAGTTCGGCCGGCCCTAGAGAGGAAAAAGAAAAGAAAAAGAAAAGAAAAAAAAGACCCCTCTTATAGCCTTGAACCAGATTGGGCTGAACCAGACCAGACTGGGCTGAACCAGACCTAGCCAGATTGGACCAGGTTGAGCCAGATTGAGCCAAACTGAGCCAGAATGAGCCAAATTGAACCAGATTGAACCTGGCTAGACCAGATCAGATCAGAATGAGCCAGAATGGACCAGAATGAGCCAGAATGGACCAGTTTGAACCAAATCCGAACCAGAATTCAAATTGAAGCAGAATTGAACGTCGAAACAACTTCAAATCGACCGAAGGTTCGATCATTAGTTTATTCTTGCCTCTCCCACATGTTTGGAAGGGTTGGGAGACTTTTTGCACCGAATTACTGCCTTATTTGGCTCATTATTAGGCCGATTCAGCTTATTATCGGACCGGTTCAACTCATTTGGATACGGAAATACTCCAATAAGGTATACGAGTTTAAACTATTCCCTCCTCTTTGTTGAGAAGTTTCTGGAGAATATTTTTCTAAAAATATTCTTAAGGATAACTTAACATAACTCCCAGGAGTGTATGAGTATAAACTAGACCTCCCCGCTCCAACTCCTTAAGAGCTTAAACTGTGTAGACTCCAAAATACTTACGAGTATAAACTGTGTTAAACGCCAGACAACGCGTCACAATAAAGATTCAAAGCCGTCAACCGATGGTCAATTTCATGTTGAAGCAACCAACACGAGTTAAAGATTGAAAAAATCAGGAATCGACTTCAAAGTTCAAATTCCAACAACGGTCAGACAATAAATGCAGCACCGGAACCCCTACAGGCATTCTACAAAGCACTGAATGGCCCGAAGGATTGAAGGAATACAGAACAAAAGTCATTTCCAGGTCCCGTTACACCGACAAAGGGTAGGGGCAATCATATCCAAAGCATTCCAGACTCTTCTATAAAAGAACGAGGCTGAAAAGCTTTGGAGGGGGTATCTGTAGGCGTATAAAACTGCTTATAGGTCCCTTGACACAGCTCGGCGCGATGATTCGACAAATCGACGAACGTTCAAGCAACGAAACGAACTAAAGAGGCTACAAAGCTAACGAACTGCATGTGAACAACGTTAGTGGTTCGGGGAGTCGACGGGTCTTCCAACAAAGTGGATTTGAACTCAAACACCGACTGAGTTTACTGCCAAATCCGGAATCAAGTCAACAAATCAACAAAACAACCGAACAACGGACAAAACAACCGGAAACAACGGAAAACGACAAAACCAGCGCACCTGGGGGAACTCGGCCCGAACCGAACCACCCTAAGGTGGCTCGGCCCAAGCCGAGCCACCCTAGGGTGGCTCGGTGGCCGAGCCACCCCAGGGTGGCTCGGCTAAGGCCGAGCCACCCTAGGGTGGCTCGGCCAAGGCCGAGCCACCTCAGGGTGGCTCGGCCAAGGCCGAGCCACCTCAGGGTGGCTCGGCATGAGCCGAGCCACCCTCAGGTGGCCCGACTCCCCCCCCTCTCTCTCTTGTGCACAAAGGCACAGTTCAGAGAGGCTATAAATAGGGGGGGTGGTTGTTCATTTGAGGGACTTCTTCTGAAACTTTTGAGAGAGCCGAAACTCTGCCGGATTGTCACCTCAACTCGGAGATCTGAAGGCTTGAAGACTTGGAGACCCGGATTTGATTCTTAGCGAGCACCCGCACCGAAAAAGGCAGGAGTTCGAGAGAGTCTAATCCTCAGATCTACGTCGTTACACTCCGGATCTAAGCTTGGTTCTTAGATCCCGAGATTCGAGCGGTCGTTTCCTTGGTGAAACGATCCCTCCCGGCTATTATCTCCTTGGTGGGATAATACCCGTAATACGTCGTAGATCTGCTTGGATCCAGATCACGCGGTGGTCCACGGTAAGCAACCCCGGCGCAGGCAAACAACCCACAGAAGCAAGAGACCGGATAACAGGATCTTGTGATTTGTTCGGTAAAAGAGAGAAGTTGTAATTTTGATTTCTTTGTTTTATTTTGATTTTCATTGTAAGCCGGATCTTATAAAAAGACCGGATCTCTTTGTAACACATAAAGTTGTTAACTGAGTGCAATGACATCGATAATGAAGAAAACACCAACTTTTCCCGCGAACAGGTTTCTAATAGCGATTATGGCTTGAGTATTCGAGTTGAGCACTTAGCCGATTGTTTGCATAAAGGAATTTAGAGTGGTGGATGACTAGGTCAACATATTGGTAGTTTGTCTAGAACCTTTGATCATAGCTTCTAAACCCTTTTCTAAGACACTCAAATGTTTGTCATGATTAGAATTTGAAGGATTTGTAGGCTGGTGAGGATGAGGATGTTGGGCTGGAAAAACTGGGTTAGCTTGATGAAAATTGTTTGGTGCGTTGAATGGAAGTGTATTTCCCCTAGGGAATTGTGAGTTTGACGCGGGAATGAAGTTTTGATTTTCAGGAGAATTTCCTTGATTCCATGCAAAGTTGGGATGATTTCTCTAACCTGGATTGTAGGTTAGAGAAAATGGATCATTTCTAGGTCGCTGGAATGCAGCGTTCATCTGTTCTAATGCATTGTTGTTTCCTAGGAGAAGGCAATCCTCTGAAACGTGAGTAGGAGACTGACAATTATGACATCCCGGGGCAAAAACATGATTGATTTGAGCTGGAGCTTGTTCCTTAATTTTCAAGGCTTCTAACCTCCGCAGAATCGTCGCCATCTTTGCTTCAGAAGCAATGTTTGACTCCAAGGAAAGACCACTAGACTTATATTGGGGAACTGATGAAACTCTGTCATCACAGTGTTCCCACTGCATTATTTTATTTGATAGACTCTCTAGGAATTCCTAAGCTTCGTCGTCGTTTTTCCTCATAAAATCTCCCTGACACATCAATTCTAAAGATGTTTTTGAAGAATAGTCCAATCCTTCATATATGACTTGGCATAATCGCCATTTCTCGAGACCATGATTAGGACATTGGATCAGAAGATCTTTGAATCGGTCAAAATAATTTCAGAATGGTTCTCCCGAGACAGTTTTGAAGTTTTGAATGATGTTCCTAAGCTTTACCATTTTATGAATAGGGAAATTTTTCTTGAGAAAAACAGTGACAATTTCATCCTAAGTTGAGATGAAATTTGTCGGTAAGCTGTACAGCCATTTTTTAGCTTTGTCCTTAAGAGCAAATGAAATAAATCTGAGCTTGATCGCGTCTTCGGTTAATCTCTTATTTTGATCATAATACATACTTCCTCAAATTCCGAGATAAAAATATAAGCATCCTCAGTTTCGTTTCCGAGGAATTTAGAAAGCATGTTTATGTATTGCGGTCTAAGCTTGAAATTTATTCCATTTGCTTCGGGGAGCTTTATGCAAGAGGGAATTGCATTTCTGGTGGGGTAACACATATCCGGGAGAACAGGTTGATATTCTATTTCGTGGATTGGTTCAACACGGATTAAACGATGAGAATTATCCCTAACCCACGTTTGCATACACCAAAACAACTCTTTTTATAATATTTTTTTATTTTTTATTTAAAGGAAAGAAAGAAAATTAGTTTTTTTATGAGAAGAAAAGGATAAAGGAAAATCCTAACTAAAACAAATCAAAGCAATCACTTTTTATTCACTCTAATTCTACGGTTTAGCCTAACTCAACTAGACCAGCTCCTAACCAAAAACTCCTAAAGTAAAAAAGATTAAAGTTTTACCCGAGTAGTTAGCCAGGTAAGGATAGTACTAGAGGGCGATCAGAGATTAATTAAGTACCTCGTTCCTTGTGGAGCGATTTACACAACCCGTAAACCGTGTCTTAAACACCAACTAATCCAAGAAAACTTGAACCGGTTCACTTAAGGATTTCTTGTTCCTTATTAAGCTTGAGTCCTTAGGGGCCAACGTCTAATGAGTTTTAGGAGGCTTGGCTTTGTGAAGTGAGAAATTAGTGATTTGTGGGCTAAGGAAAGTGTGATGAAATCCCTTATCTTATCTTGATTAGGGGGTTTTACCCTTAAGAATGTTTGAAGTATGTGCCAAATCAAGTGCTACAATCACTTTGGTGAATTCCTACTAACTATATGAAATGCAACCCTAGAAATTAAAAGCGACTAAAAAGGATGGAAAAAAAAATCTTTTTTTTTATATGAAATGCAACCCTAGAAATTAAAAGCGACTAAAAAGGATGGAAAAAAAAATCTTTTTTTTAATTACGGTCAACAACAATCAAATGTGAGAAGAGAGCTCTTGTTTGAATTTATTATCTTGTTAGTTAATGTCTATGTGAAAGGTGAATTTTATTATGGTAAACAAAAATAAAATCTTTTTTTTAAATCCTAATTGTCTCTAATTATGAAGCTAACTAAAAAGGGTGGAATTAAAAACGCTAAAAAGAAGAGTTACTTAAAAGCAATTCTCCAAGTTCTTGATCTTCAATCCAAGATTTTCAAGCTCCAAGCGGTTCCTTCATAAGAAAACACACAAGTTAAAGAACCAAAATAATAAAATCCTATTTTAGCACATTCCCCGGTAACGGCGCCAAAAACTTGATGCGTTGTAAATATGTACCAAAGATTGCAAGTACACAACCGTATCAAGTTATAGAATAAAAGTATCGATCCCACGAGGAATGTGATTTTAAGAGATTATTAGAATTAGTTCTTATGTTTTGTGCGTGACAAAAATAGGATTAAAGAATAAGTGTGATTATGTAGAGAGATATGATGAGTGATTGTTTTGAATATATACAAGTGATAATAAATTGAATTTTAGAGGATAGAAGAAAGAATCAAAGAATAAAATAAAAAGAAAGAATAAAAAAATCAAGAAAACAAAAGATGAAGGATTCAATTAAAGATAAGAGAGATCTAGAATTGAATCCACTAGCTAATCTCAATTATAAAATACAAACTATTCTTTTTTTATCATATTTTAATTTAGATTTATTAAGCATAGATTATCAAACCATTTAAGGAAAGTATAACCTATCAAATTATCATCTAAGTCAAAATTACAATTCATGATAAGAACAACAACAATATAGTAATCCTAGAATTCATAAGCATAACCTATCAAACCATTTAAGATAAACATAGATTATCAAATTCTTCTTCTACCAATTAGTTTTCTAGTTGATTATCCTAAACATGAATATTTTAAGTGCAAGAGAATAATTCATATAATATAAAGGAAATTAGACTAGTTTCATACAATTCTAAGATTCTTACAATAATTAATTTCACATCTTAAGAAATAAAAGCAAGAAGAAAAAGAACTAATTACAAAAATAAAAAGAAAAGAAAAATCTAAACTATAAACAAGAAATAAATCTAACTACAAAGAATTAAAATCTAAACTACAAAATAAATTATAAAAATTAAATGCAAGAAAATAAATCTCTCTACAAATTAATGTGCAAAAGAAAATTAAAAGATAAGAAAATAAATCTACACTACAAGCATGAATGTAAATCTAACTAATAAGCAATAATAAAGAAATTACTAAAAAGAAATAAAGGAGAAAAATAAAAAAATATAAACCTTCAAATTGCTCTTCATCTTCATCTTCATTATTCAACAAAGAGAAGAAAAGAAAATTTTAAAGTGGAGAAAAATTCTTTTATTGATTGCAACAAAAGTTATAATTTTTGGAAGGTCTTCTTAATTAAGAGTAACCCTCCTCTCTAAATAGAGTTATAAAATTTTTCACACCTCTAACCCTTCACTCTCTACCCCTATTTATAGTAAACATCAATGAATGTGAGCCCTTGGATTGAAATCTTATCCAAAACAAGCAAATTTTAGCCCTTACTTCGTAACTGACTGTACGACAGTATCGATACCAGCATCGATAGGGGTATCGATGTCGGCATCGATATGGGTATTGATGCTGGTATCGATGCCCAGTTCTCTCCTGTTGCTGTCCGAGCTTTTCTCTTGTTCTTGGACTTGGGCTTTTGGGCTTTGTCATTTCTTCTTCTTTTTAGCTTTGGGCTTTTGGATAAATTGGCAATTGGATTTTCCAATGGGCTTCTTGATTTCTCTTTTGCTTTATTTCTTCATTTACTCAAGGGCCTTTGTTGAGAGAAAGGATTTTTGGGATTTATTCTTTATTAACCTGTATTTAAAGATAAAAATAATTATTAGTGGTATATTTATTCATATAAAATAGATAATGAGGGTTTAAAATTATAATAAAAATGTGATTTTCAGAACCCCAAGCAACTACTCGAGTTGGGGGTCGCACACGCCCTCGTAATAATTCAGAGCCTTTCCATAATAGGAAAATTTCTGTAACTGACCATCTTGGACTGCGAGTCAGTATCCAAGAGCCCGTTAAAGTCCCACGTTCACGAAAGCGTGGCTCTAAACGTGTGACTCTTGATAACGCCATTAAGGCAACAAGTCCTAAGAAGGAAATGTGTTCGTCAGACGACGACGTTATACCTGAGAAGTCATGTCAACACGCGATAGATTGCTCTGGTCCTTATGCCGATGAGTTGTACTATCGGGCTGGGGGTACGTACGAACAGATCTCAAAAGAGATATTTCCGGGAGATGGACTTTCATTATCCGTGTACCAAAATTATCAGGGTAGTATTATCAGCGTGTAGCTGCCCTAAGACCGCTCCACAGAGGGTCTCGGTATTTGAAAGGATCTCCACCAGAACGTCCAAGTCCAAGCCAAGGCGTTTCTATAGAAAAAGATCAGCTGCGCAAGATAATGAACTCCCAAAGGTCACCATCAATATGGTCGATAAGAAGAAGTCAACGCGAAGTTTCAATCCCCGATATTTTTTGGACATATCCCAACGTATAACTCCGTTACGCGTAGGAACTACTAGGCGTATGGACTATCAGATGATGAATAGCGGATTATCCTCGGATGATGAAGCATCATATGCGAACTCTGCTATCACTTCTGACAATACGTTGTTCAACATAGGACAATCCCGCGAGGCGTTTTTGGTCAACACCGAGCAAATGGCCAAAATCATCGAGGATGCCTTGGCTAAGCAAAAAGAGAACTTCAAGTTCAAAATGGAAATGGGTATGTTGCAAATGAGGGAAGAGCATGACCAACAAATACGAGCCTTATTGAATCAGATAGGTGAATCCAGTCGTAGCCACAATGTTAGTCAAGGGATTATCCTCGGATGATGAAGCATCATATGCGAACTCTGCTATCACTTCTGACAATACGTTGTTCAACATAGGACAATCCCGCGAGGCGTTTTTGGTCAACACCGAGCAAATGGCCAAAATCATCGAGGATGCCTTGGCTAAGCAAAAAGAGAACTTCAAGTTCAAAATGGAAATGGGTATGTTGCAAATGAGGGAAGAGCATGACCAACAAATACGAGCCTTATTGAATCAGATAGGTGAATCCAGTCGTAGCCACAATGTTAGTCAAGCAGCTAGCGGTTCAAATGTGGATGACCACCTTAATGCTGATAACCCTCTCATTGGCCAAAACGTTAGGGGTGGCCCTACTAAGGATAACGACGCTGGGGGCAGTCTCGCCGAAGATGATAATACTGGGGGTGGCCATGTTGTTCCTCTTAAGAATCGTCCAAGGCCTGATACGAGCGAGGATGAGAAAATGAAAGATCTCGAGAGAAAAATCAACGCTCTGATGTATGCTTGAGAGGTGAAGAAGACCGGTATTCTGTGTTCCTACCCGAGAGAGTGTGAGTCGATCCCGTGCCCGGTGAAGTTCAACCTGGTCAACTTCACATCATTCGACGGGAAGGGCTCGCCCACTCAATATCTGATCTACTTCAAGTCCCACTTGGGGGTTATCTCTGGCAATGAAGCCCTGATGGTTCGGTCATTAGTTGACACCCTTCGTGGGTCCGCCTTTGATTGGTATCACCGTATTAAACCTGGGAGCATCAAACAGTTGGGACGATATAGAAGGCTCATTCCTCGGTAATTTTTTTCGAGGATGATGCCGAGATATCAATCAGGACACACTTTGAGGAGAAACAAGAAGACGAAGAGACGGTCGACGACTTCATCAAGCGCTTTCAAAATAAAGCGATGAACTGTCAAGATCCAGTCACAGAAGACTTCATCCTCCAAACTTGTCATAATAACCTATCCATCGATATATTAGAAGTTATGGGAGTAGCACCATTTAACACCTGGAAAGAGTTGAAGGTGCGCGGAGAGCAGGCCGAACGCTTCCTCAGAAGGAAGAAAGCTGAAAGAAGCCAACTGACGGCTAACCCTCCGAATTCGAGCTTCATCTCCCGTGGTAAGTGGAAGGCATCTGCAGCAGTTATTGATATTAATCAGACGTCACAACAACAACCCCCGGAGATAGCGAAATGCTTCGGATCCGAGACTCCAAAAAAAGTACTCCTTCAAGGACGAAGAGATTCCAACCATTTTCGAGTCCCTCCTTGAAAATAACAAAATTAAGCTACCACTTATCGCAGATCAGGAGAAAGCTGACAATACTTCGGATCCAAAGTATTGTGTGTACCACAGGAGGATCCTTCATCCTATCAAGGCTTGCTTCACTCTCAAGAATAGCATCCAAACCTTGGTTGAAGCCGGCGTCATAACGCTCAATTAAGTCGAATGAAGACTCTGATAAGTATAAGAGTATAAACTGCTCCTTCCAACCCTCTGAAGAGTATACGAGTGTAAACTGCTTCTCAATATTCCAACAGGTATATGACTCTAAACTGGTACAATGTTAGAGTGTCATGCTTGGTATTCTTAAGGATAACCTGTTCATCTAGCTGAGTACAATGTTAGACCCAGTTTCACAAAGAAAGCTGGGGGTAGATGTAACGGGAAGTTCCCAAAAGAATACTATATGTGGTGTTCTTAGGGATAACCCGGTCGCTACAAAAGGGGATGAATAAGAAACTCCCACTTGAACTCTAAATGCTTACAAGAGTGAAACATGTCCAATTACTGGGATCAGTTTCACCAACTTCCAACCACTCTTTTGCTGAGACGAGATTTGATCACTTCGTTGGATCAATCTTCCCTCACAAAAAACTCTCACTATTGTTGACAATTTATAATCTTCCACCACAAAATCCCTCACTGATAAAATTAATTGATAGTGGGTCTACTAAAATTCTTTCCGGTTTAATCCATTCAAATTCACACTGTGTCTGTGCACTCAACACTCCCATTGTTAGAGTCAAGACATAATGTTTGGAATTTTATTTTGTCAATCCTTGACAATTGTCAAACCCCTTTGTGTTAAGTTCTTATCACTTAACATCAAGAACCCCTACTGAGTGATTTATACAAGTCAATACTCCCACTGTGATTTGTACTCCCACTCCCACTGTCTACTCGATCAAACCTTCCTACAGTTAGGATCACAACCAAAATCTCCTCTTAATTCCTTCCATAAACGAGAGGTCCACTTTAAAATTGAGCGATCAAACCTATAGAAGTTAGGATCGTCTCAATCCTCCCACTTGGTCAAACTTTCCTATAGTTAGGACCACAACCAAAATCCACTCTCGATTCCTTCCATGAACGAGAGGTCCACTTTTAAATTGAGCCATCAAACCTATAAAAGTTAGGATCGTCTCAATCCTCCCACTTGGTCAAACCTTTCTACAGTTAGGACCACAACTAAAATCTCCTCTCAATTCCTTTTATGAATGAGAGGTCCACTTTCAAATCGAGCGATCAAACCTTTCTACAGTTAGGGTCATCTCAAAGCTCATATTTGGTTAAACATTCCTACAGTTAAAGCCAAAACCGTAATTCACTCTCGATAAACGAGAAACCCACCTTTAGTTCGGTAATCAAACCTTCCGATAATTAGGATTATCCGAATCATTTTGATTCTCGGAGTGGAGATCTCACTCTTAGTTTCACCTTCCCGGATTCTGGAAGTGGAGATCACACTTTAAGTTTTCGTTGGCAACTGGAGATAGAATATAAAATTCTTATTCTTCAGTTTTGGGAGATAGAATATAAAATTCTTTCTCTCCCACATCGGGTTTGTCTTTGCCCCAAGAGAAGACATAATCTTTAAACATTATAACTCCTAAAATCCGTGCTTCAAACGCACGAGGAATTTTATATCGAATCCTAAGTATGGATAAGTCAATGCCTAACATACATTACCGGTTTAGTCTTTCATCGATTGAAAAAGACACAAGAATCCCAATCTAGAGAATTTTATCCCGAAGCCTAAGTAGGGATAAGTCAGCACCTAACACGCGTTGTCGGTTAGTCTTTGACCGTAAAAAAGACAAAAGCCTACATATACGATATTGTGGTAGGTTGTTATTAATAACACTATAATCCGTGCCTTACACGTACGGGGAATTTTATCCCGAAGCCTAAGTAGGGATAAGTCAGCGCCTAACACGCGTTGTCGGTTAGTCTTTGACCGTAAAAAAAACAAAAGCCCACATATTCGACATTGTGACAGGTTGTTATTAATAACACCATAATCCGTGCCTTACACGCACGGAGAATTTTATTCTAAAACCTAAGTAGGGATAAGTCAGGTCCTAACACGCGTTGCCGGTTAGTCCTTGACCATAAAAAGGACAAAAGCTCACATATTCGACATTGTGGTAGGCCGTTATTAATAACGCTAAAATCTGCGCCTAACACGCGCGTGGAACTTTATCTCGACTCCTAAATAGAGATAAGTCTACGCCTAACATGCGTTGCTGGTTTAGTCTTTCGCCGAGTGAAGAAGATACCAGAATCCGAGTCTGGGGACTTTTATCCTGAATCCTAAGTAAGGATGAGTCAGCGCCTAATACGCATTGTCGGGTAGTCTATTCCCGTAAGAAAGACAAAGTCTACGTATTCAACATCATAGCACTAAGAGAGTTAACTCTCTTAGCACAACGTTACATGCATAACGGATTTAAATAATCTGCATGCTAGCCCGACTCGAACGGTAGTCGGTAAAGGCACGCCAAATCCGTTGAAGGCTGAGGGTTTGCCAAAAATCCTAAGTCTACATCTAATACACGTCGTCGGGTAGTCTATTCCTATAAGAAAGATGAAGTCTACGTATTCAATATCGTAGTACTAAAAGAGTTAACTCTCTTAGCATAACGTTACATACGGAACGGACTTAAACAATTCGCATGCTAGCCCGACTCAAACGGTACTGGTAAAGGCTCATCAAACCCGTTGATGGCTGAGAGTTTGCCAAAAATCCTATAAATGTGAGAGTCATTGACGCACCAGCTCCATTAGTTGGTCTCATGACTTGAGGATTTGACAACATTCATACATGCAGATGAATGAGCTTTAACAGTTGGTCCTACAGCCCCACATTTGTGACCGCCTGCACGCTCCAATGCCTTAAGATCTTAAACTATGTAAACTCCAGCAAACGTATGAGTATAAATTCTGTTAACGCTGGTCCGCGCGTTACAGCAAAGGTTAACGCCGGTCAACGCAAAGGTTGATGCCGATCAACACGTCGATGATTTCGCCAAAATAAGGCTATGGAAAGATTTCGAGTTAGAGGATGATTACAGGGAGTTCAATCACATTCATATATGAATTCCCGACAAAGATAATCAGTTCAAAGTCAACTAAATGACAAGAGCTAAGTTCAGAAACTTACCCATCAACTTCAGTTCAAGATTTCGACAACGGTCAAACGATAAACCAAGTGCCGGAAGAACTTCATCTATTCAACAAAACATTGAATAGAAGGAAGGCTGAAGAAGTCAAGAATTTAAGCCAGCTACAGGTCCTTTGACACCGACTGAAGGTGGGACCTATCACATCCAAAGTATTTCAGACTCCTCTATAAAGGAATGATGCTGAAACACTTTAGAGAGGGTATCTGTAGGCATCTTAAAAATGCCTATAGGTATCCGCGCATAACTCAAGACAAAGAGAAGGTGATGAACACAATTATCCAAGTCGAAGGGGATTATCCGAGTCAAAGAGGATCATCTGACACCGACAAGCACATGAAGCAAATCGGCGAAACGTTGATGACGTGGCGATGAACCATCAGAACGGCCAACACCAGGTGGCCCGCGTGCTCACCGGCCACCTCCAAGTGGTCAACGCACTCACCAGCCACCGCCAAGTGGCCCGTACGTTCATCGACCACCGGAATGATGAACCAAGCATCACGTATGCTCACCGCGTCATCTCCAATTGGCTCGTGCACTCATCAGCCAGTTCCAAGTGACCCGCGCATTCGCAAGCCACCGGAACAACAAACCAAGTGGCCTGCACACGATCGTCGGCCACCATCAAGCGATCGCGCGTTCACAAACATAGAAGCGAATCGACGCAAGCATACTAGTCAACGAAACAACAAAAATACGCGTAAACAACGTGAAACGACAAGAAAACCGCGAAACAGAATAGCCGCTGGGCGGCGAGTCGTACCAAAATGGACTCGGCCAGGGCCAGTGGCTCGGCCTAGGGCCGAGCCACCAAGCATTGGCCCGCACGTCGATCTGATCCGGAAACGCGTTTTGACGGGTCTTCACGAGATTTTCTTCTGTTCCAGAGGTTCTTAACTGCCTCAATGTTATCTCTAAACGAAGTTATACAGTTGTTAACTGAAGATAAGGAGGAATCCATCGTTCTTATCCAAAAACCCCCAACCGAAGCCTATAAATACAGGCCTAAGGGCTCATTTCACAGGGGGAGATCAAGAGGGCGAAACGCTGTCGAAGTGGAGAGTGGAGCCACGAATTTACAACGAGGGTTAACAGATCTTGGCGAATTCCTATGCATAAAGAGTGGAGTTCGAGAGATCTGAGACTCATCCCCTATTCCTCCGAATTTAAGCTTGGTCTTAAATCTCGAGAAGAGCCGTATCTCGCTTGGTCGAGATTACCGCTGTTGCGATTACTTCCTTCGTGAAGTAAGAACTTTGATCAACTTAATCTGTCAACCGGATCTGATCCGTGGCGGTCCACAAATATTAACGTCCCCGGCACTGGCGAAGTTCCCACGCAAGCAGTTTGACAAGAGTTGTACTATTTTACATTTTCATTGTATAAGTCGATCTTATAAAAAGATCTATTTTTCTCGTTTATTTACGTTTTTTGTAACGACTAAAGTTGTAATAAATTTAAAATAATGAAAACATCGACTTTTGACCCAAACACTAACCAAATAAAAAAATAAAAAAATTCCCACACTACTCAAGCCTAATAACTGAATCATATGAAAATTGTTGCCCCGAATTTATGCATAAAGTGTACAATAGAATCAATCCTCTATCAATTCGGAAGAAAAACGAAGGAAACCGACACCTCTCACGAGTCACGAGTACCTGCTCTTTTCTTCGGATTCGCTGCTCCTATACCTCGCGTGAGTCGGGTGACCCACTGTACTCTGTACTATATAATGCAAAAAGTTAAAAACTTTTTCTGGCTTTCTTTCGTAAAAAGGACCGGGGAATTTTCTACTTTTTTTTTTAATTTAATGTTTTAACTTCCTCCTCTTTTGTTGGTCTTTCAAAAGTATGTATGAAAGAAAAAGTTTGAATTTGATAAGTTCTGTTTTGGCATTTTTTGTTGCATGTCATTTTAAAAAAAAAATTGTAGTTCCGATGGTAAGGTTTGTTGTTCAACTGTGTCCAATTATCTACAAATATTAGTTAGTTGCTAAGTTTCTCTTTTTCATTTGGATTTGGAAATACATGCAGATACTTCCTAAAAGATAAGAGTAAATTTGCCAAAATCAGTAGTAAAAACTTGCAGCAGATTTCTGACATAGAACATGATGTTGGAGTTACCCTAATCCAAGGGATTTGGATCCAAAGTAGTAACAATGGTCAAATATTTTACGTGACCTATGTTGTATAGTCCTTTATATTTTCGCTCAACATGAACCACAATCGATACTAAATAGTTTTATAATTAAGAAAATTCATTATTATTGTTTAATTAAAAGTAGTCGGTAGAATCCAAATTCCCGCTCAATTTTTGATTTAGCTTTCAGTGAGGACTATACGGAGCTCACGCAATTTACCAGCATCCAAACAAACATTGTATATAAGTACAAATTACAACTAAAACACTGAGATATCATGAACTAGCAAATTCTTTTTGGACCACATCACAACTCACGTGTTTGGCCACACGTTTTAGGGCCCAAATGATTTGCTACTTAGTTAACATAGTTCACCTAAATCATATATTGTACTGACCTGACTCTACGACAAAACAAATTAACAAACCCCAAGAAAAACTTAATTAAAAAAAAAAAAAAAAAGCTACAAGAGAGTAGTCTCTCTGTTTCCTCTCTGAGCACTTTCCCTCTAACTTCTAACATCGGTTTGATCGCTGTTTGACCGCACCAACGGCGACCGGGAACCTGCAAACAATCAAATTTTTTTTTAAATAATTCTTAAAAAAAAGAGAAATTCTAAAAAATAAAATAAAGAAAGAATTAATGGAAGTAGCGAGCGTCTTCTACGTACCTTTGATCAAAGAGCTCTTGCAGTGAGCAATGGCGCTCTGAATCCCATCCTCCTCAGCGAGGTCATCTCTCCCCTTCGCTGACACCTGTCCGCCGTGGAGGGAGGTCAACCGCGCAGCAGCCTGCCCGACGAACGCCGACTTGCTCTTCAGCAGATGCTTCCGTTAGCGACGCATCGACAGTCGGTGTAGCTTACGCGATGCCAACTACTCAGTTTCGAGGCCATTTCGGGGCCTGATCTTGTTGATGTACTTCTGGACCGTCTCTTTCGAGAGTTTGACCTTATCCTCGACCAGGTCGTCATCAGATCTCCGCGTCTTTAGCGGGTTCCTGAAGAGAGAGACGATCGGGACCTCCTCTACTTTGAAATTGACGAAGGATTTGGTGTTCTTGTTTTGATTTTGAGCGGACTTAGGTTTCCTGAGGCGGAGCATGAAGACGCGAAATCTAGTAGCGGATTTGAGAAGAGAGACGGAGAATTGAGAGGATTTGGGATCGGAATCTTCGAGAGGTATGAGATCTCCGTTGAAGAAGAGATGATCGGAGGGCGACAGAGAAACGCTCAGCTCCGAAGACGACGTCGGCGATGCTGCTTCTTCGCCGGATTCCGACGAGGTATCGTCGAGGTTCTCTACAGCATTTTCGTCCTGGCCGTCGGCGGTGTATTCGACGCTAAAGTCGAGATCGAAGAAGGACCCGTCGTCGTCGTCGTCGTCGGAGGAGGAGGAGGAGGAGTCCGTTGACGAACGGAGAGCTGAGGTGGCGAAATTGGTGCTGCTGCAGTCGCGGTTTGATTTCCAGTATCTGAGGAGGCTGAAGGTTTCCATGGTGGGGAGAGCCAGAGGTATGAACTTTTTAACGGGCGCGCGCAGACACACTCTCTCTCGTTGATCTTTTCCGATTAGTTTTTAAATAAACTTTTATTTTTGGTGGAGATTAAAGTTGGAGGTACCGTATTGATTTCGGGTGCAGAATGTAGTCATTAAGACTCAGAAGGTGACAAAGCTTTTTGCACAGAGAGAGGACGGAGAGAGAGAGAGCGTTGAAAACTGCATGAGTGAAGAAAAGAGCGCACGGTGAGCTTTTATAGCCGCTTGATTTTCATTTGAGTGTATGTCATGGGATCCTCTACGTTCTTGTGATCGTAAAAGATGCCTACAACCCCTCTATAATAGGTTTCTCTTATATTTTATTAACTAGAGTCTTACACTCGACATGAATAGTTCTACAGGGACCATTTTTATGGGACAAGGGAAGAGAACAGGTGAGGTGTCCCCTCCCTATTGCTTGACGTACCAATTCATTTTCCCACTCGACAGTATTGCTGCGGAATTTTTTTTTCCTTACAAAAGTTTGCGACAAATTTTTTAGAAGAAATTTGCAAAGTAAACCTATTTTGCTAAATATTTAGCAAAGCAGACCGTTTTGCTAAATATTTAGCAAAATAGACATCTTTTGGCCAACATGCCAAAAAAATATCGATTTTACAAAACAGACTATTCGAAACATACGGGACTAGTAGTCCTGAATGATTTAATGGGGGATTAAATCATACGGGACTAGTCCTGTATGTTTCGAATGATCTGTTTAGCAAAATCGACTTCTTTTTTACCAACAGTTCAAAAAGAGGTCTATTTTGCTAAATATTTAGCAAAACGATCTGTTTTGCTAAATATTTAGCAAAATCTGTCTATTTTGCAAATTTTTCCATTTTTTAATATTATCACATAAAGTGAATTCTTCCATGAAGGAACTTTTGAACTTTTTTTCAATTAATAAGTATATATTAAACATTATTTAGTAGGAAATCTATATCTATTAAAAATAAAAAATAAATATAGCACCAGAGCGTCAACTATTTTACAGTAATTGTTTTACATTGTGCCCTTGTTCTCTGTCTCATTTTAAGGATAAGAGGAGATGCCTGTGAGAGGAAGGCATGCAAAGAATTCAATCTTATAACGTGAACTACATGATAAGCTTTGAAATTATACTATGATATTTGAATAACAAGTATTATAATTGAAAAGTACAGAAGAATTTTACTATATTTAACAATTACTATGTCATATTTTATCTTTCAACTCTGCACTATGCGGCAATGCCTTTGGAGTTAGCTTGTTTATATTGCTGCCACGATGATTTTGATTCTCCTTAATGTTGATTAGATGATTTGCAGAGCTAAAACAAATCTAGGTAATCAAAATTAGATTAGAATAATATTTTTGATATAGAAAACCCAAATTGTATAACAAAGAACTACTGCATAAATTACATAACCTGAAATTTCCTTGGACGTGGAAAATCTCTTTGCACCACCTCATTGATGTATTATTATTAACATTATGATAGAAAAAAATAAAACAAACTAGAAAACCCGGTTGATCTAAAATAAATAAAATCGCTTTTATTAAACTGATACCCACTAGCACCTTCGCTGCAACTTAAAACATATCATCACGATCATCATCATTACCACCACCTTTGCTTGAAAATATGAAGGTTAGTATGCGATTTAAATTGATGGGATGTATATATCTCATAGCTAACAATTTCATCGCAATCTATATTCAAAGCAATCATCATCTTTAACTTTTTCCACGTCATCTTTCTTTGTCTTTTTTTCTGTTGACGTTTCAATTTTTTTTTTTTTTTTTTGAACTGAAAAATAGTGTGAGGTACCCTGTTCATATTAAGAGGCTTTTGTGTTTGATATTCTCGTCTTGGCGTCTTAGAAGTTGAAGGGTTATATTACTAAAGCACGTCCTAACTTGATTAGAGAAAGACCAAGAGACAACTTCTTCAGCCACAATTGGTTTTCTTATTAATTCGTGAGGTGTCGTTGGGCAAAGGGTTAAGTGAGGGGTTAAGAAGACTTAACCCCTTCTTAACCCATCAAACAAAAAAACTATACAAGGGTTAAAGTGAGTTAACCCTTCATAATTTGCCAAACATTAAAAATATAGAAGGGTTAAGCTAACCCCTCTAGTGGGATTAAAATGAGTTAACCACTCCCAATTGGTAAGTTCGCCCGCAGAACTCAACCTCTCCTTGTACTATTAAGCACGCTCGCAGAGCTCGATCCGGCCCGCCTGTTTATTGGGTTCACCTGCAGAGCTCAAGCATCGCCTGTTAGCTTGACTCGCCCGCATGAATCAAGCTCGATCGTCAAAACATTCTACTCGCCAGTACGAGTTCAACCTCACCTGAATGCTTCGTTCGTCCGCACGAGCCAAAGCATGCCAGCAGGGAGTTCGTTTGCACGAACTTCCTGTAGGCATGCTCCAACGAATGCCAGCTCACACGTTGGAGGGGCCCGCCAACCGACCCTGACTGTTCGCCAAGCTCGCCTACAAGTTCGCCTGAGCATTCAGACAGTTCACGAGCTCGCTCGTAGCTTTGCCAGCCTTGCCTGAGCATTGCAAGCAGGTCGCTTGCTTGTGGGAGTAGGCCTACCCACTTTCCACATCCTGGGTGATGATGAGGCATGACTATCATCACCCCTATAGTGGTCACATCCCACAGTTAGGAGAGGGCATGGTGCCCCTCACCCATTGGTGGTCATATCTCACAAATCAAGAGATAACCCATGCCATCCCTTACCTATTTAATGCCATCTTCAGTCAACGTGAAGGAGGTTGGAGATTTTCATACGCAAGGCTCTTCAATCAGAGACTGAGGTTGGTAGTTGATTGGCTGGGACTTGGCATTGCTATTAACAAGGCTCTTAAACTAGGGACTTGTTTTGGAGCTCACTTTCTTGGTAGAACATTCCTAGCTCCTTACTTGGATTGTTAAAATAGACTCAAACTGAACCCCAGATTTGAGGCTCATCAGCTCTCTGCAAACCCTTGCATTGTAGCTCTCTCCAAGCTCACGACTTTGATATTTTTCAAGCTCGGCTACAGTCAAACTCAATCGCTTCAGAGCCTCTACTACGCACTGAGGCTCCAATCACAACTTCGATCGGATCGTCCAAGGGAAGCAAACTCGACGCGAGCATCGAGAGAGGCGTCGTACCACTGCCAACGAACTTACGTTAAATAAGGAGGGTCATTCCCTTCTACTCTATTGTAAACATTGATTGTAGTTTGTAAAAAGTTATTCTTACAAATACAAACGACCCCTCAAATGAGAAGTTAATTTTTATGCCCAACAGAAGATGGTGACCATAGTTGGAGAAACCGTTCATTCTGATGAATTGGTGGTGGCGCAGTTTGACAAAGTTGCGGAAGGGACGACCGTTGAGTCCCTTATGATTGAGTTCGACCAAACCAAGTATGAAGAATACTTGTCTTATTCCTCCTCTGGTAGCCATGCATGACACAAACGCTACAGAGTTGCGCGTGTGGCCCAACCCTAAGTGGTCGAGGCAGCCACGCCTGAGAGCTCTACCCGAGCTAAAGCTGGGGGTTTTACCTCCCCAAAGCCAACCAAAACTGAGCCAATGGCCAACCAAGCCAGCCAAAGGACTACTCGATTGGTTCCCAAGTAGTCTGCACGGTTCCCCATGCAAGAGGAGACTATGGTGCATGTCAGCGCGGACCACACCTTCACTATCAATATGAACACCCCCCTCTCCAAAAGAGCTAAACGACGATGACGACAAGCTCTCGCCTACCAAGAAACCCGAGCCTTCATCTCTTATGATGGTCTGAGTTACTATTTAAGCCTAAGAAGCGCTAAGCAGGAACGTAAAGTTCCCAGGTTTAGCGGACCAGGTCGAGCAGGCGAGCCCACCTATTCAGATGGGCTTCGTTCAATCAGCCTACTCCCCAAAGCTGACGGACTTGGCAATTCAAGTGAGCCTGTTCATACAGGTGAACCCCACTTCATGAGCAAAATTCCTCATTCAGGCAAACTCAGCAAGAGAGGCAAGCCTACCAAATCAGGCGGGCTTCGCTCCCTAAGTCATGTCTCCAAAGCAGGCGAGCTTCGCATAACAGGCGAGCCACGCCCTCAAATAGGCAAGCTTCGCACAGCAGGCAAGCCTCGGTCAATGGGCGAAGCCCTGCAGGCCCGCCTAAAATTGAGCCTTAGCCAAAAAGGCAAAACCAAAACAACTCAAGCGAGCGAACCTCGCCCAAATGAACAGACGACTCGAGCTCGCCTAAACTCTGAACCTCACCTGTCAAGGCAAGGTCGCATGAAATCAACACTTGGGAAATTTCCCAAGTGTTCTCATTTTGACTCCTTCGAGTCTTTTCCATGCAATTGTACTATTGGTCCTTCCAACGCAAGGGGTGGCCACCATCAGCCCGTAGGAGATCTCACGGATCATCTGACTCGCAAATGTACTATTCACGAGGCTAACCCTCAGTGTCATTACGAGAGGCTCATCCAGGCGGTACTTGCTAACTGCTAGTGTGCTGAGGCGCCAAAGCCATCAGTCTTCGGGAGGCTTTTTCGACAATCTTCTGAGCCAAGACATCCCTGCCAAAGACGCCATCATTAGAAGAGGTGAGTCATGGGTGACTTAGAGCTCCTGGAAGCCACAACCAACATGGCAGCGAAAGGTAAAGTCTGGCATTTGGATTTATCAGACCTTGAATATACCCCGGGGTTCAGATAGCCCCATGTTGAAGAGGGGGTGTGTACCAACGCACTCACCTTCAAACAGTAGCAGCTATCCCATTTGATTATGCTCGTTTGCTACCCATCTACGACAACGAGGATGAGGTGTGCTCAGCAGCAGCAACATCTCAGACCTCAAGCCCGGCCTACGGCAATCACGCAAGGGTGCACATGGCAGAATCCTCGGAAGACTTGGCCAAGAAGTTTGAGGAGCAACAGGCGACCATCAACTCTCTAAAAGAGCAGATGACACAACTTCTGAACAAGAAGAAGAAGAAAACTTCATGGAGACAGCAAAGACCCTTGAGGAACAGGGAGCGAGAGCTTACTCCTTCTCACACAACTGAAGAAGAGGATAATCACGGATCACATTTGGATTATTCCAACAAATCCTTGGGAAGACACTCTCATTCGGGTAGCACTCCCCGAGACAAAAAGTTTGATGAGTTCCAGAGTCAGCTCAACGCCTTGAAGCTCCAGAGAAACATGAACGAGCTGGGGCTGGTTTGACCGTATCCAGTTAAATGGGACACGATCGCCTACCCGACAAAGTTCAAACCAATGAGCCTAGTCCAGTTTGATGGCAAGGGTTCTCCTTCGCAGCACATCTACTATTTCCTATCTCAGACGAGATTCTTCATAGGAAACGGCGTCATTCTCACCCTACTATTCATTGGTACCCTGAGAGGAGTAGCCTTTGAGTGGTTTCGTAAACTAGAACCAGGCTCCATCACGACATGAGCCGATGTGGAGAGGCTTTTCTTGGCTCGTTTCTTCGATGACGATACGAAAGTATCGATGGCCACTCTGTTGGTCGACAAATAAAAGAAGACGGAGTCGGTCAATGATTTCATCAAGAGATTCAGGAATCGATCACTTCAATGTTGGGACCAAGTCTTCATGAGCATCCTGGTTGTGATGTGTTGTAACAACCTCTCAATCTACATTCTCTCTAGAATCGATGCGGTAGAAACCCGAACATGGAAGGAACTTGTTCGCCAAGGTGAGAAAGTCAAGAACATGATCAAAAGATTGGAAGCCGAAGAGCCTCAGCCCAAGAGCAGGGCTTCGGAACCAAACACCTCTAGGAACCCTCGGTCAAAGGGGAAGGAGATCATGGTTGTCGATTCTGCTCCAGCCCCTAAGCCCACGCAGAAGCAAAAGCCTAGGCCTTTCGAGTAATGCCTACAAAGGCAATACGACTTCACAAAAGACCAGGTGGTGGCTACCTTCAACACTCTGCTCAAGAGAAATATGATTAAGCTGCCAGAAGTCATGAAACCTGAAGACGTGAACAAAACGGATGATCCAGGCTACTATGCGTACCACAGATTTGTCGGTCACCATACCTCTAAATGTTATATCCTTAAGGATAAGTTGCAGGCTTTTTACGACATAGTAGTCCTAAAGAAGGAGAAAGTGCAGAAATCAGTGACTACAAACATGATCACCCTTAAATTCAGAACGGTTCTCCCTGAGGTTTATACACTGGCAGGAATCGTGCCAATCCTCAAGGTAGAACTAAAGATTGTCAATGACGACCTTCACAATCAATGGGAAAAATGCTTGGTATCATAGACCTTGCCATCAGAATAGATGATGTGTGTTCATCCCGACCTCCTCGACGACAAGCAATGGACTTCTAATAAGTCCAAGGGAATGCTAAGCTTTGTAATGTCATTTCGGCAATTCCAGATGATAACAGAGTGGAGGTAGCAACCCTCACTAATTCTGACGTGGAGGCAGACGCATTGATCACCCGAGTAGAGAAGGACTTTGCTAAGAACTACCCTCCGATGATAAAGAGTATGGCAAGGCTACCAGTAGGACTGCCACCGACAGTTCAGCGAAGTCTTGACAGGCCGAGCTCGAGTGGTCAACCCTTTTGATTCGACCTACTCGCCCAACTGAAGAATATTCCAGCCAGGATCACCTTGTACGAGCTTTTGTGGTTGTCCAACATGACACATGAAGCCCTACAAGAGGCACTGACTGATTCAAAAGCTTTTGCCACACATTTCTTGTGCACTCCCAAAGAGGAGGCAGAAACGGGATGTCCGGAATGCTGCCAGGCATCCAAACAACAGATCCCCTGCATTACTTTTACTCCAGAGGATATGCTCATCAAAAGAACATCTCACGACTGACCCCTGTACTTCACAGGATACATCGGCTCTTCGAGGATAGACAGAATCCAGGTAGATCTAGGGTCTGCATTGAGCATTGTCCCCCTAAAGCTCATGAAGCGCTTGGGGGTGCCTCAAAAGCGATTGTCTTCGACAACCACCACAATCTTTGGCTTCAACGCCACTGGAACCTGGCCGCTCGATAAGATTCATCTCAAATGCCGATTGGGCGACATGAAAACTAAGGTGACCTTCTATGTCATCTACGTAGAACCCTAATACAACATGCTATTGGGCTGACCATGCATCCATGGTAGTAAGATAGTCACATCCATGTTACACCAATGCTTGAAATATGTAGATGACTATGACTAGGTGAAGATGGTAGTTGTGGATAAACAGCCCTTCAAAGGGGTTGAAAACTACTTCACCGACTCCCTGCTCTACTAAGACTCAGAACCGGGAAACAAACCACCGGTCGAAGAAGGGGGTAGCGACAATGAGGTCGATAGTGAGTCTGAGTGCAACGAGGGTCTTGTCCTAAATGACATTGAACCCATTATAATCGGCTACAAAGACCTTGTTGTAACTGACGCTAACAAGGCGGACAGACTTATCTTGAACGAAGAACCTCATCTTGCTTACTTGTTGTCTGATGCAAAATCTATTGATGATGAGTTCAGTGACTTGATCTTAGGATTGTACTCCTATTCTTCTTTATACTTGCTAGCGCACTCGACGTTTGTCACAAACAAGCAGATGATCGAGTCCTTGCAAGTAATCTTTGTCATACTCGCCCGGAATGTTCCTTGGCAAGAGATTATCTTCAAAAGGATAGACCAACTCGCACAAACACTGTAGGACGAGTCAGACAAAGATGAACATGCTCCTCAATTCTTATGTTACAGCCCCCTGCGATCTCATGGCCAGCCACCCACTCAAGTTGAAGGCTGAATTGTTTGAAGACAAGCTGGACGAAACCCATGAGGTCAATGTTACCTCACAGGAAGAAGTCTGGCGACTATACTTCGACGACGCATCTCGCGTGGGCGCAAGTGAGTATATCATTGCAGGTGTGGGGGTGGACATGGTTTCTCCACAAATCTATGTATTACCCCAAGTTTTCTCACTAACTGAGCTATGTACTAACAACATAGCTGAGTACAATGCCCTGCTCATTGGACTCGACTTTGCCAAGGAATTAGGGGTGAAGCACCTTGAAGCCTACGGTGACTCTCAGCTTATTGTCAAGCAAATGACAGGGGAATATGAAGTCAGAAATGACGAATTAATCTCATGTCACCAAGTGGCCATTAAATTAGCCAAATCATTCAATAGCGTCCACATTGAGCATGTGCTCCATTATAAGAATACGCATGCAGATGCATTAGCGTCATTGGCAGCAAACCTAGCTCAACCGCTGGGGACAAGCCAACAAGTCACCGTGATAAGCCGACAACTCTACCAACCGGAGGATACCCTAGAGGTGAATGCAACTCACCAAGTTTTAGGCCAATCCGAGTCTAGAGATTGGCGCTTCCTAATTATAGACTATGTCCTATATGGTATACTACCTGAAGACGTCAAGGATCGAGAATCTGTTCGCAGGCACGCACCAAGATTCTACTACGATGCCACCACAAAGACATTACATTTTAGATCATATGACGGCATGATGCTTCGATGTATCTCAATGACAGAAGCACAGGAAGCCTTGTGGGAAGCCCATAATGGCACATGCGGTGCTCACCAACCCGAACCTAAGCTCTGGGACCGCTTGTGAAGAATCGACTACTATTGGCCCAAAATGATCAACGATGCTATCGCTTACGCCAAGAGTTGCCACACATGTCAAATCCACGCCAATTACATGCACAAACCACCCGAAGACTTACATCCAATGACAACTTCATGGCCGTTTGAGACACGGGGGATGGATATCGTCGGACTGATATCTCCTCCATCGGCCAAAGGTCATCGATTCATCCTTATGTTAACCAACTACTTCTCCAAGTGGACCAAAGATGTCCCCTTAAGAGAAGTCAAAACTAATAATGTGATCAAGTTCATCAAGCATTGCGTCATCTACCGATATGGTGTTCCGAGGTGCATCATTCATGACAATGGATCATAATTCATGAGTCATGTCTTCCCTCGGTTGTGTGACAAATTTAGAATACAGAACCTGGCATCCACGGCTTATAATCTCTCAACAAACGGATTAACGTGGTTTTTAACAAAACGATCATCAAGATCTTGACCAAGCTGATCTCCAATAGCAAGCGCAACTGGGATGAGAAGCTAGGTGAAAGCTTATGGGTGTATCGGACAACGGTTCACACGCCGACCGACGCCACACCTTACTCATTGGTATACAGTTGCGAGACCGTGTTGCCACTCGAAATTTATATTTCGTCCCTACACATCACGCTTGTAACGGGGATGATGACTGAAGAAAGTCATCAATAACGTCTCGCCGAGCTTGAGGTGCTAGATAAAAAGCGACTTGAAGCTCAGCAACATATTGAGTTCTATCAAACCCGAATCTCCAAGGCTTTCGATAAGAAAGTCAAACACATGTCCTTCAAGGAGGGAGAGCTGGTCCTCGTAGTTCGGCGACCCATGATCCTCAACTCCAAGAAGAAAGATAAATTCCAACCCAAAGGGGAAAGTCCATTTGTAATAGAAATAGTCTATTCGAATGGAGCATATTTACTCATCAAACCAAACGGTGACAAGATTATAATGCCTATCAATAACAAATTCCTGAAGAAGTACTACCCTTAGTCTTCTTCCTACTGGTGCATAAGGCTAAACAGCTCCTTTCCTCCAACTGGTGCATGAGGCTAAACTGCTCCTTCTTTCCTCCTACTGGTACAATAGGCTAAACTGCTCCTTCTTTCCTCCCACTGGTGCATGAGGTTAAACTGCACCTTCTTTCCTCCTACTGGTGCATGAGGCTAAATTACTCCTACGGGTGCATGAGGCTAAACTGCTCCTTCTTTCTTCCTACTAGTGCAAGAGGCTAAACTGCTCATTCTTTCCTCTCACTGGTGCATGAGGCTAAACTGCTCCTTCTTTCCTCCTACTGGTGCATAAGGCTAAACTGCTCCTTTCCTCCCACCGATGCATGAGGCTAAACTGCTCCTTCTTTTCTCTCACTGGTGCATGAGGCTAAACTGCTCCTTCTTTCCTCTCACTGGAGCATGAGGCTAAACTACTCCTTCTTTCCTCCTACTAGCGCATGAGGCTAAACTGTTCCTTACAACTCCCACTTGGTCAAACTTTCCTATAGTTAGGACCATAGCTAAAATCTCCTCTCGATTCCTTCCTAGAATGAGAGGTCTGCTTTCAAAATGGATGACTAAAACTTTGAACAGTTAGGGTCATCCCAAATCTCCCACCTGGTTAAACTTCCTACAGTTATGATCAAAACTAAATTCCCTCGACTATCCTTTCCAATAAGATGGTGGGTCCCCAAAACTAGCAAGTTAACTGCTATCTCTGATAGTCATTTCTTTATTAGTCTCATTCAACTGGACGATGGATCTTGTAAAACTATCAAGTTAACTGTTACCTCTGATAGTTATTTCTTTGTCAGTCTCATTCAACTGGACAATGGATCTTGTAAAACTATCAAGTTAGCTGTTACCTCTGATAGGCTCCTCCAAATTTCCTCATCGATCCTCTCCAATAAGAAGACGAGACCACTCCCACTATCATGTTAACACCACACCTCTGACAAAAGTCTACTTACCAACTCTCTTCAATGAAGCGGTAGGTCCACCGAGTCGCTCCGATCATAACAATCCTATCATGTTAATGATTACCTCGAATAGTCGACTTCGTCATTCTCGCAAATAGCATTGTCTGATCAATCGTCATATTCATACATCCCTGAACGATTTGATCCATTCCGAGCGCTCTAATATTTCCTTAGAACCATCGATGGGTAACAGCCTATAATGCGTTGGCTCCTATAATAATCAATCATCACACTCATATGTCCCTGAACAATTTGATTCCCCCAACGTCATCATTCCCGCAAATAATGTTGTTCATGGACAACAGGCCTACTAAGCGATGTGCCCTATCGACACTTTCCCCGGTCGCTCCCGCAAGTAACCAATCATTTTGGACTAAGTCGTTACATTTTAACGACACAGCCCAACCTAATTACGACTTAACAGTTGTAATTAATCCAACCCAACACCTCGAACGGCTAAGGGTAGGAAAAAAATTTTAGCATTAATTATAAAAGAAACTTTCTAACAACTCATCGTACAGAGGGGAATAGTACGACTAGCCCGATTCAAACGGTAATCAGTAAATGCGAATCAAATTCGTTGACAACTGAGGATTTGTTAAAAATCCTAAGACAGATAAGAGTAAAGGAGTATACGCGCATGACATTAGGCGACCAAAGCATAAACTTCATTCATGAGCAGATTTTGAGACAATGCATTTGAACAAAATCATGACAATACAAAATATCTCAAAATGGATATGGCTTGTTTCATAGCATTCTCTAACCATTGGATGAGGCCCTGCATGAATCTAGGATCCGGAGAAGCAGATTCTTGACCCGAGGTCATCACAGCAATAGGCTACACCCGGGAGAGAGGCCCGTCATCATCAACGGGTGGCCTCCATCCAGGACCCCCTATGTTGGCTGGGTTAGGGAGGCCAGGCTTACACTAGGGCTATGGGGAATATGTCTGAGTAGATACCGGAGTGGGCAACTCCTCCTCATCATCAGATGTCAAGATAGGCTTAGACTCCGATCTCGCTGGCCTCCTCTTGCGAGCGATCTCCTCATATCGACCCGCTTCCTCTCTAGAGAAGGTTTCTTCACAGAAGAGCCTAGGTTGTGAAGCCTAGCGATCGGGGCCTCCTCTCGAGCTGCGAAACACAACGAGATAAAATTAAAAACTTTGACTCAAAGGTTGAAAAATTCTCTCAAGTCGTCAAAACAACCGGCCTGCAATGTCCAAGCGTGGTTCGAATAGGTGGGCTAGCAAAGCTTGGCTTACAAACTAAGCTCGCCTGACAAGGCAGGAGCTCGCATGACAAGGTAGGGGCTCGCCTGACAGTTAAGCTCGTCGTAATGGAGGAACCTCGCCAGAGTAGGCGAAGCTCGTCAGAAGATGAAGTGAAGTCTGTTCATCTCCTCCATCTTCGATCCATAGTCCTTAACATACCATGACGAGACCGACTCACACCGAAGTTAGCTATAACGGCAGCGACAGAAGAAGTGGCTGTCCTCCTCCCCTTGGAAGCAATCTTCTTGGGGTCCATATTGAGTTCGAGGAAGAATGAGGATGAGAGCTCTGAGTTTTTTCGAAAACTTGAGCAAAGAGTTCGATAGCATGGTAACCTCCCGATAAAGGAGAAGAGCGCACTATATAGGCGGAGTCTCTACGGTTGAGATTCACCAACAAACGGTTCAAATCGTCTGTGGACTGTTCGATTCAATAGCTAGAATTGAACGGCCGCAAGTGAGGCGGGATGTTCAGAATTCCGCATGAATGGCTAGGATCTGGTGGTTCAAACATGATCTCTCATCAAATCGATGGTGGAGAACAAGGACGCCATCAAATTCGCGGCTTAGAATGAGCGTGTGACGACGAGGTGTCGCCTTAGCTGGCAAGCATAGGAGCCCGCCCGCGGACACGTGGCTGACCCTCATCAACTTGAATCTCGCCTGTAGGGATCTAAGTCGACCAGCCCTAATCTCGCCTGTTGACACCCAGATTTTGCCCGCATATTTAGAGCTTGCATGCCAATGGCTTGAGCTCGCTTGAAGGCTTGAGCTCGCCTACACTTCTTGAGCTTGCCTACACTTTGTCAAGCTCGCCTGAGGGCTCAACTCAACCAAGGGGGCTCAAAGTCACCCTGACCAATGAACAGTGAGACTTTTCATTCAAAGTATTCCAGACCATATTCGACCTGATTTAGGTCTGAAAAATTTAAAGGGGGTCTTGTAGACAGTGAAAATTGCCTAAGAAATAGAAGCTCGCCTGATGACCCCGCCCGCCAATAACTTGGGCTCGCTCGCATTTAGCGAGCTCAGCAAAGCTCGCATGCGAGCCCGAGTGAGTCGTCAACTTGCTCTACTCGCAATACAAGCCAAACATCTCCTGTTTATAAGCTCGCCTGTAAAGCCTAATCGCCTCCTTCATGAGCTCGCCCGTAGAGCTCAACTTCTCCTGTTTGTTGAGCTCGCCCGTAGAGTTCAACCTTGCTTGCTTGTTGAGCTCGCCCGTAGAGCTCAACCTCTCTTGTTTGTTGAGCTCACACGTAGAGTTCAACCCCTTCTGCTTGTTGAGCTACAAACGTGAGCTCGTTTGTAGAGATCAACCTTGCCTGTTTGTTGAGCTCGCCCGTCGAGCTCAACTTTGCCCCCTTATTGAGCTTGCCTGTAGAGCCTAACCTCGCTTGTCTGTTGAGCTCGCCCGTAGAGCTCAACATCGCCTGTCTGTTAAGCTCGCCCGTAGAACTCAACCTCATCTTCCTATCAAGCTCGCCCGCAGAGCTTAATCTCTCCTATTTATTAAGCTCGCCCGTAGAGCTCAACCACTCCCAATTGGTAAGTTCGCCCGTAGAACTCAACCTCTCCTTGTACTATTGAGCACACCCGCAAAGCTTGATCCCACCTGTTTATTAAGCTTGCCCGTAGAGCTTAAGCATCGCCTGTTAGATTGACTCACCCGCATGAATCAAGCTCGTCAAAATATTCTACTCGCCAGTACGAGTTCAACCTCGCCTGAATGCTTCGTTCGTCCGCATGAGCCAAGCATGCCTGCAGGGAGTTCATCCGCACGAACTTCGCTTGCCAACAAATGCCAACTCACACGTTGGAGGGGCCAGCCAGCCGACCCCGCCTATTCGCCAAGCTCGCCTACAAGTTCGCCTGAGCATTCAGATAGCTCGGGAGCTCGCTCGTAGCTTTGCCAGCCTCGCCTGAGCAATGCAAGCGGGCTGCTTGCTTGTTGGAGTGGGCCTACCCACTTTCCACATCTTGGGTGATGATGAGACATAACTCTCATCACACCTATAGTGGTCACATCCCGCAGCTAGGAGATGACATGGTGTCCCTCACCCATTGGTGGTCATATCCCACAAATCAATGGATGGCCCATGCCATCCCTTGCCTATTTAAAGTCATCTTCATCCAACGTGAAGGAGGCTGGAGATTTTCATACGCAATGCTCTTCGATCAGAGACTGAGGTTGGTGGTTGATTGGCTAGGACTTGGCATTGCTATTAACAAGGCTCTTCAATCAGAGACTTGTTTTGGGGCTCACTTGCTTGGTAGAACATTCCTAGCTCCTTGCTTGAATTGTTGAAATAGACTCAATTTGAACCCTCAGATTTGAGGCTCATCAGCTCTCTACAAACCCTTGCATTGTAGCTCTCTCCAAGCTCACGACTTTGATATTTTTCAAGCTTGGATATAGTCGAACTCAATCGCTCCAGAGCCTCTACTGCGCATGAGGATCCAACTGTAATTTCGATCGGATCGTTCAAGGGAAGCAAACTCGGTGCGAGCATCGAGGGAGGTGTCCTACCACTGCCAACGAACCCACGTTAAACAATGGTGGCCATTCCCTTCCTCTCTGTTGTAAACATTGATTGTAGTTTGTAATAAGCTATTCTTACAAGTACAAATGACCCCTCAAACGGGAAGTCAATTTTTATGCCCAACACGTACTTCTATTATTAGCTACTAATTTTAGTTTAAATCTCAAGAAAATGATGTATGTCAACTTATTCGATATTTGATTCTATGATGTTTAGTTGGAAATAATGCCTCTACAAGTTCTAAAATGGGTGACCTTCAACGTATGCTGAAAGTGACCTTATAATATCTGGCGTGGGTATAACCTAATCGGTATCATAGCTCAGAACAAGAGGAATTTTTTTTTTAGCAAATAAACCTCCTGAGGGCAAAAAAGCTAAAAAAAAAATCACTCAAAGTGCTATTTGCCAAAAATAAAATTGCAAAGTTAAGTATGTTCCCAAGCGCAGTACTACGTAGTGTCTATGTGCAATTAACCCCAAAAAAAAATCACATCTACTTATAATACATATTTTCTAAGGGTTCATGAATGAACTCACTTTGGAGGAGGCAAAGATAGAAGGGAATGCTTTGCAGGGATTTGTACCTATAGACTGCGACATTAGCAAAGCTAAAAAAGGGAAAGCGTTGATAGGAGTTCTACTTACACGAGGCAGAAACAAAGGCCAACAGTTTGAGTTTTCAAAGGGAGGATTCATTCCCTATTGACTGCGGACAAGAGTCTAGATTACTTTAGCACCAACATTTGGCTTTTCTCCTTTTTCTTGGTCTCAAAGATATCTCCTTTTTCATCTCTATATTCATTTATTTTAGGATGAATTATAAAATCAAGTTCACAATGATGGCCGTGTCCCCTGGCAATCTTATCCTACTCTGATTATGATTTGTTAATTTAAGGATTAGGATTTTGCAAATCATATAAAGCTCTTGGCTTCTGTGTAAACTACAACTTAAAAAAGCTCTTAGGTATGGACAGCAGACAGTGGTTAGTTAATTTGGTTAACAAAACTATAGTTAACAAAATTTTCCGGGTTTAAATATGAACTTATTAACGTGGATATTTGGGTAAACCACTAACAAATGGTTCAATATTCTTATCACAATTGCCCGGTGCATCTAATCTACAACAGTAATGATTCACTAAAATTATGTCAATCATTTAAATATTTGACTTACGGATTTTGTATTTATCCAAAAGTTGATATCTATTTTATACCATGAGCGCAAAGGTCCGGATGTAGTAGTTATTTTCTTAAAATTGCTTCGAGATAGTCTTCAAAGGCTATATATATCTCTGTGCGTGTGCGCACATGCGTGTAAGTGCACGCGCGTGTGCGCGCGCGTGTGTGAGTGTGTGCGTGTGTGTGCGCGCACACGTGTGTGCGTGTGTGCCCGCGTGTGTGCCTGCGTGCGTGTGCTCGTGCGCGTGCGTGCAGCGTGCGTGTGTGCACGCGCGTGCGTGTGCGTGTGCGTGTGTTTGCGTGCATGCTGAAAACACCCTAGAGGGGGGTGAATAGGGTCATTGCTAATCTTATTAGATATTAATGTCGATTAAAACTTATTAACAAATTATTCTTGCAAGATAGATATAGAATGTGATATGAGCAAGAATGAGCAATATAAACAAGGGGCAATATCCTATCAATGAGATACACAATGAGATATATGCAAGGATATAAACACAAGAGAAAATAAACAAGAGTGATAGTGTAAACAAATAGTGGACACAAAGAACAATCCAAACACAATAATATGATCACGGAGTTTGGACCTTCCGTCCTACGTCTCCGCTCCCCACTCTCGGAGAGAATCCACTATCACGACACACCCAGTTTGGAAGCCGGAACTTCTCTACACACTCGGTTTTCTAGCTCACCGAAAACTCTACAAGTCACTCACAATGTACATACACAAACTATAACCTCAATGTTGGTCCTCATGTATCGTCTCCCTCAAGTGCTCGGTTTTACTACCTCTATCTAGGCTTTACTACCGATGCCACTCCTCTTGGTATCGACTACGTCCTCACCACACACTCCTCTCAGTGTAAATACGTATTACAAAGTGATACTCTCACAATAAGGCTCAATTACAAGATTTGTTCTCTATAATAGATGAGAACACAATTTAGGCTCACTCTCAAGGTTACACTCACCATAACCCCAAATTATACAATATGTGAAAATACTTAAGCTCAATGGTTGTGTGTGCAAGCAATGAGAAAATCAAATATAAACTCAAATAAATCTAGCAAATATGAATATAACAATTAAAGCATAAACAAGCTAGAGATCTAAGCTTAGAAACACTTCTCTAATAACAAGAGAGAGGGATTGGAAGATTGAAAGCCCAAACTGAAATTGATCTCCTCTTCTTGTAAAATAATATTCACAAAACTGATTTTGTAAACAAACACTTAAAACAAACTAAAACCCTTTTTAAACTTGTCTTAAAACATTCTCTTCTATGTTCAGAAGTGAAATGGTATAGGGCATATATAGGATGAAGAAACAAAGCTCAAAACTCAAGTGAAACTCAGCAAAAAGATAAAAAAAACAGAAACTGAAAAAATAGCTGTTACAGGCCATCAGTCGACTAACGCGTTGGATCAGTCGACTGATGAGCTGACCGTTATAGGCAAGCAGCAGCTTATCAGTCGACTGATAAGCATGGTTAGTCGACTGATGACTTCATCAGTTGACTGGTTAGTCGACCAACATAGAAACAAAAACTTTTTAATATTCCAGGTGATTTCTTCAGTCGACCGAACACATTCATCAGTCGACTAATAACTCTGTATCAGCCTGATTAAAACATAAAACCTAATTTTTAAACCTCTTTTAAAAATAGCAAATAAAATCAAAAAAATATAAAACTTTGGAAAATGATTATAAGCATGTAAATGAACATGTTACAAAAAAATTTTTTGAAATTGCACTTCCCAAAAGAAAAATCTTATCATTTTTCAAAACTAGTCCAAAACATGATAATACAAAACATATGTTTTTGATATTTTGCCTAAACCATGTTTTAAAACTTTACAAAATGATTTTATAGACTTAATAAAAATATATATACAGTGAATGTTAAGTTTATAAATAATAATATATTATTTTTTAAAAATTTATATATAATATACATTTGTTTTTCCAAAAATAATAGAATATGAAATATGTGAAAGTGTATAGGAATATAACTATTGTTTCATATCTATAAAGCTAAACCAAAAATAATAATAAATATAAAATATGTAATTTCATATTTATATAAACATGAAAACCAAAACATGTATGTATATATATAACTATATATATACATAGAAAATAAAATGTATGTGTGTGTATGTGATATTGAGCTTAAAGTACTAAACACACATAATATAAAACCTAAACTAAATATACCCAAGCTATGACCTTGATCTCCAATAAGCTCTTCTTGGTAAACTTGCGGATGAAGCTTGAACTTGGATCTTCAACTTGAATTGCAAGGCTTCATACCGATATTCCTCCAACCTCCATTAGATATGATCGTGAATACTCGATTCCATCCATCCTCCAGCTGGATATTTGGGTAGATTACCTAACAAAATAAATGCAAACACTCGACACACATTGTTAGGAATTGTTTGTGATCATCAAAACAAGATTAGGGAGTAGGCTCATAAACATGAGACCTAATAAGGCTAACACGTGCGTGTGCATGCGTGCGTGTGCTCGTACGTACGTGCGTGCGTGTGCGTGCATGTGTGTGTGCGTGTGCGCGTGTGCATGCGTGTGTGCGTGCGTGTGTGTGAGTGCGTATGTGTGTGTATATGTGTATGTGTGTGCGTGTGTGTGTAACCAAGGCTATTAGGATACACTTGATTATAGTAAACTAAATAGAAGTCGAACTAATAATTGGTCCACTTTTCATTGAGTAATTACTTTCCACAGTAGCCAAATAAAATCATATTCCCTGTAAAAATACAAGTTTGAGAAAACCTCTCCATAGTCAATGCTATTAGTATATACTTGATTATAGTAGACTAAATGGAAGTCAAACTAATAATTGGTCCACTTTTCACTAAGTAATTACTTTCCATAATAGCCAAATAAAATCAGATTTCCTTTAAAAGTACAAGTTTGAGTAAAGCTCTCCATAGTCAATATTACCCTTTTCTATTTTGAATACGTGGATATGAGGCTTATCATGTCCATATCCGTTTTGTTAGGTCTCATGTTTACGAACCTATTGTCTAATCTTATTTTGATGATTAACAAACAATTCCAAATCTTGTTTTCTAGTATTTGTGTTTTACTCCAACATGCATCCAGGTTAGATTTGCGCCTTAATGACGATATCTTGGAGGTTGGTGAAAATAGGAATGGCGTCGTTGCAATTCAAGTCAAGATACATTATCGCTTCATCCCACTACAAGAAAGGAGCTTCACGAAGATTATATGCTTGGTATAGTGTTTTATAGCTTAGGTGTTTACTTTATGTGTTATACTTAAAAGTTCAAATCATACACATACACACACGTTATTTCGCAAAACGATCAAAAATACGTTTAGCGCTATAAATATAAAAGTCATCTATTTTGGAAGATAATGTGTTTGAAATAATTTTATCAAAAGCATGTATTTAACAATTTCGTATCTTTGTTGATTCTAGTAATATATGAAATCATACTGGTACATATTTTGGAAAATAATGAGTTTTTCCAAATGGAAAATGCTATTTTAAGAATTTTTTCTCTAACATGTTTATTTTCAAATATATAAATATTTCTCCAAGTTTCACTATTTTTGGAGTTGATTTGCTTTTTTAATTTGAATTTAGAAAATCAACTCTTCAAGAAAAACAAAGTATATGAAATATCATGTTATCAGTCGACTAATTGAAGAAACCGATCGACCGACCAGAGCAATTTTTATAGCTATTCCTTTACAGTCTAATTAGTCAACGCTAAAATTGATCAGTCGACTGATCAACGATCATCTTACTGTAACAACTAGTTTTTGTTTCTTGTTGTTTGAGAGGTTATAAATAATCCTCAAGCTTCATTTGATGAACTAAGTTTTGTTTGGTCAGTTTTTGGTTTTGTTTTTTAAGAGTTTAAGTGTGTTTTAGTTTATATAAAAAGAGTTTTATAAAGAGAAGGATTTTAATTTCGGTTTTGAGGCGTTCAACCTCAACTCTCCATATTTACATCTCTTTGTTTGGAGAAGTTTTCAAAACTCAATCTCTAGCTAATTTATATTTTGATTATCATATTTAAGCTAGAATTATTTGAGTTTGATTTCATTTCACTCATTATTTACACAGACAACCAATTGAGCTTTGGTATTTCACATATAGTATATTTCAGTTGTGAGTGTTTTTATTGAGAGAGCTTACAAATTCGTTCTCACTTGTTTAGAGAACAAAATATTTAGTTGAGATTATCGTTAAACACATTGTAATATACTATAGGCATAAAAAATTGTCTATAGATCATCACACACAGCTCAAGATGGGGAGAAGGCGATAAACATCACCATCTAAGTTGTAGAGGAAATCATCCAAAGATCAAAAGAAACAGCCTTAAGCTGTCTTGCACGCGAGACAATGTTGACTGTCTCGCATGCGAGACAGTGACGACTTTCTCACACGCGAGACAGTGTTGACTGTCATGCATGTGAGACAGTGATGACTATCTCGCACACGAGATAGTTAGAAGGGTTCAGAAACCACTGAAGCAAATGCATGACACGTGACCATTAACTGTTAAAGAACGTGGGAGACGTTGTGGGTGAGAATCACGTCGATAACTACCAAAATAACATATTTTAAAATGTGGGACGATGGTTACAGAAGAAACTGTTGGGCAGTTCAGGCTTTCCGAGACAATCATGGCTGTCTTAGAAGCCGAGATAGTCACAACTGTCTCGAGACAATCATGGCTGTCTTAGAAGCCGAGATAGTCACAACTGTCTCGGCGTCCCAACTGTCTCGCAAGCACAAATCCCACATAATATTTTATTTTCAGTTATACTTTCCTAGGGGCTATAAATACCCACTAGGACCATTACTGATTAAGATCCTAGCACAAAGAGCAAATAGAATAGAAAGACTTGAGCTTTTGGTGAATTTGAGCAAGAGAAAGAGAGTCTTCATTCCTCACAAACTTTAAAAAGGCTTTTGGTGATTCCTTGAGATGTAAGCTTCGACTTGATCTTGAGAAGAGTGTTCATCTTACTTTGATAAGATATTCATTGAATCTATTCTTGCTTCTAAATGAAGGAAGAATCCCTAAAACCTCTACGATTCAACCAGAATCTGTGATTCGGTGGTCCACAGGCTAACGCACCCTCGGCACAGGCGAAGTTCCCACAAAAGCAAAAGTCGATAAATGATTTTTATATTATTTACTAGAAAGTTGCAATTTTCTTATTTTCATTGTAATCCATTGTAAATGACTGAAGTATTAATGGATTCCACGATAAAAATGACTTTCGATGGAAACAAACTGGCGACTACAGTAGGAGCCAACGGTTTCACTGCCGAGACCATAGTGTCACAACCAATAAAGATAATGGTTAATGAAGAGATCGAATACGAGTTCAATCAGGCAAAATTTAAAGAGTATCCGTCATCCTCATCTTCAAAATCTTCCTCGACTCGCAAATATAGGAAGATTTCATCTTCTAAAAAAGTTTTCCAATCTTCAACTCCGGTGAAGGCTAAGGGTGAAGACTCTCGCCCGATCATTGCTAAGGAGTTTACTTGCAACACCTCTGCTCCAAATGATTCCTTTCCAGTTAAGGATTCATTGAATCAAAGCTCATAGGTGTTCGCGGGGAAATTCGTTTTCTTCTTCATTGAAATAATTGTCATCTTGGATTACAAAGATCCGGTCTTTTATAGATCCGGTTACAACTAAATCAAAGAAGAAGAAAAAAAGTAAAAATTACAACTTTCCTCTTGTGAACAAATCGCGAGCTCCTGTTTTGCGGTCGCTCGCTTTGGTGGGTTCTTTGCCTGCGCTGGGGTTGTTTGCCGTGGACCACCGCGCGATCTAGATCCGGTCGGATCTACGTAGTACAACGGGTATTATTTCACCAAGGAAATAATAGCCGGGGAGGATTGTTTCACCAAGGAAACAATTGTCCAAATCTCGGGATCAAAGACCAAGCTTTGATCCGGAGTGTAGCAACGTAGATCTGAGATCCGATCCTCTCGAACACCTGCCTTATTTGACGTTGATGATCGCCGAGCACCAGATCTGGATGAGCAAGTCCTTGATGCCCCAAAGTTAAGATCTTTTTTAGATCTGAGTCTCCAATCCTGCAGGGCTTCGCCTCCTCCAAAATCCAACCTTCTCAAATGAACCACCCCCTCTCCTATTTATAGCTAAGCGTCACTGTGCCCGTGTGCACGTGTCAGAGGATGGCCACCCATGGGGGGGCCCGGCCATGGCCGAGCCACCTTGGGGTTGTGCGGTGGCTCGGTCATGGCCGAGCCACCTCGCGGGTGCTTCGCGCCTCGAGCCACGCTCAGGGTGGCTCGGCGCGCCGCCGAGCCACCATGGGGTGGCTGCGGCCACCATTGGGGTGGCTCGGCCATGGGCGCGAGCGCACCCCATGGGGTGGCTCGGCCATGGCCGAGCCACCCTTGGTGGTTCGCTTTAGCCGAGCCACTGCGGGTGGTTTTGGCTTTGGCCTGATTTTGTCCGGGTGTGGCGCCGTTGTGTTCGTTGTCCAGTTCTGTGCTTCGTTGTTGATCTGGACTTGATTTGGTTGTGCGGTTGATTGGTTCGGATTCGATTTGTTGACGTTTGATTCCAGATTGGTAGAGCAAATCCACTTCTGAGTTCGAGTCCGAAACTTATCTTGATTCGATCGTAATTCGTCCGAGTATGGGCCCTTGGTTGGATGACTCGTTGACTCTTGCGAACACTTGGCTTGATCCCACAGGGCGAATGGACGTATTCGCGTTGCTTGCGTCGATTCATCGATCTCGTCGCCTCGTTGGTTCGTCGGTTTGTGGCGAGCTGTATTAAGGACCTATAAGGCAATTTTATATGCCTACAGATACCCCCCCAAAGTATTTCAGCCTTCGTTCTTTTATAGAAGAGTCTGGTAATAGCTTTGGATATGATTGTCCCACCTTCAGTCGTGTAATGGGACTTTGGAATGACTTCGTTCTGGATTCCTTCAATCTTCCATGCTATTCGGTGCTTTGTCGAATGTCTGTAAGAGTCCCGGTGCTGCATTTATTGTCTGACCATTGTCGAATTTGAACTTTGAGTCGTTCCTGATTTAGCTGACCATCGATTGTTTGGGTCGAATCTTTATCTGCAAGCGCGTTGTCCGGCATCGTATTATTGATTATCCTTAAGAATATTTATGAAAACATTCTCCAGGAACTTCTCAAAAATTTAGGAACAGTTTATACTCATATACCTTATTGGATATTTAAGAAGCAGTTTAACCTCATGCACTGTTGGAGGATTGAGGAGGTAGTTTATACTCATATACTCTTCGAGTGTTAGTTCTTCATTGGGCAACGCATTGATGGCGTTGACTATTGGTAGCGGTTGTCGGCGGCATTGACCTTAGGGTTTTGAACATCGTACGTTGAATTTTGCTCGACAAGCGCTTGACTGGCGTTGACCTAGGGTTACGCCGTTGTCCGGCGTGACCTAGGGTTTCGAACATCGTAACGTTGAATTTTGATCGCAACGCGTTGACTGGCCGTTGACGCTAGGTACGCGTTGACCGGCGTTGATCTTAGGGTTTTGAATGTCGTACGTTGAAATTTTTGATCACAACGCGTTGACTGGCGTTGACTCTAGGTTACGCGTTGACCAGCGTTGATCCTAGGGTCCGAACGTCGTACGTTGAATTTTTTGCTCGCAACGCATGACTGGCGTTGACCTAGGGTTTACGCGTGTGTCCAGCGTTGACTTAGGTTTCGAACGTCGTTGGATGCTCAAGTCACGAGACCAACTAATGGACTGATGCGTCAGTGACTTTCATATTATAGGATTTTTGGCAAACCTCAGCCTTAACGGTTTGATACTTTACGCGACTATCGTTTGAGTCGGGCGTAGCATGCGGATGTTCAAGTCGCGTTCCGGCATGTGACGTTAGCTAAAAGAGTTAACCCTTTTAGTGCTACGATATTGAATACGTAGACTTCGTCTTTCTTAGGAATAGACTACCCGGCGACACGTGTTAGGGCGTTGACTTTAGGGTTTTTAGCTAACCCCCAGCCTCAACGGGTTTGATTAGCCTTTACCGACTACCGTTTGAGTCGGGCTACATGCGGATTGTCTAAATCGATTCCGCATGTACGTTGTGCTAAGAGAGTGAATTCTCTGAGACTTTGTGCTATGATGTTGAATAATAGGCTTCGCCATTATTACGGAATAGGCTACCCGCAACGTGTATATAGACGTTGACTATCCTACTTAGCGCTTCGGGATGAGATACCCCAGAAATCGACTCTGGTGTCTTTTCAATCGGTAAAGACTAAACCGCGACGAGCGTGTTAGGCGTCGGCATATCCTTCTAGGATTCAGGATGAAATTCCCATGCGTGTAAGGCATGGATTTTGGTGTTATTAATAACAACCGGCCACAGATGTTTGAATATGTGGACGGATGTTCTTTCAACGTTAAGAACTAACCGGCAGCGCGGTTAGGCACAGATTATCTTGCTTAGGTTTCAGGATAGAATACCCCAGAATCGAACCTGGTGTCCTTTTGTACGAAAAAGACTAAACCGGCAGCGCGTGTTAGGCGCAGACTTATCCCTGCTTAGGATTCGGGATAAACTTCCTATACCTGTGAAGCACAGATTTGGGAGTTGAAAAAGGTGGTGTCTTCTCTGGGCAAAGACGAACCGCGAAATGGAGAGAAGAATTTAGATATCTATCTCCCGAACCGCTGAAAGAAGAATTTTATATTCTATCTTCAGGCTGGAAAAGGAAACTCGAGGTGGGATCTCCACCCCCAGAATCGCGGAAAGTATGAAAACCAAGAGTGGGATTTCCACTGCCAAGATATCGAAAAGATTCAGATAACCTAACGTGTCGGAAGGTTGATTACTGAACTAAAGATATTTCTCGTTTTATCGAGAGTGGAATTATGGCTTTGAGCCTCTAACTGTAGGAAGTTTGGCACAAACAGGAGTTTGTAGCGTGACCCTAGCTGTAGGAAGGTTTTGATCAACTCGAGTTTGGAAGTGACTCTCCGTTCATTAGAGGAATCGAGAGGGGATTTGGTTTGGTCTAACTGTAGAAGTTTGACCGAATGGAAGGTTTAAGACGATCCCTAACTGTAAGGAAGTTGACGCTTTGATTTGGGACCTGCCTCGTTCATGGGGATGGATCAGAGGGGATTTTGACTTGTCTTAACTGTAAGAAGGTTTGACCAATTGGGAACTTTAACGTCCAGACTCTAACAGAGAGAGTGGTTGGTGCACGACGTGGGTGAAGAATTTGAATGGGAGTCTTATTCATTAACATTGCTGTGGGTTTGGAACTTCGCCGTTTACATAAATCATCCACCGCCCAGTTCCGTCTGCGGAACTTTGTTGGGACATTATTATGCAGTTACCTAGCCGGGTTATCTTTTAAAAATATTAGCTTAATATTCTCGCAAACTTCCCGTGTCAAAAAGTGGGGGGAACAGTTTAGACCCATATAACCTATTGGACGTATACAGGGAGTATTTAAGCCCTCTTATACGCGTTGGAGGATTGAGAAACAGTTTATACTGCGTATACTCTTGGAGTTTTGCCATTCTCATGGCTTACCATTAGCGTTATGAGCCGGCTTCAACACAAGGTCTGAAATGCTATCTCTTAGAGAGTAAAAGCAATCCTTGGTAGGGATGAACGACGCCTCTCTGTGATATGCACAGTACTTGGGTCGCGTAGTGTTGTCAGCTTCCTCTCGATTTTGATAGTGGTAGCTTGATCTTGTTACGCTTCAAGGAGGGATTCAAGATGCGTGGAACGTCTGTCGTCGTTGAAAAGAGTACTCTTTTTGGAGTCTCGACCCGAATCTTTTGCTGCGATTCGAGATTGCTGTGGACGCTTGATTAGCACCACAGCAGCTGTAGGTGGCCTTGCCCTTTTGACGGAGAGGCGAAGTTTGAGTTGCAGAGCGATTATGCCGATCGTTGGTGTCCTCTCGGCTTTTTCCTCTAAGGAATCGCTCAGCCTCTCCCCTCCGAACGTTCAGATCCTACCAAGTGTCAGATCGGTGGCTGTCCCACTTGCTTCCCAATTACGTCTAAGGACAGATATTATGACAGGTCCTGGAGAATGAATTCCTCGGTGATTGGTCCACGCAATTCATCGCTTTGTTAGCGGAAACCTTTTTGACGAAGGTGTCGACTACTCCCGTCCTCTGCTCTGCATCGAGCAGCGATCCGATAGATACCTCGGTGTCGTTCGTCGAAGAAATTGGCAAGAATTTTGTCTGCCATGTCGTCGCGCAGCTATTGTACCTGCCTGGCTTGAGGCGGGCGATACCAATTCGAAAGCCGCTGCCGGGCGAAGAGTGGCGCGACGAATTGACGATCCATCAGAGGCCATTGCCGGAAATAATACCCAGGTGCGATTTGAAATAAATATAATACTGAGTGGGGGAACCGCTCCGCATCAAACCAGCGTAAAGTTAATACAACTAAACTTCCGCCGGATAGGGATTGATTCCCACTCCCTGGGTATGACAAGGAATGGCCCGTGCTTTTTCACTCTCTTAGAGCGGAGATCAATGGTTGATTTTGCCTCGAGGTTTTGAATCTCAAGTCTTCACTGTATCTTCATTGGCATCTCGTTCGTTACCACCCCTGCATTGACAGGAGGGTTATTGGCATTGGAGCTATGCATCCCTATCCCGTGTTTTGCTCCTCTTACCTGAACCACTGGTTACAGAGCGCTTGGTTCACCTCCGGCTGGTTCGTCAGTGCCTGATTTGTTGCTCATTGCATCCTTCCATAGTCCTGCATGGTCCATCTGCATCTCGAACCTAATAGCTTTCCTGTTTGTTTGGCTATGGCATCTTCGAGGCAATCTTGGCTACTTGTTCCGCGCTATACATCAAGTGATACCGGGGTTCCGCCCCTCACTGGACACTGTATTATCTGATGGCGATTGCGAGTCAGGTATCCGACTCTTCATTTCTGAAGGTACTCCCCTTTGTCGACGACCTACCAAATTCCTCGTGCGATTGCTCAAACTGGGCAGATCTGGTCTTAGACGCCGGGGATGCTTATCAGAATCGACTCAAATCATCCAGTGCGATTCCCACTTGCGGCATATTGGTGGTGACCCTCGAGAAATTCCCGCTTCAACGCATCCTTTCTTCTTCGTTGGGAACGCCAGGCCTTGGTTTGCGTCTCGCACTAAGTCCTCTCTAGAAACTGAAACTCTTTCGGGACTGGCCTTAAATGCAGTTGGAATTCAGACAATACCGCCCGAATGAGTTTGAGAGCACGGGGCATTGAGTTTTCTGTTCTCGGGATCCCTCCTCCCCCTGGTTTCTATCGTACCCCCAGCACGATTAGTACAACTCGTCATTTTGACAGTCGGAGTAACCTATCGTGTGAGGACAGCGACTTTCAGGTATAACACTATCACTCATCAGATGATAATGTTTCCATCTGAGGTTGGAGTTGCCTTCTTGGTTTTCAAAAAGTTACACCCTCGAAACGTGTCTTTGTGGCGGCGACGTGCTTCACGGTGCCTGGCACTTCTATGCGCAAGTTGGTAGGCGCGCTGCCTGTTCTTTGTTATAGCGGAGTGAACAGGCGACCCGCCCCGTGTTGAGGTCGTTCTGGGCTTCTTCAAGCGGGCCGCAAACACTCATGAACTGGAGGCTGTTGCGCTCTGCTCCGTCGGGAATTGACCGAGGGCGGCTCCCAAGATTGGCTTTCTCCTATGCGGACGGATTCTGGCAATGATCTCCCGGAGTTAGCGCGAGAGTTGAATTTTAGTTGAGGCTGCAGTTGCTGCTTTTGGTCCTGAAGACGCCACTTCAGACTTCTGGCCCCAAACTCTTGCGAGATGGTGGCGGCTTCTTAGCTAGCTCTCTTTCTACACTTTCTACGGGCTTCTTATTCAGCTTGAGCCCGTGCCTGCGCTGATAGTGGCCTGGTCTGAACGGTTCCGGTTTAACACAGACCCAGTTCGTTCGTGGCGCTTGGAGCAGTCGCATCATCGCCGTTGAGGCTGTTTGCCTCCTCACCGTTCTTTCAGATCCGCTTGAGGCGATTCGTCGTGTGACGCCATTGCTTTGGCGAATTCGTTTGGCAAGCGTTGGCGGGTTGCTTGCGGCTCTCTTTGCGAGAGTCACGCTCGCTTGGTAACGGAGGAATTGGTTGGAACCCAGCTTGATCTGGTTGGTAGGTTGGTTGCGAGCCTCCACCGACGGCCAACTTTGGCGGTAATCGGGATGAGTCGTCGTGTAGCTTCAACTTCTTTCGACCAACCCTTTCTGCTTTGAAGAGAACTTGGACTTTCTTAGACTTGCGCAGGGGCAGGTAATCCGGATGAGATGAAAGGTATTCCTCGATACTTTTGTTGGTCGAACTCAACTCGACGCTCTCTCCTCGACCGGAGATCGAGATCCGCGGCTGCGACGCAACGATCTCGGCGGCGGATCGTTGGCTCCACTGTGGTCCAGATTGTTCGCGGGAATTTCGTTTTCTCTGCATTGAAATAATTGTCAACTTGGATTACAAAGATCTGATCTTTTAAGATCCGGTTACAACTAAATCAAAGAAGAAAAAAATAAGTAAAATTACAAACTTTGCCTCTGTGAACAAAATCGCGAGCTCCTGTTTGCGGTCGCTCTGGCTTTGGTGGGTTCTTTGCCTGCGCGCAGCGGGGTTTGTTTGCCGTGGACCACGGTGCGATCTAGATGTCCGGTCGGATCTACGCAGTAAACGGTATTATTTCACTGCAGGAATAATAGGCCGGTGAGGATTTGTTTCAACCAAAGGAAACAATCGTCCAAATCCTCGGGATCAAGCCAATGCTTTGATCCGGATGGGCAACGTAGATCTGAGATCGCGATCCTGCTCGAACACACTGCTTATTTGACGTTGATGATCCGCGACCTCAGATCTGGATGAGCAAAGTCCTTGATCGCCCAAAGTTGAGATCTTTTTTAGATCGAGTCTCGCAATCCTGCAGGGCTTCGCCTCCTCCAAAATCAACCTTCTCAAGAAACACCCCCTCTCCTATTTATAGCTAAGCGTCACTGTGCCCGTGTCACGGTGTCAGAGGATGCCAACCCATGGGGTGTGCTTCGGTCCATGGCCGAGCCACCTGTGGGTGGCTCGTCATGGCGACGCCACCTCGGGGTGGCCGAGCCACCGCCCGGCCCATGGGGTGGCTTCGGGCCACCCCCATGGGGTGGCTCGGCATGGCCGAGCGCAGCCCCTTGGTGGTTCGGCTTTAGCCGACCACTCGGGTGTTTTGGCTTTTTGGCCGATTTGTCCGGGTGGTCGCCGTTCGTGTTCAGTTGTCCGCTTTGCTTCGGTTGTGCGGACTTGATTTGTTGCGGTGTGTTCATTCGATTGTATGACTTGATGTCCTGATTTGGTAGTCATAATTGCCACTTCTGAGGTTCGAGTCCGAAACTGATTTTGATTCGATGCGTAAAATTCGTGACCGGTTGCCTTGTTGGATGACTCGTTGACTCTTCGAAACACGTTGGCTCGGCCGCCGAGCCACCCCGAGGAGCCACCTTGGCCGAGCCACCTCAAGGTGGCTCGGCCTTGGCCGAGCCACCTTGAGGTGGCTCGGCTTTGGCCGAGCCCCCGCGGGCGGTGTTTTCCGACTTTTTCGAGTCGTTTTCCGTTGTCTCGTTTGTCCGTGTTTCGGTTGACCTGAGACTCTGATTTGATGATCTGATTTGGCAGTAAGTTGGATTCCTGATTTGGCAGTAAATCCGCTTCTGAGTTCGAGTCCGAAATTGATCTTGATTCGATCGTGATTCGCCCGAGTTTCCCCTTGGTTGGATGACTCGTTGACTCTTCGAACACTTGGCTTGATCCCACACGCGAATGGACGTATTCCGTTGCTTGCGTGCGATTCATCGATCTCGTCGCCTCGTTGGTTCGTCGGTTTGTGCCGAGCTGTATTAAGGGACCTATAAGCAATTTTATATGCCTACAGATACCCCCTCCAAAGTATTTCAGCCTCGTTCTTTTATAGAAGGCGTAGTGTTGTTGAGTTATCCTTAAGAATGAAAATATTCTCCAGGAACTTCTCAACCAACAATAGGGAATAGTTTATACTCATATACCTTATTGGAGTGTTTAAGAAGCAGTTTATACTCGTATACTTTTCGGAGTATTTAAGAAGCAGTTTATACTCGTATACTTTTCGGAGTATTTAAGAAGCAGTTTATACTCGTATACTTTTCGGAGTATTAGTTCTTTCATTGCAACGCATTGACTGGCGTTGACCTAGGGTTACGCGTTGTCCGGCGTTGACCCTAGGGTTTCGAACATCGTACGTTGAATTTTTGATCGCAACGCGTTGACTGGCGTTGACCTAGGGTTACGCGTTGACCGGCGTTGATCTTAGGGTTTTGAATGTCGTACGTTGAATTTTTGATCACAACGCGTTGACTGGCGTTGACCTAGGGTTACGCGTTGACCAGCGTTGATCCTAGGGTCTCGAACGTCGTACGTTGAATTTTTTGCTCGCAACGCATTGACTGGCGTTGACCTAGGGTTACGCGTTGTCCAGCGTTGACCTTAGGGTTTCGAACGTCGTTGGATGCTCAAGTCACGAGACCAACTAATGGATCTGATGCGTCAGTGACTTTCATATTTATAGGATTTTTGGCAAACCCTCAGCCATTAACGGGTTTGATAAGCCTTTACCGACTACCGTTTGAGTCGGGCTAGCATGCGGATTGTTCAAGTCCGTTCCGCATGTGACGTTAAGCTAAAAGAGTTAACCCTTTTAGTGCTACGATATTGAATACGTAGACTTCGTCTTTCTTACGGGAATAGACTACCCGGCGACACGTGTTAGGCGTTGACTTTAGGGTTTTTAGCTAACCCCCAGCCTTCAACGGGTTTGATTAGCCTTTACCGACTACCGTTTGAGTCGGGCTAGCATGCGGATTGTCTAAATCCGTTCCGCATGTAACGTGCTAAAGGAATGAACTCCCTTAGACTTGATGCTACGACTTCGAATACGTAGACTTTGCCATTGCTACGGGAATAGGCTACCCGGCAACGTGTATTAGACGTTGACTTATCCCTACTTAGGCTTCGGGATAAAAATACCCCAGACTGGTATTCTGGTGTCTTTTTCAATCGGTAAAAGACTAAACCGGCGACGCGTGTTAGGCGTCGGCATATCCTTTCTTAGGATTCAGGATGAAATTCCCCATGCGTGTAAGGCATGGATTTTGGTGTTATTAATAACAACCGGCCACAATGTTGAATATGTGGACGGATGTTCTTTTCAACGGTTAAGAACTAACCGGCAGCGCGGGTTAGGCACAGACTTATCCTTGCTTAGGTTTCAGGATAGAATACCCCAGAATCGAACCCTGGTGTCTTTTTGTACGGAAAAAGACTAAACCGGCAGCGCGTGTTAGGCGCAGACTTATCCCTGCTCAGGATTCGGGATAAACTTCCTAAACTGGAATTCTATTGTCTTCTTCAATCGGTGAAAGACTAAACCGGCAACGCGTGTTAGGCGCAGACTTATCCCTGCTCAGGATTCGGGATAAACTTCCTAAACTGGAATTCTATTGTCTTCTTCAATCGGTGAAAGACTAAACCGGCAACACGTGTTAGGCGTTGACTTATCCCTACTTAGGATTCGGGATAAAATTCCCTGTACCTGTGAGGCACAGATTTTGGGATTTGAAAAAGGTGGTGTCTTCTCTTGGGGCAAAGACAAACCCGAAATGGGAGAGGAAGAATTTTATATTCTACCTCCCGACAATGAAGAAGAAGAATTTTATATTCTATCTTCAACTGGAAAGGAGACTCGAGGTGGGATCTCCACCCCCAGAATCCGGAAAGGTGAAACTGAGAGTGGGATCTCCACTCCGAGAATCGAAAAGATTCAGATAACCCTAACTGTCGGAAGGTTTGATTACCGAACTAAAGATGAATTTCTCGTTTATCGAGAGTGAATTATGGTTTTGACCCTAACTGTAGGAAGGTTTGGCCAAACAGGAGTTTGAGGTGACCCTAACTGTAGGAAGGTTTGATCACTCGATTTGAAAGTGGACCTCTCGTTCATTGGAGGAATCGAGAGGGGATTTTGACTGTGGTCCTAACTGTAAGAAGGTTTGACCAAGTGGGTGTTTTGAGACAATCCTAACTGTAGGAAGGTTTGATCGCTCAATTTGTGGACCTCTCGTTCATTGGGGGAATCGAGAGGGGATTTTGACTGTGGTCCTAACTGTAAGAAGGTTTGACCAAGTGGGTGTTTTGAGACAATCCTAACTGTAGGAAGGTTTGATCGCTCAATTTGTGGACCTCTCGTTCATTGGGGGAATCGAGAGGGGATTTTGACTGTGGTCCTAACTGTAAGAAGGTTTGACCAAGTGGGTACTTTACGTCCAGACTCTAACAGAGAGAGTGTTGAGTGCATAGACATGGTGAGAATGGGAGTTCTTATTCATTACATTGCTGTGGTTTTGGGAACTTCCCATTACATAAATCGTCCACCCCCAGTTTCCTCTGCGGAACTGGTTCGGACATTATTATCAGTTAACTAACCGGGTTATCCTTAAGAATATTAGCTTAATATTCTCCAGGAACTTCCCGTCAAAAGTGGGGAAACAGTTTAGACTCATATACCTATTGGAGTATCAGGGAGTAGTTTAACCTCTTATACCGGTCGGAGGATTGAGAAACAGTTTATACTCGTATACTCTTTGGAGTTTTAGGAAGCAGTTTATACTCTTATACCGGTCGGAGTTGTGCCATTCTCAATTGGCTTACCTCAGCGTTATGACGCCGGCTTCAACCAAGGTCTGAATGCTATTCTTGAGAGCAAAGCAATCCTTGGTGGGATGAACGACCCTCCTGTGGTATGCACAGTACTTTGGGTCCGTAGTGTTGTCAGCTTCCTCCTGATTTGTGATAGGTGGTAGCTTGATCTTGTTACCTTCAAGGAGGGATTCGAAGATGGCTGGAACGTCTTCGTCCTTGAAGGAATACTCTCTTTGGAGTCTCGGACCCGAAGTCTTTTGCTGCCTTCGGGATTGCTGTTGTGACGCTTGATTAGCACCACCAGTAGCTGCAGGTGTTTTGCCCTTACCACGAGAGGCGAAATTTGAGTCCAGCGGATTAACCGTCGGTTGGTTCCTCTCGGCCTTCTTCCTTCTAAGGAATCGCTCAGCCTGCTCCCCTCGGACCTTCAGATCCTTCCAAGTGTCAGACGGTGCTGTTCCCATTGCTTCCAACACGTCCAACGCAAGGTTGTTGTGGCAAGTTTGGAGGATGAATTCCTCTGTGATCGGGTCCCGGCAATTCATCGCCTTGTTCCGGAACCTTTTGACTTGGTTCACCTCGCTGGTTCGTCAGTGCCTGAATTTGTTGCTCATGCATCTCTCTCATAGTCTGCATGGCCATCTGCATCTCGAACCTAATGCTTTCCTGTTGTTTGGCTATGGCAACTTCAAGCATCTTGGCCACTTGTTCTGCGCTTATCATCAGTGACTCGCGGGGTTCCCCCTCACTGGACACTGTATTATCTGATGCGACTGTGGAGCAGGTATCCGACTCTTCACCTTCTGAAGGTACTCTTGTCCGAACCCTACCATAAGTTCCTCGTGCGATTGCTCCAGACTGCAGATGGGTTAGACGCCGGGATGCTTTCAGAATCGACTCGAAATCATCTAGTGCCGATGTCCCCTTGCTGGTCATATTGGTGGTGACCCTCGGAAATTCTCCGTCTTCAACCATCCTTCTTCTTCGTTGGGAACGCCTAGGCCTTGGTTTTGGCGTCTCCGCACTAAGTCTCTCGAAAACTGAAACTCTTTCGGGGACTGCCTTAATGCAGTTGCATTCAGACATCCTCTTCCTGGTTCTATTCGTACCCCAGCACGATAGTACAACTCGTCATTTTGACAGTCGGAGTAACCTATCGTGTGAGGGCACGACTTTTCAGGTATAACACTATCACTATCAGATGATAATGTTTCCATCTGAGGTTGGATTGCCTTCTTTGGGTTTTCAAAAGTTACACGCCTCGAAACGTGTCTTTGTGGGCGCGAGTCTTCAGCGTGCTCTTGGACTTCTATGCGCAAGTTGGTGAGCGCAGCTGCCTTGAGTTCTTTGTTATACTGGAGGTGACGGCGACCCCCAGCGTGTTGAGTCATTCTGGGCTTCTTCATCGGGCCCAAACGCTCGTGAACTGGAGCCTTGCCTCTCTCGTCGGGAATTGGACCGAGGCGCTCCAAGACTGGCTTTCTTCTTCGGGAGGATTCTGCATGATCTCCCGGAGTAGCTATGGGAATTCTCAGCGACTTTCCCGGAGTAGCCGGAGGTTGAATTTTAGTTGGAGGCTGCAGTTGCTGCTTTTTGGTCTGAACCGCCACTTCAGACTTCGGCCTCCAAACTTTGCGAGTTGGTGGCGGCTTCTTAGCTACCTCTTTCTACAGCTTTCTACGGGCTTCTTCAGCTTGAGCCCGTGCCTGCGCTGATAGTGCCTGGTCTGAACGGTTCCGTTTAACACAGACCCATTCGTTCGTTGGCGGCTTGGAGGAGTCGCCATTCATCGGCCGTTGAGGCTGTTTGCCTCTCCCGTTCTTCAGATCCGCGTTGTAGCGGATTCCGTCGGTGGACTCCATTGCTTTGGCGAATTGTTTGGCCAAGCGTTGGCGTTGCCTTTGGCGGGCTCTCTTTGAGAGAGTCACCGCTCCCTTGGTGACGGAGGGATTGGTTGGAACCAGCTTGATCTGGTTGGAGATTGGTGGAGCCTCACCCGACGCAACTTTGGCGTCAATCGGGATGAGGTCGTCGTTGGTAGCTTCAACTTCTTCGTACCAACGCACCTTTCTGTTGGAAGAGAACTTGGACTTCTTGGACTTGCGGGGGGAGGTTGATCCAGACGAGGATGAAAGGTACTCCTCGAACTTGGTCTGATCGAACTCGTATTCGACCTCCTCCTCGACCGGGATCGAGATCCGCGGCTGCGACGCAACGATCTCGGCGGCGAGATCGTTGGCTCCCACTGTGGTCGCCAGATTGTTCGCGGGGAAATTCGTTTTCTTCTTCATTGAAATAATTGTCATCTTGGATTACAAAGATCTGATCTTTTATAGATCCGGTTACAACTAAATCAAAGAAGAAAAAAAAAGTAAAAATTACAACTTTCCTCTTGTGAACAAATCGCGAGCTCCTGTTTTGCGGTCGCTCGCTTTGGTGGGTTCTTTGCCTGCGCCGGGGTTGTTTGCCGTGGACCACCGTGCGATCTAGATCCGGTCGGATCTACGCAGTACAACGGGTATTATTGTCAACAAATCGAATCCGAACCAATCAACCGCACAACCAAATCAAGTCCAGATCAACAACGAAGCACAGAACTGGACAACGAACACAACGGCGCCACACCCGGACAAATCGGCCAAAGCCAAAACCACCCGAGTGGCTCGGCTAAAGCCGAGCCACCAAGGGGTGGCTCGGCCATGGCCGAGCCACCCCATGGGGTGGCTCGGCCATGGCCGAGCCACCCCTTGGTGGTTCGGCTTTAGCCGAGCCACTCGGGTGGTTTTGGCTTTGGCCGATTTGTCCGGGTGTGGCGCCGTTGTGTTCGTTGTCCAGTTCTGTGCTTCGTTGTTGATCTGGACTTGATTTGGTTGTGCGGTTGATTGGTTTGGATTCGATTTGTTGACTTGATTCCTGATTTGGTAGCAAATCCACTTCTGAGTTCGAGTCCGAAACTGATCTTGATTCGATCGTAATTCGTCCGAGTATGCCCTTGGTTGGATGACTCGTTGACTCTTCGAACACTTGGCTTGATCCCGCACGCGAATGGACGTATTCCGTTGCTTGCGTGCGATTCGTCGATCTCGTCGCCTCGTTGGTTCGTCGGTTTGTGCCGAGCTGTATTAAGGGACCTATAAGCAATTTTATATGCCTACAATAGGCATTGACAAAGAGAGCTCATCAGAGATAACGTCAACGCCGTGCTCGTAAAATAGCTAAGGCTTTAGAACAAACTGACGGGGTCCGTTATTACGCGAACCTAGAGTCGAGAAAGCATCGAGTGGTCCAGTTGCCTCAATGACAAACCACTCATATCTCTGCTCAACTCACGACAGAAGAATGGACTCTTGTCAAAAGAGCTCGTTCGACCCTCAAAGATCGTATACAGAAGCATCATGCAAATGCTACTCATGCTCGTACCCTTTATCAACAAATGCAAGAAGGGAAGAAGGAAATAGTGTCTAAGGAAACACCAAAGAATCGATTCCCAAATCTGAACTTGTGCAAAAATCAGATCATCGAGACTCATCTTTCAATCATAGCAGTTACCACTATCACGACCAGAGAGAAGCTCCCAAAGTCTCCCTTTAACCCCGTCAACATCCGTTCCTGGTCCGTCTACTACAACGATCATAATGGCGGATCACCTTAATCCCTCATTGGACGATCGAGGCAAAGCTCTAGTTAAAGAACGCTTGGGTCTGATGAATGAACCCCAAGTAAATTCTCACACTAGGGATCGTAAGTATCCTCCGACCAGAACAAAACAAACCAAAAAAGAGAAAATATCAATTCACTCTCGTTTGGGACCTGTAAAAATTCCACACCCGTAGGGGGTGGGATTCAAACACATAACTTTGGATCACTTAGGGGCAACTACAAGTTGTTCTGAGCATGGTAATAAAGTTCAAAAGATAGGTTGCTCTAATTATCATGTTGATGAGCTGTACTATCAAACTAAAGGAGGAGATAAGTCACAAAAAAGAGTTGCTCGAGAAGTAGATTCTCATTGTGCATGTGAGAGACTCATTAAGGCTGTATTGTCGGAATGCAGTTGTTCCAAAGCCTGAACCGCCAAGAGTTTCTGTGTTTCAGAGACTTTCCACTGAGATGTCAAAACCCAAAATAAGACATTTCAACAAGAAGAAATCTACTACTCAAAAAGATGAGCTTCCAGAGGTCAATATCAACATGACCGATAGAGGAAAGCGACATTCGATCAACCATGATCCTGATTTCTCTCTGGGAGGGAGAGTTGATCAGGGTCTCTCTCAAAGAATGTCATGGCTACAGCGAAGGGCCAATCGACACAGAGATTATAGAAAAATGCATGAAGGGTTATCTTCAGACGAGGAACTCTCAGATACTTGCTCTACAGTTACCTCGGATGATACAATATCCAGTGTTGGACAAATTAGGGAATCATTCGCAATTACGCCGGATCAATTAGCCCAGATATTGCAAGAAGCTTTAGCTAAGCAATGAGAAGAGATCAGGGCTGAGATAAAAATAGAAATGGAGTTCACAATGTAACAGATGAGAGATCTGCATGCTCAACAACATCAACAACAGCCGGAATCAAGTCAAAAGGCTGAATCTAGTAGGCGTGATGCTATACCTGTGCGTATAACTGAGGTTGATAGAGACCATGAGGTGGATGAAACTATCTTTGCTGATCCTCCTCCTAATAAGGATAATTTGAAGAGCAGCCCGGTTAAGTCGTCTACTCAGCCTTCTCAAATTTACTTGAAAAAGAATACAGAGGAAGATAGGAAGATGCAAGATCTTGAGAACAAAGTCAATGCTCTGATAACAGCTCAAGAAGTGAAGAAAACAGACATCCTATACCTGTACCCGAGGGAGTAGGATTTAATTCCTTATCTCTCAAAGTTTAATTTAATTAACTTCACTCCTTTTGATGGCAGGGGTTCACCTACTCAACATCTGATCTATTTCAAATCTCATCTTGGTGCGATTTCTGGAAATGAAGCTTCGATGGTACGGTCATTCGTAGGGACCCTTCGTGGGCCTACCTTCGATAGGTACCGACATCTTAAGCCTGGAAGCATTAACAATTGAGATGATATGGAGGGTTTGTTCCTTACAAATTTTTTCGATGACAACACCGAGGTATCAATCGATACATTGTTGGATGAGAAACAGAAGGATGGAGAAACCGTAGATGTCTTCATCAAACGATTCCAGAACAAAGCGGTGAATTGCTGAGATCCACTCACTAAAGAGTTCATCCTTTAAACATATCATAATAATTTGTCCTTGGATGTTCTAGAAGTCATGGGGGTTGTTCCTTCTAAAACATGGAAAGAATTGAAGGTGAGAGGTGAACAAGCCAAACGATTCCTCAAGAGGAAGAAGCTTGAGAGGGGATAACCACCAACTAATCCTCAAAAACAGAATTATAACTCTCGAGGTAAAGGAAAGGAGGCTGCAACTACTGTTGATGCTCATCAAACGTCACAACAACCACAACAACAACAACCGCCGCAATCATCCTTCTAACTGGCATAACATCAGACTCAATAGCCTCCGAGGCAACCTAAGACTTTGGAACCCAGATTCCTGAAAGAATATTCTTTTAAGGACGATGAAGTACCTATCTTTAAGTATCTTTTGGACAACAACAAGATCAAACTTCCACCGGTCACGAATCAGGAAGAAGCCAAGAAGATTACAGATCCTACATATTGTGCATATCACAGAAGGGTTCATCACCCCACCAAGGCTTGTTATGTCTTAAAAGACAAAATACAAACCTTGATTAACGTGGGTATTGTAACTACAAAGACAAAGGAGAAGAAAGTAGGTGCAAATGCAGTATCTATTAGCTTCGGTTCAGTTCCTTTGTCATGGTTTTAACACGAACCTATATCAAAGGTTAAAATGCAAATCGTCAACGATGACCCTCATGGACAGCGCCGAAGAGGACTTGTATCACATACAACTCCAAATGGCAAAATCCTCTTGGTTCATCCCAATTTTCTTGAAGATGAACAGTGGACGATATCTGCGTCCAAGAAGAAATTGAAAGACAAAGGAAAAGAGAAGTCCTGTTACGGAGCCTCGGCAATTCCTGAAGAAAATGATGAAGAAATCTCAACTTTACCGCTTTCTAAAAAGGATCAAGAATCTTTTGCTACTAGAAGTGGAAATGAATACCGCTTTAATTACCCAAGGGCATCTGAGCAACTAGCTGAGTAGGGGGTGGTAAAAACTACACCTTCTAAAACTCTAGTTGAACTGGGAGTGATTGCAACTCCTGCTGTATCTGCTGGGAAACCTCAACAATCGACTAAGCAGAAAGAAAAGGAACCTCAACACAAGGAAGTGCAAATTCCGAAGCAGTCTCGTTTCAATCGACCGATTGGGAGAGATAAACTAGAAAGTTCGAACGCTCCATATCGTTTTGATGTCATGGCTTAGTTAGCCAATATGCCAGCAAGAATCATGCTGTATTAGTTGTTGCGCCTTTCAAAAGATACCAGGGAAGCTTTACAAGAAGCTTTGGCCGATTCTGAGGTATTTTTCACTCAGATTAAGCCAGCCCCTGCAGAGCCAAAGTCATCAGTTCAACACTGTAACTTGGCGGCCACAAAATTTCCTTGTATTGCTTTTACCAAAGAGGATATGCAAGTGAAGAATTTGAGGCATGATAGGCATTTATACTTTACCGGAGATATTGGCTCAAGCGTTGTCAACCGGATCCAAGTTGACCCGGGTTCCGCTGTTAGTATCATGCTACTTCGGTTGATGTACCACCTTAGAATTCCCACCAACAAGCTAGCATCCACGGGAACCGTTATCTATGGATTTAACACCAGTGGGTCTAGACCTTTAGGGAAGATTCGGGTGAAGTGTCAACTTTGAGACTTAAAATCAGAGGTCACTTGTTATGTGATCGATGCAGAGACTTCTTATAACTTACTATTGGGTCGTCCTTAGATCTACAGTAATCTTATAGTTTCCTCCACCCTCCATCAGTGTCTGAAATATGTTGACACTAACAGTGATGTCAAGACGATGGTCGCAGATAAGCAGCCATTTAAAGGGTTAGAAAATTACTTTACTGACTCTCTTCTTTATGGTACCGAATCTGATACTGAACTATCGGCCCACGGTAAGGACAACGGAGAAGAAGCTAATACCGAAGCGGGGCTCGATTATAGTGAAGGTCTTGTATTAAATGACATTAAACCTCTTGTAATCGATCTTGATGGTGGTGAATCATCGGATGAAAGTTATAACTGGTAACTTGCCGATGAAATAATAAATGATAATTTAGAGTACTCTCATCATCTTGATAAAATAATGCAAGAATTATATGATAATCCTGACATACACATGCCACTTCGTTCGTCTTGTACAATAAAGAAGTGCATCCAGGATTCCTTCGGAATGACTTTAATCCTACATACGAAGACAGAGGGTGAAAAAGAAATAATCTTATTCCTTTGGTAAAGGAGAGTCATCCCCGCCCTCCGATCTCTTCTTAGAAACCAATACTGATGATGAAGAACCCGGATGACATTTCTTCAGATATAGTTCACAAGCAAATGACTACATGAAGAAGCAAGGATACGACCTCAAGCTTGGCGAAGGTCTTCATTTCGGTCAAGGTACTCGGGTACCACCTCGTCCTACCTATGTACCGAAAGAAAAACCTGATAATTATTACAACCACAGGAGTGGTTTGGGCTATGTCTCATCATCTGATGACGAATGTTGCTGGCAAGTCATCAACCAGCTGACGAATAAGAATGGATATTCGTTCGATTCCTCGAATTGGGATTCTGACGTGAGCATAGGAGAAATGTTCAAAGGCTTAATGTCGAACATGGCCACGGTCTATTCTTCTAGAATAGAAGAAGATGATTAATTACCCGCTTGGGAAGATCCCTGGATACATTACATGAACATTCAATAGGGGGATCGATTCGAATAAAGGGAACCCCCTAGTGAAGATAAAGTGGTCTAAGTCAATATGGGTGATGAAATCAATCCGAAGTCTATATTTATTAGCGACAGTCTTCCATTAGACGAGAAAGAAGAATTGATCCCCTCATTAGAGAGTATATAGAAGTTTTCACTTGGAATTACAAAGATATGCTGGGATTGGATCTAAATGTGGCAATGCATAGCCTTAATATTAAACCGGATGTAAAACTTGTCAAACAACAACAAAGACGGCTTCGTCCGAAAATTATGGAGGTGATAGAAGCTGAAGTCAAGAAATTAATTGATTCAGGCTTCGTTAGAGAAGAACAACATCCTGACTGGTTGGAAAATATTGTTTTAGTCCTTAAAAAGAATGGAAAAATTAGAATTTGCATCGACTTTAGGGATTTGAACACTGTGTGTCCTAAAGATGACTTCCTTCTACCGATTACAAACGTCATCATTGACAACACATGCGGATTCGAAAGAATGTCATTCATGGATGGATTTTTAGGATACAATCAAATTACGATGCACCCAAATGATGAAAAGCATACTGCATTTAGGACACCCCTAGGTGTTTTCTGTTATACAGTCATGCCTTTTGGCCTAAAGAACACTGGCACCACATACCAACGAGTGATGATGAAAATCTTTCAGGAACACCTTCAGAAGACCGTCGAATGCTATTTTGATGATTTGGTTGTTAAGAGCCGTAATAAGAACAAACACATTAATGATTTGAAGACGATGTTTGATCTTATGAGGAGTCATCAATTAAAGATGAACCCCACTAAATCCTTCCTCGGAATGTCCAATGGTAAATTTCTTGGGTTCGTCGTCACTACAAAAGGTATCCACATCGATCCTGACAAGGTGAAGGCAATACACTAGTTGCAACCTTCGAGAAATCTTAAAGAACTCAGAGGATTGCAAGGGCGATTGGCTTATATTCGTCAGTTTATATCAAACCTTTTAGGAAAATGTCAACCGTTCTCCAAGCTTACCAAGAAAGGTGTGTCATTCATCTGGGATGAAGCCTGTCAAAATACATTCGAAGATATCAAAACATATCAAGCGAATCTGCCTATTCTCATTGCACCGAAGTCGGGTAAACTGTTCTTGATTTATGTCAAAGCGACGAATCATTCGTTAAGTGCATTGCTAATGCGGCATAATTATGTACCAAAATTGCAAGTGCACAATTGATCAAGTTATGATATAAAAAGTTATCGATCCCATGAGGAAGGTGATTTTAAGAGATTATTAGAATTGGTTCTAATGTTGCGTGCGTGACAAAATAAAATTAAAGAATAAGTGTGAGAGTTATGATGAGTGAGAGTGATTGTTTTGAATATGTGTAAGTAACAATAAATTGAATTTGAGCGAAGAGAAGAAAGAATCAAAAAATAGAACAAAAAGCAAGAAAGAGAAAAATCAAGAAAACAAAAGATGGATGGTTCAATTAAAGATATGAGAAATCTAGAATTGAATCCACCAGCTAATCTTAATTATTAAATACAAACTATTCTCTTTTTATCATATTTCAATTTAGATTTATTAAGTATAGACTATCAAACCATTTAAGGAAAGTATAACCTATCAAATTATCATCTAAGTCAAAATAAAAACCATGATAAGAATAACAACAAGATAGTAATCCTAGAATTCATAAGTATAACCTATCAAACCACTCAAGATAAGCATAGATTATCAAATTCTTCTTCTATCAATTAGTTCTCTAGTTGATTATCCTATACATGATCATTTTAAGTGTAAGGGAATAATTTGCATAACATAAAGGAAATTAGACTAGTTTCATACAATTCTAAGATTACTACAAGAATTAATTTCACATCTTAAGAAATAAAAGCAAGAAGAAAAAGAACTAATTACAAAAATAAAAAGAAAAAAATCTAAACTATGTACAAGAAATAAATCTAACTACAAACAATTAAAATCTAAACTACAAAATAAATTGTAAAAATTAATGTAAGAAAATAAATCTACTCTACAAGCATGAAAGTAAATCTAACTAATAAGTAATAATAAAGAAATTACTAAAAGGAAATAAAAGAGAAAAATAAAAGTAAAGCAAACCTTCAAACTTTTCTTCATCTCCATCATCATCATCTAACAAAGAGAAGAAGATTTAAAGTGGAGAATTTTTTTTATTAATTGTAACAAAAGTTACAAATTTAGAAGGTCTTCTCAATTAAGAGTAACTCTCCTCTCCAAATGGAGTTACAAATTTTTCACATCAGTGAATGAGAGCCATTGGATTGAAATCTTATCCAAAAACAATAAATTTTAGCCCTTAATTCGTAACTGAATGTACGATGGTATCGATACCAGCATCGATAGGGAGATCGATACCAACATCGATAGGGGTATCGATGTCGGCATCGATACGGGCATCGATGCTGGCATCGATGCCCACATCGATGCTGGCATCAATGTGCACCTCTTTCAGGTTGTTGTCCGATAATTCTCCTTGTTCTTGGGCTTAGGCTTTTGGTTTGGTTTTTCACTTTGGCTTCTTAACTTTCCTTTGGGCTTCTTGATTTCTCTTTTGCTTCATTTCTTTATTTACTCAAGGGGCCTTTGTTGAGAGATAGGATTTTTAGGGTTTATTCTTCATTAACCTGTATTTAAAGATAAAAACAGTTATTAGTGGTATATTTATTCATATAAAATAGATAATAAGGATATAAAATTGTAATAAAATGTGATTATCAAATACCCCCATATCTAAACTTTTGCTAGTCCTCTAGCAAAGAAAATAAAAAGAAAAGCCTAACTCACTTTTGTAGGAATCGCGGTTGTATTTAGCGCATACAACAAGCCTTTAAACCCCTAGGTTATCCTAGTGGATGAGTTGTAGTCTCGTGAGGGTTTGCAGTAAATATACCCATAAAATTCGGTCAACTTGCCAAGTTAAAGAATTCAGTAAATAACTAATTTTCTTTGATATATTTAGACATCTTAATTTAAGCTAGTTAATACTCAAGAAAACATTTTTATATATAACTCCAAGGTAAATTTCCTAGAAAATCTTCTCATTATAGCAATACAAAACCAAGTCATATCTTAGAAATTTAATTTAAAAATTTTGAAAGGAACATGCTAACTCTTTGTTTTAAATAACTTTCAAGTCTCTTGATCAAAAATTATTTTTTAAGACCATATATACAAAATAACAATATATATAAAAAATGGTTAGTGTTATGTATATATATATATATATATATATATATATATATATATATAATATATATATATTATACTATATATATATATGCGAGAGAGAGAGAGAGAGAGGAATATGGTATACTTGGGCCAAGGATCCTTAGTAGTGATGTGGACCCATCTTGTCCATACATCACACCTTGGAGTTGGTGAGGCTTCATCTTCTATGTGTGATGTATGGACAAGATGTGTCCACATCACTACCAAGGATCCTTGGTACCAAGTATACCCATTTTCTCATATATATATTATATATTATATATATATATATATATTATATATATATAATATATATATATATATATATATATATATATATATATATATATATATATATATATATATATATATATATATATATATATATATATAAAAAAATATATATATAATATATATATATATATAATATATATATATCACTCTTTAATTCTTGGTGATTTTTTTTCTATTTAATTGGGATTTCTAAGTGACTATTTAATGCGTTTTAGGCCAATGAATACCAACCCAATTGGGGTTAGGTCATTAAGTATAGAGATACTCCTTGGGCTTAGTTACTTAGTCAACTTAGGCTTTATAAGATAGAATCACCTTGACTTTAAGATTTTTTTTGTGACCATTTTCCGCACTCTTCCTTTATAAGGTTAGTTTTTTAATATATATGTGTGTAAATATATATATAGTCTGAAAAAATGTGTAAATCAAGATAACCTGGAAAAAAACATTTTCAACGCTAAGTTAAGCATGCAAAAATTTCATTATTTTTTAATTAAAAGTCTAAGTTAAGCCTTAAGTAAAGTATACTACTTTGAAAAATTATTTCTTAAGAAATTTATTTGGAGTTATCATAAAAGGTAAACTTGAGTATATCACTAACTAGGAATTAGAATATTTAAAATCTATCAATTAGATCAATTATTACTTGACTCTATTAATTGGTAAGTTTTTTTTTACTTAAAACTTACAAAAGATAAATGCTAAAAAAATATTACTGAAACAAAATACTAGCTAGGAAAATATAAACAAAAGGCTAACTAGCTTACACCCCCATACCCAGATTTTGCAGTGTCCTTAAGGCAAATACTGACCATAATATCCAAAATATCACAGTTTAATAAGTACATGCCGAAATAAAAATCAAAGACTGGGTAAAATAAAAAGAACTTCCCTCACTACTCATCTCCTGATATATCGTCATCCACATCATTAGCGGCAATGGCTGAACTCGGTCCCGCCTCATCCTCTCTTGGGAAATCATCTGGCTGAAATGGTGTGATAAAACTATGAAGCTCAGGTGGAGTTCCATCTGTATTTCCATGTTCTATCTGCCATCCTCTGGCCAAATATGCCAAGGTCTCGGTTGAGTAGCCTATCTGACCATGCATCTCGTGCATATGATGCTGCATCCTGTGCATATGAATCTGCATCCTGTCCATACGACTCCGCATCCTATCCATCTCCTCTCGAATGGGGTCATGTGTATCTGGCTGGTGTCGAGGAGGCTCTCTACCTGAAGGACCAAACTGATCTCACCCTGAAATGAGTTGTGTTTGTGATGCAGATTGTGTCCTGACCCAATCCAACACACTTTCCACTGATGAACGCATCCATACAAATATAATTTTCGCTATATCAAACAGCTGACCAGTGGCTATCCAAAAAAGAAGGAGAATATCGTGTGGGGGTAATGACAGAGTATGCAATGGTGGGATTCAAATCAAAGTTTAGGAAAAGATTAAGTAATCTGTATTCTGGTTTGAGATTTCCTGAACCGAAATTAGATGTAAAGATCCTCCCGCACAAGGTTGTATACATGTTATTGTATTATGGTGTACCAGGCTGTAATATAGAGACTAAGTGGAAGTAATCTGGTACATCAGTGGGTGGTTCTGTAAGATCAAGGGTAGCACATATAGTGGAAAGATAAAAAATAACCCTAACACCCCTCACTATAGAAAAAGCTGAAAATACTCAATCTAGATTAATTTCCCATCCAGAATAGAACTCATGGACTAATAAAATGTTTGTTTTCTCTAGGGGTTTAGTCATCATGCTCCTAAGACCTACTTCAGTTAACATGGTGAATGTGGAATGATATGTCTGTAAAGCACTCATCTGAAAACCTCTCTCAAAATGAATATTAAGACCCACAATTCTGACCAAAATTGTGGGTCTATCTATATCGGTATCAAAAGGATCTTAAGAGGATGATGAACTTGCTCGGGGTTTCTTTCTGGGGGGCATCTACAGAAAAAGAAAAAAATAACATTTTAATAAAAAATTCCAATATTTTTTAAAGAATTTAGCTATAAATTATTCAACATGAGTTAATTTCAAGTTATCAGAATTTTTTTTTGAAAAAAAAAATTTCCTCAAAATTATTCTTTTAGAACAAAAAATGTCAAAATTTTGATAACTTGATCGGTGAAGAACAAAAAATGTCAAAATTTTGATAACTTGATCGGTGAAGCATACATGTTGATATGACAATTATAAGCTAAACCTTATAAATGTTGAATAAAACATCCTCAATTATCCAATACAAATTTTTGAATGTGAGAAGTACCCAATTTTAACTTTTATTTTGACCAATTACTCATATTTCATAAGTTGAACTGTGAATGTTTGAATTTTTGAAATTTGCACAAAACATCCCAAATTCAAATTTCAATGGGAATTTATTGGTAAAATACCCAAGTTGAAGGTCTGAAAGTTTTTGGTTTAGCACAAAACATCCCGAAGTCTAATTTTGTATTTTTCATGAAACCCCCAAGAAATTTTGGATTTGCATAAAACACCCTTTTTTTGAAATTTTCGATTTTTACACAAACCATTACTAATTTTTTTTTCAGATTTTTGTACAAGATATCCTCAAATGAATTCCAAGTTCAAATTTTTGTGTTTTTGCAAAAAACCCCCTAAGAAATTTTTGGATTTTGTATAAAATCCCCAATTATACCCTCAATTGTCAAATTGATCAATTTTTATCATGAATCAACACCAAACTATGATAATAATCCAAAACAATTCATGATTCATCCACTAGATCATCCATGTATTCATTCAAAAATTAAAAAAATGAAATTACAAGATCAAATTCATGATTCATCCACTAGATCATCCATGTATTCATTCAAAAATTAAAAAAATGAAATTACAAGATCAAGTTAGAAAATATACCTTGGGGAGATGCATGTATTCATTCAAAAATTAAAAAAATGAAATTACAAGATCAAGTTAGAAAATATACCTTGGGGAGATGTCTAGAGGTGGAAGATGGCTAAAAAACAGTGAAGAATTTTCCTCCAAATGGTCTTGATTCCGTGTAGGTTGGATGGGTGAAAAATATAGGGTTTGAGAAAGGGGGGAATCAGTTTTGGGGAGATGAAATAAAAGAAACAAAGAAGGAGAAAAACTGCTGCGTATTTGAGGTAGCAGACCCAGGGTATCGATGCTGGCATCGATGCCAAGTCTTTTGGCGTTTGGGCCTGGCCAACCAGACTTGCTTATGATTGTTTTTTTTTTTTGTTTCTGGACCAGAGATTTTGAGCCAACACTTATTTGTTTATTTCTTTTTTTTCTCGTTTCTGGACCAGAGATTTTTCTTATGGGCCTAGTATTGGGCTGTGAATAAACAAAATTATATATTTTTCTTACTGAGCCACATATTCACTCGTTTATTTATTTATTTTTTTTTTAAACCTATAACATATATTTTTCTTACTGAGCCACATATTCACTCGTTTATTTATTTATTTTTTTTTTAACCCTATAAAAT
>NC_033794.1:32968758-32979041 GCF_001876935.1 Asparagus officinalis
TTTATTTTAAAAATGTCACCATTTTTAGGATTTTCTATCTCGACAGCCCCATGTGAGAAAACTTGTTTTATAATAAATGGACCTATTCATCTTGATCTTAATTTCCCAGAAAAAAAGATACAATTTTGAAAATGTCACCATTTTTAGGATTTTCTATCTCGACAGCCCCATGTGAGAAAACTTGTTTTATAATAAATGGACCTATTCATCTTGATCTTAATTTCCCAGAAAAAAAGATACAATTTTGAATTGTACAATAAAAATTTCTGTCTTGGAGGAAATTTTTTCGTAAAATTAATTTGTCATGAAAAATCTTGGTTTTTTCTCGACAGCCCCATGTGAGAAAACTTGTTTTATAATAAATGGACCTATTCATCTTGATCTTAATTTCCCAGAAAAAAAGATACAATTTTGAATTGTACAATAAAAATTTCTGTCTTGGAGGAAATTTTTTCGTAAAATTAATTTGTCATGAAAAATCTTGGTTTTTCTCTTTGTAAATTTTTGAGTTTATGTATGCATCATTTCGAATTTCTTCCAACTCATTTATTTGGAGCAATCTGTTCTTACCTGTCGAGTCTGAGTCAAAATTTAAATGTTTAATCGTCCACATTGTTCGATGCTCCAACTCCACTGGTAGGTGACAAGCTTTCCTAAATACCAGTCTATATGGTGACATCCCCAAATTGACCTTGAAAGCTGTTCTATATGCCCACAAAGCATCACATAATTTTACAATATGGTGACATCCCCAAATTGACCTTGAAAGCTGTTCTATATGCCCACAAAGCATCACATAATTTTACAGACCAATCTTTTCTGTTATGATTTTCTATATGCCCACAAAGCATCACATAATTTTACAGACCAATCTTTTCTGTTATGATTAACTGTTTTTTTATGATTTGTTTGATCTGCCTATTTGTGACCTCTATTTGTCCACTGGTTTGGGGGTGATAAGAAGTTGGCAATTTGTGTGTGATTAAATATTTCCTCATCAAAGCCTCAAAAGAACGGTTACAGAAATATGTAACGTTATCACTGATGATCGCTCGGGGTACTCCAAACTGTGCAAAAATGTTCTCTTTCAAAAACTTGACAACGACCTTGTTATCATTAGTTTTGCAAGCTACCACTTCAACCCATTTTGACATGTATTCAACGGCTACTAGAATTTAAACATTTCCAAAGGAATTTGGAAATGGACCCATGAAATCGATACCCCACAAATCAAAAAGTTCAACAGATAAGATTGGTTATAAGGGCATCATATTTCTTCTAGTGACTTTCCCTAAAAGCTAACAGCGGTTACAGGTTTTGCAAAACTCGTATGAATCCTTGAAAAGAGTGGGCCAGTATAGCCCATATTGAAGAATTTTTTTAGCTATTTTTCTTGTGCCAAAGTGGCCCCCACATGCTTGCTCATGACAAAAGGATAGAACACTCCTAGTTTCTTCAGTGGGAACACACCTCCTAAATATTTGATCAGGACAGTATTTGAACAGATATGGATTATCCCAGTAAAAGTATTTTACTTGGGAGAGAAAATAGGATCTATCCGGTTTAGACCAATGAGAAGGGATCTGTTTCATGACTATGTAATTCACGATGTCGACAAACCATGGAATAGATTGGATTTGTAAGAGTTGTTAATCTGGAAAATGTTCATTGATTGGAATGGTCGATGTTGGTGCATTCGGAAGTCGAGAGAGGTGATCTGCTACGGGGTTCTCTGTTCCCCTTCTATCAAGAATTTGAATGTCAAACTCTTCCTCTTCTATCAAGAATTTGAATGTCAAACTCTTGAAGAAGGAGAATCCATCTAATGAGCCGTGCTTTAGCATCCTTTTTGGTCAAAAGATACTTTAGTGCGGCATGATCTGTGAAAACTTTGGTTAAAGAACCGATGAGGTAGGACCTGGATTTTTCTAAGGCAAAGACTACAGCTAAAAACTCTTTCTCTCTGACAGAGTAGTTTTGCTAGGCATCATTCAGAGTCCTACTGGCGTAGTAGATCACATGCGGTTTTCCATCAAACTGTTGTCCTAAAACAGCACCAATTACAGAATCAGATGCATCACACATCAGTTCGAAGGGTAAGGTCCAGTCCGGTGCATGAATGATAGGAGCTGTGGTCAGCTCCTTTTTCAGATATTCAAAACCTTTAAGGCAGTCGGGAGAGAAGACAAATAATATATCCTTGGCTAAGAGATTGGTCAAGGGTCTAGCAATTTTGCTAAAATCCTTGATGAAAAGTCGGTAAAAACCAGCATGACCAAGAAACAATCTGACATCTTTGATAGTTTTAGGAGGAGGGAGATTAGAAATGAGATCTACCTTAGCTTTGTCCATTTCAATTCCCCTATTGGAAACTACATGCCCTAAGACAATGCCTTGTTTGGCCATGAAATGATATTTCTCCTAATTGAGAGTCAATTTTCTCCCTACACCGTTCTAGGACCAGTTTAAGATGATGCAAACATTGGGAAAATGTGTCACCAAAAATAGAAAAGTCGTTCATGAAATTTTCTAAAAATCTCTCTACCATGTTAGAAAAAATATTGATCATGCAGCGTTGGAATGTGGTTGGTGCGTTACACAGGACAAAAGGCATGCATCGGTATGCGAATGTTCCATACGAGCAAGTGAATGTGGTTTTCTCCTAATCTTCGGGAGCGATATGGATTTGATTGTAACCTAAATATCCATCCAGGAAATAATAGAACTCATATCTTGCTAAACGCTCTAACATTTGGTCAATGAATGGAAGAGGGAAGTGATCTTTCCGAGTGGCTAAGTTGAGTTTTCGGTAGTCAATGCAAACTCGCCATCCAGTTTGGATCCGAGTGGGAATCAGCTCATTAGCCTCATTTTGGATCATGGTGATCCCAGATTTCTTTGGAACTACTTGGACCGGACTCACCCATGAACTATCAGAAATGGGATAAATGATCCTATGATCGAGACATTTCAGAATGTCTTTCCTAACAGCTTCTTTCATCACTGGGTTTAACCGACGTTGAGGATCTCTAGTAGGTTTGGCATCATCTATCAAATAGATTCGGTGTTAAACAATGGTTGGACTAATCCCTTTGATATCAGCCATGGTCCATCCAATGGCTTCCCTATTCTCTCTTAAACATCTAAGAGAGATTCCTTTTGACTGATAGTTAAGTCAGAAGAAATAATGACTGGTAAAGAATCGTTCTTCCCTAAGTAGGAATGCTCTAGATTTTTAGGTAGAGGTTTGAGCTCTAACTCAGAGGGTTCCTCCACAGATGGGCGAAGCAAGACTCAGGGTTCTATCTCCAAAGGTTTTCGTTGCCAGCCAACAGTAGAAACATGTTTGACCAGTGAATCTAACTCTAGTTCATCATTAGAAAACTCCACAAACATTAAGTCAGATGAACTTGAATATGACTCACACTCCCCGTCTTGTTGTTCACTGGATATTCCCTAAATGAAATTCACTTCCATGGGTTGATCAGATGGATCACTAGGCTGCCTTCCTTTCACTGGATATTCCCTAAATGAAATTCACTTCCATGGGTTGATCAGATGGATCACTAGGCTGCCTTCCTAGGTTGAAGATATTAAGGGATCACTAGGCTGCCTTCCTAGGTTGAAGATATTAAGGTCAACAGTCATATTCCCAAAAGATAGTTTCACTTGACCGGTTCTACAATTGATCAAAGCATTTGAAGTGGCTAAGAACGGTCTTTCTAGAATAATGGGGATTTGACTTTTGAGATTGGAAACGGATTGTGTTTCCAAGACAATAAAATCAGGAAAAATGAACTCTCTAACCTTTATCAGAACATCCTCTACCTCTCCTTTGGAAATTTTCACGGATCTATCAGCTAATTGTAGAGTGCATCTTATCGGTTTAAGTTCTCCTACACCTAGCTATTGATAGACCGAATAAGGAAGGAGGTTGACACTGGCTCCCAAGTCTAGAAATGCCTTATCAATGTGAGTGTTACCTATGACGCATGGAATTGTGGGACAACTAGGATCCTTATATTTTAACGACATGGGTTTAGAAAAAATTGCATTGAGGTTGGCAGCTAAGAAGACTTTCTTGGGGACATTGGTGGTTCTTTTCTTAGTGCATAAGTCTTTCAAGAACTTTGCATAAGAGGGGATTTCTTAGTGCATAAGTCTTGGGGACATCTGTTTAAAAGTTTCTAGGATTTTCTCAACTTGCAGGAAGTTTTTCCTAGGTTTGAGTCTATCTGGAAAGGGGGTAACGAGCCTAAACCTATCTAGATCAGGTTCAATCTCATGTTTAACGTTTTGGTCATCAGAAGGAATGTGTTGGATGGGAGAAGGGGTTTGATTCGGTGGCATTCTAACTTGGTTGTCTATCTATTTTCTTGATCTCAAAGTGTGAACTGCATTCACATGGGCTGGTTGGGATGAACTGGATCCATTGTCTTTAGGGTTTGCAACAGGTTGACTTGGAAATTTTTCTTTCTCTCTCTCGCTCATGGCAATGGCTAGTTACCTAAGTTGGGTTTCTAACCGGGCTATGGCCTGAGTGTTCGAGTTGAGCACTTGGTCGGTTGTTGGCATAAAGGAATTTAGAGTGGTGGATGACTGGGTCAACATGTTGGTAGTTTGTGTAGAAGCTTTGATCATAGCTTCTAAACTCTTTTCTAAGACACTCAAACGTTTGTCATGATCAGAATTTGAAGGATTTGTAGGCTGGTGAGTGTAGGCGTATAAAATTGCTTATAGGTCCCTTAGCACAGCTCGGCACAAACCGACGAACCATCGGGTCAGTCCACAACGCCGAAGCCAAGTGACACGCAACGAAGCGGATTAACGAGGCAACGAGGCTAACGAACCGCACGTAAACAATGGAATACATCCATTCGCATGCGGAATCAAGCTGACAGTTCGGTGAGTCAACGAGTCATCCAACCATAGAACGGATTTGAACTCAAACACCGAGGCGGATTTACTGCCATATTGGGATCCAGACTGTCAAATCAGAATCCGGATCAACAACGAAGCGGGTTTACTGCCAAATCAGAGTCCAAATCAACCACGAGACCGAAAAAACGGCAAAAACCACAACACCTAGGGGACTCGGCCAAAACCGAGCTACCTCTAGGTGGCTCGGCCAAAGCCTAGCCACCTATAGGTGGCTAGGTGGCCGAGCCACCTATAGGTGGCCGACCCAGATCTGTGCCAAGGCACAGATCTGAGAGCCTATAAATAGAGGGCATGGTTCATTTTTGAAAGGGGGAACTTTTGGAGCCGAAACACTGCCGAATTGAGAACTGAGCTTGGAGTTTTGAAGACTTGAAGACTTGGACATTCAGATCTGGTTCTTGGCGAGCATCCACGTCACAAAAGGCAGGAGTTCGAGAGAGAGAGAGATCAGATCTGAGATCTACACGAAGTAATACTCCGGATCAAAGCTTGGCCTTTGATCCCGAGAACTAAAGGCTATTATTTCCTTGGTGAAATAGTACCCCCCGGCTGTTATTTCCTTAGTGAGATAACACCTGTCAAATCGTGTAGATCCGACCAGATTTAGATCATGCGGTGGTCCACGGATTAACCCCGGCGTTGGCAAAGAACCCACAAAAGCGAGTTACCGCAAAACAGGAGCTCGTGATTCGTTCGAAAGGAAAGTTGTAATCTTTTTATTTTTTCTTTGATTTCGTTGTAACCGAATCTTATAAAAAGACCGGATCTTTTGTAATCAAAAAGCAATTACTTGAGAAAACAATGACGTCATTGAAGAACACAATTTTTCCCGCGAACAATCTGGCGACCACAGTGGGAGCCAACGATCTCGCTGCCGAGATCGTCACGTCGCAGCCCACGAGCTTAAGTCCAAGAAGCCCGTAGAAGACTGCAGAAGGACGTGGCCAAGAAGCCGCCACCAACCCGCCAAGTATGGAAGCCGAAGTCTGAAGCGGCGATTCAGGCTAAGGAAAAATTGTTGCAGCCTTCGAAGCAAGGTCAACCTCCGGCGAATCAACCAAAGTCGCCGATAATTCCAATAGCTTCTCCGGGAGATCATGCAGAATCATCCCGAAGGAAGAAGCCAGTTTTGGAGCGCCTCGGTCCACTTCCTGATGGACGATGCAAAGCTCCTATTCAAGATCGTTTGGGCCCGATGAAGAAGCCCAGAACGACTCAACACACTGGGGGTCACCGTCACCTCCAACATGAAAAAAAAATCAGGGCAGCTACGCGCACCAATTTGCGTATTGAAGTCCAGGAGCCCACTGAGAACTCACGCCCAAAAAGGCATGTTTTAAGGCGCGTAACTTTTGAAAGCCCAAAGAAGGCAGTTCACCCTCAGAAGGTAACATTATCATCTGATGACGATAGTGTTATACCTGAGAAGTCGTGCCAACACACGATAGGTCAAGCAGACGAATTGTACTATCATGTTAAGGGTACTAGTAAAACCAAGAAGAGGAGTCCCCGAGAATAAGAAACTCAATGTCCCTGTTCCAAACTCATTCGGGCAGTATTGTCTGAGTGCAACTGCATTAAGGCGGTCCCCGAAAGAGTTTCGGTCTTCGAAAGACTTAGTACCGAAATGCCAAAACCAAGACCTAGGCGTTTCCGACGAGGAAGAAGAGTAGTCGAAGATGGAGAATTTCCGAGGGTCACCACCAATATGACCAGCAAGGGGACATCGGCACGGGATAATCTCGAGTCGATTCTGAAAGCATCCCGGCCTAGAACCCGTCTGCAGTCCGGAACCATCAAACGAGCAACCTATGGTAGGGTTCGGACAAGACTCCCTTCAGAAGATGAAGAATCTGATGCCGGCTCCGCGGTTGCATCAGATAATACAGTATCCAGTGAGGGACAACCCCGCGAGGCACTTATGATAAGCGTGGAACAAGTGGCCAAGATGCTCGAAGAAGCCTTGGCTAAACAACAGAAGACCTTCAGGTTCGAAATGCAGATGGCCATGCAGAACGTGAGAGAAACGCATGACCAGCAAATCCAAGCATTGACGAACCAGCAAGGCGAGCCAAGTCGTCGCAACCAGGTTAATCTGGAAGATGAGGACACAAATGCAAATGAGACGCATAATGCTAATAATCCTCCCGTCAATGCAGGGGGTGGTAACGAGAATGCCAACGAAGACTCGGGTGAAAACTTGAAGATCAAGAACCTCGAGAGCAAAATCAATACGTTGATTTCCGCTCAAGAGATGAAGAAAACATGCATTCCTTGTCCATACCCAAGAGAGTGGGAATCAATCCCATATCCGGCGAAGTTCAACCTAATTAACTTCACGCCGTTTAATGGGATGGGTTCACCCACTCAACATTTGATTTACTTCAAATCACACTTGGGGGTTATTTCTGGTAATGAGCCTCTGATGGTGCGGTCCTTCGTTGGCACTCTTCGTGGAGCCGCCTTCGATTGGTATCGCCGCCTCAAGCCAGGAAGCGTAAACAGCTGGGATGATATAGAGACTAAGTTCCTCACCAACTTCTTTGACGATGACACTGAGATATCCATCGGGTCGTTGCTGGACGAGAAGCAGAAAGACGGGGAATTGATGGACACCTTCGTCAAAAGGTTCCGGAACAAGGCGATGAACTGTCAGGACCCCATCACTGAGGAGTTTATCATCCAGACTTGCCACAACAATCTCGCACTAGACGTGTTGGAAGCAATGGGGACAGCACCGTCCAAGACATGGAAGGATTTGAAGGTCCGAGGAGAGGAAGCCGAGCGGTTCCTCAGAAGGAAGAAGGCGAACAGAGGCCAACAGGCGAATAATGCTCCGCAACAGAATTTCATCCCACGGGGGAAAGGTAAGGCACATGCTAATGCAGTTGATGCTAATCAAACTTTCCAATTGCAACCTCAGCAACAGCCGCAGCAACAAGCACCGTAACAATCTCGCGGGCAATGGTAGCAGCGGCCTCAGAAGCAGAAATCTTCGGAGCCGAGGTTTCCTAAAGTGTACTCCTTCAAGGATGACGAAGTTCCCGGCATCTTTAAGTACCTATTGGAGAATAACAAAATCCAGCTGCCGGCGATTGTGGATCAAGAAGGGGCTAGCAAAGTGACGGATCCGAAGTATTGCGCATACCATAGAGCGGTCCATCACCCTACCAAGTCGTGCTACCACCTCAAGGACAAGATCCAGGCGCTAATTGATGTAGGCGTCATAACCCCGAAGCCGTCCAAGAATGTTGGAGCAAATGCGGTGTCAATCAGCTTTGGATCGGTGCCCACAACATGGTTCAAACTAGAGCGCATCACCAAAGTAGGGATGAAGACTGTGAACGAAGACCCACATGGACAGCGCCAAAAAGGACTGGATGAAGACTGTGAACGAAGACCCACATGGACAGCGCCAAAAAGGACTTGTGCCACACACAGCCCCAAATGGCGAAATCCTCTGGATTCACCCTGATCTCATTGAAGATGAACAGTGGGCAACTTCCTCGAAAAAAAAGGGCAAAGGCAAGTCCTGCAATGCTACGTCCGCAATCTTCAAGGAGGATGGCGATAAAGCTCCTACCTTCCCGCTCTCCGAAGAAGAACAAGAAGTCTTTGCCACTAGAAGCGGAAATGAGTATCACTACAATTATCCGCCGCCTAGTGAGCAGGGGATGAATAAACGGGGACCAGCCAAAACTCTCACAGAGATGTGGGTGATTATGAGTCCTACGCCGGGCGTAGAGGCTCAACAATAGCCAGCGAATAAACCAAAAGAGAAGAATCCCCAGGAGGTTCAGAATCCGAAGCAGTCTCGTTTCAGTCGCCCGATTGGAAGAGACAAACCGGAAAGCTCGAAAACTCCACAAGCCTTCGATATAATGGATCAATTAGCCAACATTCCAGCACGGATAACGCTGTATGAGTTGCTATGGTTGTCCAAGGAAACCAGGGAAGCCTTGCAAGAAGCTTTGGCCAATTCAGAGGTGTTTCTGACTCAAATCAAGCCGGTGCCTGAAGGGCCAGAACCGCTGAGTCAACACTGCAATATAGCGACTAAGAACCTTCCCTGCATTACTTTCACCAAAGAAGATATGCAGACGAAGAATTTGAACCACGATTGACCGCTATATTTCATCGGGTACATTGGCTCCAGCAAAGTCAACCGAATCCAAGTGGATCCGGGTTCTGCTGTGAGTATTATGCCGCTTCGATTGATGCATTTCCTCGGCATTCCAGTAAGCAAATTGGCGTCCACAGGCACTGTTATTTATGGATTCAACACTAGTGGGTCAAGACCCTTGGGTAAGATCCGGGTAAAGTGTCAAATGGGAGATTTGAAGACGGAAGTCACATGTTATGTGATCGATGCTGAGACTTCATATAACTTACTATTGGGTCGGCCTTGGATCCATAGTAACATTATAATTTCCTCCACTCTCCATCAGTGTTTGAAATATGTCGACACTGATAATAGGGTTAGGACGGTGGTCGAGGATAAGCAACCATTCAAAGGGTATGAGAATTATTTCACTGATTCTCTCCTTTATGGTAACGAATCCGATACTGAATCATCGGCCCATGGCACGGACAGTGGAGAAGAAGCTGATACCGAAGCCGGATTTGATTACAATGGAGGTTATGTTCTAAATGACATTGTACCCTTTGTAATCAACCTTGACGATGAACAATCGTCAGAGGGCGGTTGTAACTAGCAACTTGCCGATAATGAAATAAATAACGATTTAGAGTACTCCCTGTCTCTTGATGATGTGATAAAAGAGTTGTATGATAATCCTGATTTGTATATGCCGCTCTGATCGTCCTATGTAACAAAGGAACGCCTCCAGCATTCTTTCGGAACAACCCTGGTCGTCCCGAACAAAAGAAGTGATTTACGGTAAAGGAAAAATATCTCCATTACCAGATCATTTCTTAAGGGAAGATGAAGATGATGACAAACCTGGTTGTAGGTGTATAAAATTGCTTATAGGTCCCTTAGCACAGCTCGGCATAAACCGACGAACCAACGAGGCGACGAGGTTGACGAATCGCACGCAAGCAACGGAATACATCCATTCGCGTGTGGAATCGAGCCAAGTGCTCGAAGAATCAACGAGTCATCCAACCAAGGGCAGACTCGGACGAATCACGATCGAATCAAGATCAGTTTCGGATTCGAACTCAGAAGTAGATTTACTGCCAAATCAGGAATCGGATTTACTGCCAAATCAGATCAACAAATCAGAGTCTAAGTCAATCGAATCACGGACTGAACGGATACAACTACAAAATGACGAAAACCACGCCTAAGGGGGGGGGGGCCCGGCCGAAACCGAGCC
>NC_033794.1:32979048-33013939 GCF_001876935.1 Asparagus officinalis
GGGGGGGCTCGGCCGAAACCGAGCCACCTCTAGGTGGCTCGGCCAAGGCCGAGCCACCTTGAGGTGGCTCGGTGCGTCGGCCACTTGTGCGCGGGCACAGTGAAGGGAGCCTATAAATAGGCCCCCCTTGGTTCATTTGAAAAGTTGGATTTTTTGGAGGCGAAGCCCTGCTAGATTGAAGACTCAGATCTAAAAAAGATTCAAGCTTTAGGACTTCGAGGACTTGCTCATCCAGATCTGGTGCTCGGCGATCGTCAACGCCAAATAAGGCAAGAGTTCGAGAGGACCGGATCTCAGATCTACGCAGGCACACTCCGGATCAAAGCTTGGCCTTTGATCCCGAGAACTAAAATCCCCCCGGCTATTATTTCCTTAGCGAAATAATACCCGTCATACTGCGTAGATCCGACCGGATCTAGATCTCACGGTGGTCCACGGATAAACCCCGGCGCAGGCAAAGAACCCACAAAGCGACCGATCGCAAAACAGGAGCTCGTGATTTGTTCGACACAAAAGGAGAAAGTTGTAATATTTGTTTATTTTTCTTTGATTTTCATTGTAACCGGATCTTATAAAAAGACCGGATCTTTTGTAACTCAAAAATCAATTACTTAAGATAACAATGAATTCAATGAAGGCAATTTTCACCGCGAACACTGGTCGGCATTTATCTAAGTATAGTCCGGAAGCGCGCAAACTCATGGAAAAGCAGGGGTATGATTTCACACTCGGAGAAGGTCTATACTTCGATCGAGGTCCTCGTACTCCAGCCAAAGCGGCGTATGTACCAAAAGGGAAACCTAGACGTTGAAAACACCAACGAAGATCTCGCCCCGTTTGATGCCAAAGTCGCATCGGGTGAGATTCCTCCAATTCCCAACCAGGTCGGATCTGCTCTGGCCAACCCTTCTGCCGCAGGGGGCGTGGTGACTCTCTCGAAGAGAGCACGCCAAAGGCAACATCAACGCCTTGCGAAACAATTCGCAAAGGCCATGGAGTCTGTTGACGGGATCCGCTACAACGTAGATCTGAAGAACAAAAGAGGCAAGCAGCCTCAACAATCAATGAATGGTGGTTCCTCCAAGCCGCCAACAATGGAATGGGTCCGTGTCAAACGGAACCGATCAACGTTGGAGGAGCGCATTCGCAAGCGCCGCGCACTATCAGCGAGGTAGCCAAGAAGCCGCCACCAACTCGCAAAGTTTGGAGGCCGAAGTCTGAAGCGGCGGTTCAGACCAAAGAGCGTCAACTGCAGTCGTCGAAAGTTCAACTTCCGGCGAATCAATCCAAACCGCCGATGATTTCCACAACTGCTCCGGGAGATCCCGCAGGACCATCCCAGAAAAGGAAGTCAGTCTTGGAGCGCCTCGGTCCACTTCCCGAGGAGCGAAGCAAACCTCCAGTTCAGGAGAGTTTGGGCCCAATGAAGAAGCCCAGAATAACTCAACACGCTGGGGGTCGCCGTCACCTCCAACGTGATAAAGAAATCAGGGCAGCTATGCACACCAATTTGCGCATTGAAGTCCAAGAGCCCGCTGAGAACTCACGCCCAAAAAGGCATGTTTCGAGGTGCGTAACTTTTAAAAGCCCGAAGAAGGTAGTTCGATCTCAGAAGGAAACGTTATCGTCTGAGGATGATTACGTTATACCTGAGAAATCGTGCCAACACACGATAGGTTGCTCCGACTTTCAAACGGACGAGCTGTACTATCGTGCTGGGGGTACGAGCAAAGCCAGAAAGAGAAGTCCTCGAAGGTTAGAAACTCAGTGCCCTTGTTCAAAGCTCATTCGGGCGGTACTGTCTGAGTGCAACTGCATCAAGGCAGTCACCGAGAGAGTTTCGGTGTTCGAAAGGCTTAGTACCGAAGCGCCAAAACCAAGGCATAGGCGTTTCCGGCAAAGAAGAACGATGGTTGAAGATGGAGAATTCCCAAGGGTCACTACCAATATGACCAGCAAAAGGGCATCGATGAGGGATAATCCCGAGTTAATTCCGGAAGTACCCTGGTATCTAACTCGTCTGCAGTCTGAAGCCATTACACGAGGAACTTATGGTAGGGTTCGGACAAGATTACCGTCAGAAGATGAAGAATCGGATTCCTGCTCTGCTGTCGCATCAGACAATACGGTGTCCAGCGAAGAACAACCCCGCGAGTCATTCATGATAAGCGCGGAACAAGTGGCTAAGATGCTTGAAGACGCCTTAGCTAAACAACAGGAGAGCTTCAGGTTCGAAATGCAGATGGCCATGCAGAGTATGAGAGAAATACATGAGCAACAAATTCAGGCGCTGACGAACCAGCAAGGTGAACCAAGCCACCGTAACCAGGTTGTTCAGGAAGAGGAGCACACAGATACGGATGAAGCTCACAATGCCAATAATCCTCCCGTCAATGCAGGGGGTAGTAATGAGGATGCTCCGTTCGATGGGAAGGGTTCCCCCACTCAGCATTTGATTTATTTCAAATCGCACCTGGGTATTATTTCCGGCAATGAGCCTCTGATGGTGCGGTCATTCGTCGGCACTCTTCGCGGAGCTGCCTTCGATTGGTATCGTCGCCTCAAGCCAGGAAGCGTGAGCAGCTGAGACGACATGGAAAATAAGTTCCTCGCTAATTTCTTCGACGACGACACCGAGATATCCATCGGAACGTTGCTCGATGAGAAACAAAAAGACGGGGAATTGGTCGACACCTTCGTCAAAAGGTTCCGGAACAAGGCGTTGAATTGCCGGGACCCGATCACTGAAGAGTTCATTCTCCAGACCTGCCACAACAATCTTTCGTTGGACATGTTGGAAGCAATGGGAACAGCACCGTCTGACACCTGGAAAGACTTGAAGGTGCGCGGTGAACAAGCCGAACGCTTCCTCCGAAGGAAGAAGGCCGAGAGAAACCGATCGACGGTTAATCCGAATTCTAACTTCGCCTCTCGTGGTAAGGGCAAGACACCTGCAGTGGCTGTTGATGCTAATCAAACGTCACAGCAGCAATCCCGGAGACAGCAGAAGATTTCAGGTCCGAGACTCCAAAGAGAGTATTCCTTCAAGGACGAAGACGTTCCAGCCATCTTCGAATCCCTCCTTGGAAGCAACAAGATCAAGCTACCACCTATCACAAATCAGGAGGAAGCTGACAATACTACGGACCCAAAGTACTGTGCATACCATAGGAGGATCATTCATCCCACCAAGGATTACTTCGCTCTCAAGAATAGCATTCAGACCTTGGTTGAAGCCGGCGTCATAACGCTAAGGTAAGCCAGTTGAGAACGGCACCACTCCGATAAGTATAAGAGTATAAACTGCTTCTTAAAACTCCAAAGAGTATACGAGTATAAACTGTTTCTCAATCCTCCAACAAGTGCATGAGGTTAAACTGCTTCCTTACATACTCCAACAGGTATATGAGTCTAAACTGTTTCCTTTCTTTCACGGGAAGTTCCTGGAGAATACCATGCTTGATATTCTTAAGGATAACCCGGACACCCAACTGAGTACAATACCATACCCAGTTTTGCAAAGGAAGCTGGGGGTGGATGATTCATGTAACGGGAAGTTCCCAAAAGAAATCCATATAGTGTATTCTTAGGGATAATCCGGTCACCGCAGCAAGATGATGATAAGAAACTCCCATTTAAATTCTCACCGGGTCTGTGCACTCAACACTCTCCCCCTCTCGATTCCCCCAATGAACGAGAGGTCCACAAATCGAGCGATCAAACCTTCCTACAGTTAGGATCGTCTCAAATCTCCCGATTGGTCAAACCTTCCTACAGTTAGGACCACAACCAAAATCCCCTCTCGATTCCTCCAATGAACGAGAGGTCCACTTTCAAATCAAGTGATCAAACCTTCCTACAGTTAGGGTCGATTCCTCCAATGAATGAGAGGTCCACTTTCAAATCAAGTGATCAAACCTTCCTACAGTTAGGGTCACCTCAAACTCCCATTTGGTCAAACCTTCTTACAGTTAGGACCACAGTCAAAATCCCCTCTCGATTCCTCCAATGAACGAGAGGTCCACTTTCAAACCAAGTAATCAAACCTTCCTATAGTTAGGGTCAAAACCATAATTCACTCCCGATAAACGAGAAATTCACCTTTAGTTCGGTAATCAAACCTTCTGACAGTTAGGATCATCCGAAGTTTTCGATTCTCGGAGTGGAGGTCCCACTCCTAGTTTCATCGTTCCGGATTCTGGGGGTGGAGATCCCACCTCGAGTCTCCTTTCCAGCTGAAGATAGAATATAAAATTCTTCTTCTTCAGTGTCGGGAGATAGAATATAAAATTCTTCCTCTCCCATTTCGGGTTCGTCTTTGCCCCAAGAGAAGACACCACCTTTTTCAAATCCCAAAATTTGTGCCTCACAGGTACTAGGAAGTTTATCCCGAATCCTAAGCAGGGATAAGTCTGCGCCTAACACGCGCTGCCGGTTTAGTCTTTTTCCGTAGAAAAAGACACCAGAGTTCGATTCTGGGGTATTCTATCATGAAACCTAAGCAAGGATAAGTCTGCGCTTAACCCGCGCTGCCGGTTAGTTCCTAACCGTTAAAAAGAACACTCGTCCGCATATTCAACATTGCGGCAGGTTGTTATTAATAACACCAAAATCCATGCCTTACACGCATGGGGAATTTCATCCTGAATCCTAAGAAAGGATATGCCGACGCCTAACACGCGTCGCCGGTTTAGTCTTTCGCCGTAGAAAAAGACACCAGAATACCAGTCTGGGGTATTTTTATCCCGAAGCCTAAGTAGGGATAAGTCAACGTCTAATACACGTTGCCGGGTAGCCTATTCCCGTAACAATGGCGAAGCCTATGTATTCAACATCATAGCACAAAGTCTCAGAGAATTCACTCTCTTAGCACAACGTTACATGCGGAACGGATTTAGACAATTCGCATGCTAGCCCGACTCAAACGGTAGTCGGTAAAGGCTTATCAAACCCGTTGATGGCTGAGGGTTTGCCAAAAATCCTATAAATACGAGAGTCACTGACGCATCAGCTTCATTAGTTGGTCTCGTGACTTGAGCATCCAACGACACGCGAAACCCTAAGGTTAACGCTGGACAACGCGTAACCCTAGGTCAACGCCAGTCAACGCGTTGCGATCAAAAAGTCAACGTACGACGTTCAAAACCCTAGGGTCAACACCGGTCAATGCGTAACCCTAGGTCAACGCCGATCAATGCGTTGCAATGAAAGAATCAATACTCCGAAAAGTATATGAGTATAAACTGCTTCTTAACACTCCAATAAGGTATATGAGTATAAACTATTCCCTATTTTTTGTTGAGAAGTTCCTGGAGAATATTTTTTCTAAATATTCTTAAGGATAACTCAGCAACACTATGCCGGACAACGCGTCGAAAATAAAGACTCAACGCCAACAATCGATGGTCAGCTAAAGATTAGAAAATCAGGAATCGACTTCAAGTTTAAAATTCCGACAACGGTCAGACGATAAATGCAGCACCGAAAACCTTACAGATATTCGACAAAGCACCGAATAGCCTGAGGGATTGAAGGAATCAAGAACAAAAGTCATTCCAAGGTCCCGTTACACCGACTGAAGGTTGGGACAATCATATCCAAAGTATTCCAGACTCTTCTATAAAAAAACAAGGCTGAAATACTTTGGAGGGGGTATCTGTAGGCGTATAAAATTGCTTATAGGTCCCTTAGCACAGCTCGGCACAAACCGACGAACCAAAGAGGCGACGAGGTTGACGAATCGCACGCAAGCAACGGAATACATCCATTCACGTATGGAATCGAGCCAAGTGCTCGAAGAATCAACGAGTCATCCAACCAAGGGCAGACTCGGACGAATCATGATCGAATCAAGATCAATTTCGGATTCGAACTCAGAAGTGGATTTACTGCTAAATCAGGAATCGTATTTTCTGCCAAATCAGATCAACAAATCAGAGTCTAAGTCAATCGAATCACGGACTGAACGGATACAACTACAAAACGACGAAAACCACGCCTAAGGGGGGGGCTCGGCCGAAACCGAGCCACCTCTAGGTGGCTCGGCCAAAGCCAATGGCCGAGCCACCTTGAGTTCAAGCTTTAGGACTTCGAGGACTTGCTCATCCAGATCTGGTGCTCGGCGATCGTCAATGCTAAATAAGGCAAGAGTTCGAGAGGACCGGATCTCAGATCTACGCAGGCATACTCCGGATCAAAGCTTGGTCTTTGATCCCGAGATTTGGGCGATTGTTTCCTTGGTGAACCAATCCCCCCCGGCTATTATTTCCTTAGCGAAATAATACCCGTCGTACTGCATAGATCCGACCGGATCTAGATCTCGCGGTGGTCCACGGATAAACCCCGGTGCAGGCAAAGAACCCACAAAGCGAGCGACCGCAAAACAGGAGCTCGTGATTTGTTCGACACAAAAGGAGAAAGTTGTAATCTTTGTTTATTTTTCTTTGATTTTCATTGTAACCGGATCTTATAAAAAGACCGGATCTTTTGTAACTCAAAAATCAATTACTTAAGATAACAATGAATTCAATGAAGGCAATTTTCACCGCGAACACTGGTCGGCATTTATCTAAGTATAGTCCGGAAGCGCGCAAACTCATGGAAAAGCAGGGGTATGATTTCACACTCGGAGAAGGTCTATACTTCGATCGAGGTCCTCGTACTCCAGCCAAAGCGGCGTATGTACCAAAAGGGAAACCCGATGATTATTATAAATACGGACGAGGGTTAGGGTATGAATCTTCTTCAGAAGACAAATGCTGCTGGTTAATCAATAACCAATCATCTAAGTAATACAAAGATGGAAACTCGTCAGATTCCTCGGAATCAGTCCGCCGAAGAGCACCAAGATTCTTCTACAATACTGAGACCCATACGTTATACCGTAGAGGGTACGATGGTTTGTTACTCAGATGCCTTTCGAACAAAGAAGCAGAAGAAGTCCTTAAGGAAGCACACGAAGGAGAATGCGGTGCGCATCAGCCCGGTCCCAAACTGTATGATCGCATTAGGAGAATGGGATATTTTTGGCCAACAATGGTTCGTGACGCAATTGAATACGCCCGAGAGTGTCATGCTTGTCAAATACATGCAAATTATATGCATCAACCACCAGAGTAGTTGCACACGTCAACCACATCTTGGCCGTTCGAGACATGGGGCATGTACATTGTCGGTCCTATTTTTCCCCCTTTAGTCAAAGGTGATCGATTTATCCTCGCAATCACAGATTACTTCTCAAAGTGGGCTGAAGCGATTCCGCTTAGAGAAGTGAAGACGAACAACGTCGTCAATTTTATTAAGCATCATGTCATATACCGACACGGCGTGCCAAGACGGATCATTCATGACAACGGTCCACAGTTCATAAGCAACGCCTTTATCAGGTTTTGTGACAAATTCAAGATTGAAGATGTCTCGTCGACAGCTTATTATCCCGCTGCAAACGGACTAGCTGAGGCTTTCAACAAGACGATTATTAAGATTCTGTCAAAGCTCGTGAAGACCAATAAACGAGACTGGGACGATAAACTCGGTGAAGCACTCTGGGCTTATCGCACCACCATACGCACACCTACAGGGACCACCCCGTATTCGTTGGTATATGGATGTGAAGCTGTGCTACCATTGGAGATTCAAATCTCATCCCTTCGGATCGCTCTCGCAACCGAGATGACGACAGAAGAACAATATCAAAAACGTCTTGAAGAACTCGAGAGGTTGGATGAAAAGCGCTTGGAAGCCCAACAACAAATTGAGTTTTATCAAGCCCGAATATCTAGGGCTTTTAACAAAAGAGTCCGACAGAGAAGCTTCAAGGATGGAGATCTGGTCCTCGCTGCCCGCCGACCGATAATCCTCAACTCCAAGAAGAAAGGTAAATTTGAACCCAAATGGGAAGGGCCGTTTGTGATAGACACAGTCTACTCAAACGACGCATATCGCCTGATTACTCAAGAGGGCGACAGACAATTAATGCCAATAAATGGGAAGTTCCTAAAAAAGTACTATCCCTAGTACATTCAGGATAACCCGGCCCTCTTGACTCTTTCCATGAACAAGATGTCCACTTTCAGTTCAGAATCCTCTTTCGATAAACGAAAGAACTCCTTTATTTTCTCTTTGGTTAAGCTTTTTCATGGTCATAACCTAAGTTGAAATTTCATTTTGATAAATGAAAAACTTATCTTCAGTTTAGATAACCAATCCTATAAATGGTAAGTTTATCTAGATTTTCCAGATTCTCGGAGTGGAGATCCCACTTCTAGTTTCTTTTGCGCTGGAAATAGAATATAAAATTCTTCCTTTCCAGAATCAGGGAATAGATATAAAATTCTTTCTTCCTTGTTTTTCGGGTTCACCTTCACCCTAAAAGAAGACCGGGAAATAGAATATAAAATTCTTCCTTTCCCACACCGATCTTTTCCAAAATTTATCAATCTAGGATTCATCCTAGGAAGTTTATCCCGAATCCTAAGCAGGGATAAGTCTGCGCCTAACACGCGCTGCCGGTTTAGTCTTTCTCCGTAGAAAAAGACACCAGAGTTTGATTCTGAGGTATCCTATCCTGAAACCTAAGCAGGGATAAGTCTGCGCCTAACCCGCGATGCCGGTTAGTTCTTAACCGTTAAAAAGAACACCCGTCCGCATATTCAACATTGTGGCAGGTTGTTATTAATAACACCAAAATCCATGCCTTACACGCATGGGGAATTTCATCCTGAATCCTAAGAAAGGATATGCCAACGCCTAACACGCGTCGCCGGTTTAGTCTTTCTCCGTAGAAAAAGATACCAGAGTTTGATTCTGGGGTAGTTTATCCCGAAGCCTAAGTAGGGATAAGTCAGCATCTAATACACGCTGTCGGGTAGCCTATTCCCATAACAAGGGCGAAGTCTACGTATTCAAAGTCGTAGCACCGAGTCTAAGAGAATTCACTCTCTTAGCACAACGTTACATGCGGAACGGATTTAGACAATCCGCATGCTAGACCGATTCAAACGGTAGTCGGTAAAGGCTTATGAAACCCGTTGGAGGCTGGGGGTTAGCCAAAAATCCTAAAGTCAACACCTAACATGTGTCGCCGGGTAGCCTATTCCCGTAACAATGACGAAGTCTATGTATTCGACATCATAGCACAAAGTCTCAGAGAATTCACTCAAGTCTATGTATTCGACATCATAGCACGAAGTCTAAGGGAGTTCATTCCCTTAGCACAACGTTACATGCGGAACGGATTCCGACAATCCGCATGCTAGCCCGACTCAAACGGTAGTCGGTAAAGGCTAATCAAACCCGTTGAAGGCTGGGGGTTAGCCAAAAATCCTAAAGTCAACACCTAACACGTGTCGCCGGGTAGCCTATTCCCGTAACAATTAGCACAACGTTACATGCGGAACGGATTTAGACAATCCGCATGCTAGCCCGATTCAAACGGTAATCGGTAAAGGCTTATCAAACCCGTTGATGGCTGAGGATTTGCCAAAAATCCTGTAAGTATTATGACCGTTGGGTTCACAATCAATAGAGAAACATAATGATAAAGAGAGGAGTGCGCTAAAGAAAAGACTTTATTTCATTAATAAAATCAGACCAAGTGGAGATACAAGAAGACGTCTCAAATCAGATCTAACAAACTGAAGGAAGCAATTTTAGCCTTAACAGCGGCAAGTTTCTCTGCGTGTTCCGCTCGAACCTTCACCTCTTCTTCCTTCTGAAGCTTGGCATAAGCAAGAACGGCGGCAGCGTCGGCAATTACGTCTTCTCGGCGCAACGCGTGAAGAACCTCCAGCTCTCCTCTATAAACATTTTGAACTCTGGTGCGCGGCGTGGCCTCATCATGTGGGTCGGAGTATACTAGCTCTTCCAAACGATACATGAGTTCCTCTAAGCAAGTCAACCTTAACTCACATCGTCTAGCTAGCCGGATGCCACCTATACACCGAATGTCTTTAAGACTATCTGCTATGAAAGGGAGTAAATCATAAAATCTTCCCCGTCTAAAACTAATGGCGGTGGCCGTTTGTTGCATAACTTTCTCTAATTTTTGGAGGATGCCCTGCACGGATTCGGAGACCGGGAGGACAGATTCTTGGCCAGGCAGATCCAAAAAAAAAAATTCCTTATTTATTACAATTAAGCCCCTCAAATCTCCAAATTCTACCCCCTGAACGAGGAGCTCGAGGCGCCAAATCATAAACCCTAACCCTCACATACGACCCCACAAATTCATAAATTGAATTAAGCATGAAATATGCTAAAATTGTGGAGGATTTACCTAAGGAAAAGCTCGAGGATCCAACAAAAACCAAATCTTGAAAGAGGCTCAGACCACGTGCTCGAGGGGCCTGAGAGGAATTTCTGTATGAAGTTTTTTGAGGGATTCTTCAGTCTAAGATCCAAAGGAAGGCTAGATCTAATGCAACTATGAAGTTTTGAGGTTCTTCAGTCTAAGATCCAAAGGAAGGCTAGATCTAATGCAACTATGAAGTTTTGAGGGAGAACGGATGCAAGAGAGAAAAGAAAAATCCAAAAAACTATGAAGTTTTGAGGGAGAACGGATGCAAGAGAGAAAAGAAAAATCCAAAAAGAGGAGAAGGTGTGGCTGGCCCTAGAGGGGGAAAAGAGGAGGAAAAAGAACCTCTTTTATAATGTGAACCAGCCTTGAACCAGACCGGACCAAGTTGAACCAGACCAGACCAATCCAAATCAGTTCAAAAGAGGCTGAACCAGGCCAAACCAGGCTGAACCAGGCCAAACCAGACTGAACCAGACCAGACCAAGATGAACCAGTCTGAACCAGTCCTGAACCAACCTTGAACCAGGTTGAACCAGCCTTGAACCAGGTTGAACCAGTTTGAACCAAATTTGAACCAGAATTCAAATTGAAGCCGAATCGAGCATCGAAATAACTTCAAATCGACCGAGGGTTCAGTCCTTGGTTTATTCTTACCTCTCCCGCACATTCGGAAGGATCAGAAGATTTTTTGAGCCGAATTACTACATTTTTTGGCTCATTGTCAAGCCGGTTCAGCTCATTATCAGGCCGGTTCAGCTCATTTGGGCACAGAAATTACTCCAATAAGGTATACGAGTATAAACTATTCCCTATTTTTGGTTGAGAAGTTTCTGGAGAATATTTTTCTAAAAATATTCTTAAGGATAAATCAACAACACTACGCCGGATAACGCGTCGCGAATAAAGACTCAACGTCAACGATCGGTGGTCAGTTCTATGTTGAACCAACAAACACGAGCTAAAGATCAGAAAATTAGGAACCGACTTCAAATTCGAAATTCCGACAACGGTCAGACAATAAATGCAGCACCGGAAACCTTACAAACATTCGACAAAGCACCGAATGGCCTGAAGGATTGAAGGAATCAAGAACAGAAGCCATTCCAAGGTCCCGTTACACCGACTGAAGGTTGGGACAATCATATCCAAAGTATTCCAGACTCTTTTATAAAAGAACGAGACTGAAATACTTTGGAGGGGGTATCTGTAGGCATATAAAATTGCTTATAGGTCCCTTAGCACAGCTCGACACAAACCGACGAACCATCGGGCGACGTATCCAAACACGAGCATCAGTCCACAACGCCAAAGCCAAGTGACACGCAACGAAGCGGATTAATGAGGCGACGAGGCTAACGAACCGTACGCAAACAATGGAATACATCCATTCGCATGCGGAATCAAGCTAACAGTTCGGTGAGTCAACGAGTCATCCAACCATAGAACGGATTTGACTCAAACACCGAGGCGGATTTACTGCCATATTGGGATTTGGACTGTCAAATTAGAATCCGAATCAACAACGAAGCGAGTTTACTGCCAAATCAGAGTCCAAATCAACCACGAGACCGGAAAAAACGGCAAAAACCACAACAGCTAGGGGACTCGGCCAAAACTGAGCCACCTCTAGGTGGCTCGGTGGCCGAGCCACCTATAGGTGGCTAGGTGGCCGGCCCAGATCTGTGCCAAGGCACAGATCTGAGAGCCTATAAATAGAGGGCATGGTTCATTTTTGAAAGGGGGAACTTTTGGAGCCAAAACTCTGCCGAATTGAGAACTGAGCTTGGAGTTTTAAAGACTTGAAGACTTGTACATTCAGATCTGGTTCTTGGCGAGCATCCACGTCACAAAAGGCAGGAGTTCGAGAGAGAGAGATCAGATCTGAGATCTACACGAAGTAATACTCCGGATCAAAGCTTGGCCTTTGATCCCGAGAACTAAAGGCTATTATTTCCTTGGTGAAATAGTACCCCCCGGCTGTTATTTCCTTAGTGAGATAACACCTGTCAAATCGTGTAGATCCGACCAGATTTAGATCATGCGGTGGTCCACAGATTAACCCCGGCGTTGGCAAAGAACCCACAAAAGCGAGTGACCGCAAAACAGGAGCTCGTGATTCGTTCGAAAGGAAAGTTGTAATCTTTTTATTTTTTCTTTGATTTCGTTGTAACCGGATCTTATAAAAAGACCGGATCTTTTGTAATCAAAAAGCAATTACTTGAGAAAACAATGACGTCAATGAAGAACACAATTTTTCCCGCGAACAGTGAGGATGAGGATGTTGGGTTGGAAAAGCTGTGTTAGCTTGTTAGAAATTGTTTGGTGCGTTGAATAGAAGTGTATTTCCCCTAGGGAATTGTGGGTTCGACGCGGGAATGAAGTTTTAATTTTCGGGAGAATTTCCTTAATTCCATGCAAAGTTGGGATGATTTCTCCAACCTGGATTGTAGGTTGGAGAAAATGGATCATTTCTAGGACGCTGGAATGCAGTGTTCATCTGTTCTAATACATTGTTATTTCCTAGGAGAAGGCATTCCTCTGAAACGTGAGTAGGAGACTGACAATTTTAACATCCCGGGGCAGAAACATGATTGATTTGAGATGTAACTCGTTCCTTAATTTCTAAGGCTTCTAACCTCCACAGAGTCGTCGCCATCTTTGCTTCAGAAGCAATGTTTGACTCCAGGGAAAGACCAGAAGACTTAGATTAGGAAACTGATGAAACCCTGTCATCATAGTGTTCTCACTGCATTGTTTTCTCGGATAGACTCTCTAGGAATTCCCACGCTTCATCAGCGTTTTTCCGCATAAAATCTCCCTGACACATCGATTCTAAAGATGTTTTTGAAAATAGTCCAATCCTTCATATATGACTTGGCATAATCACCATTTCTCGAGACCATGATGAGGACATTGGATCAGAAGATCTTTAAATCGGTCAAAATATTTCTAGAATGGTTCCCTAGGACAATTTTGAAGTTTTGAATGATGTTCCTAAGCTTTACCATTTTATGAATTGGGAATTTTTTTTAGAAAAACGGTGACAAATTCCTCCCAAGTTAAGATGGAATTTATCGGTAAGCTGTATAACCATTTTTTAGCTTTGTCCTTAAGAGCAAATGGAATAAATCTGAGCATCATCGTATCTTCGGTTAATTCTCTCATTTTAATCATAATACACACTTCCTCAAATTCCAAATAAAAATATATGCATCTTCTGTTTCATTTCCAAGGAATTTGGGAAGCATGTTTATGTAATACGGTCTAAGCTCGAAATTTGCTCCATTTGCTTCGGGGAGCCTTATGCAAGATGGAATTATATTTCTGGTGGGGTAACACATATCCTGGAGAACGGGTTGATTTGTCATTTCTTGTATTGGTTCAACCCGGATTAAACGATGAGAATTATCCCTAACGCACATTTGCATACACCAAAATAACATTTTTTTATAATAATTTTTTTAAAAGGAAAGAAAGAAAATTAGTTTTTTTTATGAGAAGAAAAAGATAAAGAAAAATCCTAACTAAAACAAATCAAAGCAATCACTTTTCAATCACTCTAATTCTAGGGTTTAGCCTAACTTAACTAGACCAGCTCCTAACCAAAAACTCCTAAAGTGAAAAGATTAAAGTTTTACCCGGGTAGTTAGCCAGGTAAGGATAGTACTAGAGGGTGATCAAAGATCAATTAAGTATATCGTTCCTTGCGGAGCGCTTTACGCAACCCCTAAACATTATCTTAGACACCAACTAATCCAAGAAAACTTAAACCGGTTCACTTAGGAATTTTTTGTTCCTTATTGAGCTCGAGTCCTTAGGGGCCAACGTCTAATGAGTTTTAGGAGGCTTGGGTTTGTGAAGTGAGGAATTAGTGATTTGTGGGCTAAGAAAAGGGTGATGAAATCCCTTACCTTATCTTGATTAGGAGGTTTTGCCCTTAAGAATGTTTTAAGTATGTGCCAAACCAAGTGCTACAATCACTTTGGTAAATTCCTACTAACTATATGAAATGCAACCCTAGAAATTAAAAGCGACTCAAAAGGATGGAATTTTTTTAATTATGGTCAACAACAATCAAATGTGAGAAGAGAGCTCTTGTTTGAATTTATTATCTTGTTAGTTAAAATCCAAGTGAAATGTGAATTTTATTATGGTCAACAAAAATAAAATTTTTTAAATCCTAATTGTCTCTAATTGTGAAGCTAACTAAAAAGGGTGGAATTAAAAATGCTAGAAAGAAAAGTTACCTAAAAGCAATTCTCTAAGTTCTTGATCTTCAATCCAAGATTTTCAAGCTCCAAGCGGTTCCTTCACAAGAAAATACACAAGTTAAATAACCAAAATAATAAAATCCTACTTAGCACCGTTTTCCGGTAACGGTGCCAAAAACTTGATATGGCATAATTATGTACCAAAATTGCAAGTGCACAATTGATCAAGTTATGGTATAAAAAGTTATCGATCCCACGAGGAAGGTGATTTTAAGAGATTATTAGAATTGGTTCTTATGTTGCGTGCGTGACAAAATAAAATTAAAGAATAAGTGTGAGAGTTATGATGAGTGAGAGTGATTGTTTTGAATATATACAAGTAACAATAAATTGAATTTGAGCGAAGAGAAGAAAGAATCAAATAATAGAATAAAAAGTAAGAAAGAGAAAAATCAAGAAAACAAAAGATGGATGGTTCAATTAAAGATATGAGAAATCTAGAATTGAATCCACTAGCTAATCTCAATTATTAAATACAAACTATTCTCTTTTTGTCATATTTCAATTTAGATTTTGTTAAGTATAGACTATCAAACCATTTAAGGAAAATATAACCTATCAAATTATCATCTAAGTCAAAATAAAAATCATGATAAGAACAACAACAAGATAGTAATCCTAGAATTCATAAGTATAACCTATCAAACCACTCAAGATAGGTATAGATTATCAAATTCTTCTTCTATCAATTAGTTCTCTAGTTGATTATCCTATACATGATCATTTTAAGTGTAAGAGAATAATTTGCATAACATAAAGGAAATTAGACTAGTTTCATATAATTCTAAGATTACTACAAGAATTAATTTCACATCTTAAGAAATGAAAGAACTAATTACAAAAATAAAAAAAATATAAACTATGAACAAGAAATAAATCTAACTACAAAGAATTAAAATTTAAACTATAAAATAAATTATAAAAATTAAATGCAAGAAAATAAATCTACTCTACAAGCATAAATGTAAATCTAACTAATAAGCAATAATAAAGAAATTACTAAAAAGAAATAAAAAAGAAAAATAAAAGAAAAGCAAACCTTCAAACTTTTCTTTATCTCCATCATCATCATCCAACAAAGAGAAGAAGATTTGAAGTGGAGAATTTTTTTTTTAATTGTAACAAAAGTTACAAATTTAGAAGGTCTTCTCAATTAAGAGTAACTCTCCTCTCCAAATAGAGTTATAAAATTTTTCACACTTCTAACCCCTCACTCTCTACCCCTATTTATAGTAAACATCATTGAATGAGAGTCATTGAATTAAAATTTTATCCAAAAATAACAAATTTTAGCCCTTAATTCGTAACTGAATGTACGATGGCATCGATACCAGCATCGATATGGTATCGATACCAGCATCGATAGGGGTATCGATGCTGGCATCGATTCCCCATCGATGATATGGTATCGATACCAGCATCGATAGGGGTATCGATGCTGGCATCGATTCCCCATCGATGCTGGCATCGATGAGCACGTCTTTCAGATTACTGTCCGATAATTCTCCTTGTACTTGGTCTTGGGCTTTTGGTTTGGTTTTTCACTTTGGCTTCTTAACTTTCCTTTGGGCTTCTTGATTTCTCTTTTACTTCATTTCTTCATTTACTCAAGGGGCCTTTGTTGAGAGATGGGATTTTTGGGGTTTATTCTTCATTAACCTGCATTTAAAGATAAAAATAGTTATTAGTGGCATATTTATTCATATAAAATAGATAATAAGGGTATAAAATTATAATAAAATATGATTATCAATTGCTTGCACAAGATAACGATAACAGCCATAAGCAAGCAGTATATTATCTAAGTCGTACACTGATAGGTGCTGAGTCTCGATACCCGATAATTGAGAAAGAATGTCTCGCCTTAGTGTTCGTAATCCAGAAAATGTGACATTACCTGGTTGGGCAAACAATTTACATCATCTCCAATGTGAACCCAATCTGCGTATTCATGATCCAACCGGCTTCCATGAATTGGTATTTAGCTAAGTGGGCCTTACTTTTGTCTCAAAATGACTTACATTTTAAGCAGCAAAAATCAGTTAAGGGAAAAGCAATTTGTGATGTTTTGGCGGTTAGTCCTACAAAAGATACTGCAAAATTGTACGAGGATTTGCCGGATAAAACTCACGAAGTTAACACCACTTCACATCAACAAGTGTGGTAATTATACTTCGATGGTGCTTCCCGAGCAACCAATGTGGCAAGCGCTCTCGGATGTTCTAAGATTTCCTCAGGAGTGGGGGTTGTCTTAGTTTCACCAGGAAAACACATAATGCCTAGAGCGTATTCATTGACCGAACCTTGTTCTAATAATGTATCTAAATATAACGCCCTAATAATTGGACTTTATTTCGCTAAAGAGCTGGGGGTTGAATACCTTGAAGCTTTCGATAATTCTCAGCTGATAGTCAATCAGATTCGAGGAGAATATAAAGTCAGAAGCCCAGATTTGATTCCATATTATCAGGCGGTCGTAGAAGTGGCAGACTCATTCGAAGGATTTTTCATCGAATACATTCCACATCTCCAAAATGCATATGCAGATGCATTAGCGACGTTAGCCGTGTCTTTGGCTCGTCCTCCCGAGACAGAACAATTAGTTACCATGAGAACTCACCACCTTATTGTGTCAATCTACGACACGATTATTAAAGAGGCATGCTCAACAAAAGTCAAACTCGAAGCTCGAGATTGGCATTTTCTTATTATCGATTACGTCCTACATGATATTTTACCTAAACATGTAAGAGAAAGGGATTCGATTCGGTAAAGAGCACCGAGATTTTACTACAACGTTACGATACAAATATTGTATCGACATTCGTATGATGGTCTATTACGCTGTTGTCTATCTAATAGAGAAACGGAAGAGGCACTCAAAGAAGCACATGATGAAACTGTTGGCCTTCTTGTTTTGATGATGATTTACAAACAATTTACATCTAATATTGTTTGTCTAGTGTTTATGTTTTATATTTATTCTAGGCAAACAATATGTTGGAGGATGGATGGATTGCACTTCAACGATAATATCCAATAGAGGTTGGCGGAATAGTGGAGTGAAACAACATACATTCAAGTTAAAAATACAAGTTCAAGCTTCTTCCGCAAGTATGCCAAGTCAAGCTTATTTGAAGATCAAGATCAAGCTTGGGTATATTTAGTTTAGGTTTTATATTATGTGTGTTAGTACTTTAAGCTCAATCATATATACACACACATATTTGGTTTTTATATATATAGTTATATATATACATAAGTTTTGGTTTATGGACTTAACAATCATTGTATACATATTTTATTAAGTCTATAAAATTATTTCATAGGGTTTCAAAACATTGTTTATGTCAAAACATCAAATTTCATGTATATCACATTTTCATGTTTTGGACACACTTGTAAAATACATGAGTTTTCACAAATGGAAAACTCAATTTGAGAAATTCTTTTTCTAACATGTTCAATTTCATGTTTATAAATGTTTCCCAAAGTTTTATCAATTTTAGAATTAATTTGTTATGTTTAATTGAATTTACAAAATCAAGTTTTTAATTAGCTCATGTTCGTGCATGTTTTTACAAAACTGATACGTTTTCACAATTGAGAAATGTGATTTGAAACTTTTCTTCTTTTACATGTTTATCATCATATATAAAAATATTTTCCCAAGTTTTACTATTTTTGGAGTTGTTTTGTTATTTTCAATTGAATTTACAAAATCGTATTTTCTGCAGTTTTTTTAGAAACTATATATCTGTATTCAAACTGTTATTTCTCTCAACTGGGAAACAATATTTCAGAAATTCTTTCTATAACAAGTTTATCTACATGTCTTAAACCTTTCCTTAAAATTTCATGATTTATGGAGTTGATATATTATTTTTAATTGATTTTACAAAGTCAGATACGCAAAATTTCAGAATCTGTCAAAAACAGAAACTGTCTGTGAACAGTGCGGTCGACCACAGTGTAGCACGGTCGACTACTGTTACTGTAGCAGCCGGCCGTTGCACAGTAATGGTAACTTCTATTTTTTTATTTTTTAGTGGGTTTTTGAGATTTTTTAGGTTGTTTTCTTCTACCCTATATATACCCATTTGCCATAACTATTTTAGACACCCAAGAGAATGGTTTAAAAGATTTTAACAAGGGTTTAAGTGTTGTTTAAGTTTGTTTAAGAAGCTTCTAAGTATTTGAGAGTTTGAGTTTGTGAAATCAATTTCACAAAAGCTTGAGGAGATCGTCTATTGGTGCTTGAGTATCCAACCATCCTCCCTCTACCTCTTGATCTATTGATAAGTTTTTTAAAACTCTATTTCTAGCTCTTTTATATATATTTAATTATCATTGTTATTAAGCTAGAATTATATTGAGTTTAGTTGATTTTATTTTACTTATTGTTACACACACCCACTTAAGCTTATAGTATTTACATATATAGTATAATTGGGGTTGTGAGGGTTTGTAACATTGAGTTATGCTTTAATTGAGTTCTCATCTTGTATTAGAGAACAAATCATTTATTGTTATTTGAGAGTATTGTAGAGTTTTCGGTTAGCTAGAAAACTGTGTGTAAGTAATTGTGGACGTTGATCGGTGAACGTTGAAAATCGACATTATGAGTATTTGTGAACGTTGTTCGGTGAGCGTTGAAAACCGACATTGTGAGGTGTAAACGTTATTCGGGTGAGCGTAGAAAACCCGGTTGTGATAGTGGATTTCTCCCTGGGAGTGGGGAGCAAAGACGTAGGACGGAAGGTCCAAACTCCGTGATCATTTCGTGTGTTTGAGATTGCTTTGACGCACTTACTCTTATATTTATATTTCTTGTCGCCATTGTCCATTGCTCACTATTTATATCATCCACTATCTTGTTTATTTTGTTTACCCTTGTGTATATCACTCATCCTAGCTCACATATCTTGTTGTATTTTATACTTGCTAGGATAACTTGTTAATTAGTTTTAATTGGCATATAATCGGATTAGATTAGCATAAGACCCTAATCACCCCCCCTCTAGGGTCTAACAATTGGTATCAGAGCTTGGTGCTCTTTGATTTAAGATCTAATCACCCTGAGTTAAAGATCCAAGTTATCTTATTTGTGCTAATCTTGTTTTGATTGCATTTGTATCTTGCTTGCATATTTTTACAAATTATGGATATGAATGATGCATCTTGTTTAGGCTATGATTCTAGTATTGCTCCTAAATTCAATGTTTTCTCCTATGCTCAATGGTGTTTTAGATTCAAAATATTTGTTCAATCTAAAAATATCGATTTATGAGAAGTCATTGATTGTGCTTATATTGTGCCCACTACGGAGAAATCCAAGTGGAATAAAAATGATCATCGAATGATTACAATGAACAATATTTTATTAGAATATTTGCTAAATACTTTTGATTCATCTATGTCTAATAAGTTTGTTCATTTTGATAGTTCTTACAATTTATGGAAATTCATAGAAGCACATCAAGGAAACTTGGAGGAAATCCGACAAAGTTTGGAGGATTCTTCTTCAAGTAATATTGGAGCTTCATCATGCACACGGTCACTAGGCGATAGCCCTTGTGTGGTATGCGGTTCCAAACCCGATAATGATTTATCTAGTTATGAACTTGCTTGTGCATCTAAGAGATTATTGCATGCCTACAAGAAATTGCAAAATAATTTTATTGATTTAAAAAGCAAGCATGATAATTTAGAATCCGATCATGAGGAGCTAGTGTCAAAATTATTTTATTGATTTAAAAAGCAAGCATGATAATTTAGAATCCGATCATGAGGAGCTAGTGTTAAAATTGGATGTCATTGCAAAAGAAATAGAATCCGATCATGAGGAGCTAGTGTTAAAATTGGATGTCATTGCAAAAGAAAATACCATGCTTAAAGATAACAATGACATGATAATTTTGGAAAACGAAAAATTAACCACATCTATAACTAGCTTATCTCATGAAAAAGATAATGCCATGTTAGAAGTAGAGAACATAAAAAATGATACTACTTCCTTTATAAATGACTATTTATGTTCTACTTCTAATAAAAATGTCTATGTGCCCAATGATGATTTGAATCTTGTGAATAAACGCATTTCATATTTAGATTCAATTTTAAAAACATGCATTAATAATCATAAGAAGCTTATGGATATGTGTGCCAAGTCTAAGTCTAAATCATCCATTCATTATGCACACACATATATAGCAAAGTCTACAAATGCACAAATTGCGGTCGTAAAAGCCATCTTGCTAGATTTTGCTATGATGCACACAAACATAAGAATTCTAATGCTCCTTGTGCATCTCATGTAGCTTCTTCATCTTGTACACTTACACATTCACATGCTCATTCTCACAAAGTTCATCATAAGCATGCTAGTGTGTTCAAGTGTGATCATTGTGGTCGTTTTGGCCATTTGGCAAAGTTTTGCTTTGATTTGAGAAAGAATTCTAGTTTGTCAAATGCTTCTAGTAGACCACATACTTTTAAATATGATGTTTGTGGTAGGTTTGGACATCTTGCTAAATTTTGTTTTGATATGCAAAAAAGCTTCTAAGTTACAATATGTTCCAAATAGACCATTGTTTAAGAATGTTTCTCATTTGCAAAATATTTCTAAAAGACAATCTTTATTTGTAAATGATTCTCGTGCACGAGCTAATGGTCCACTAAAACAAATGGATCTTTTTCATTGCACAAATTGCAATCGGAAGGGTTATTTGCAAGATTATTGTTTTGACCATGCTAGTGCATCACATATGCCCAAGAGGGTTCATAACTCTAGGGCTTTGAGCTTTAATGATAGGGGTCATGTCCCTAAACCTTTTGGTACCAAAAATACTTGGGTACCAAAACAAATTTAAGTTTAAACCAAGAATTTTTAATGTTTTTATTTTTCTTTTTCTTGGTTTTAAAAATTATGCTTTGAAATCTTTGAACATGAAAATAATTTTTCTTTGATTAATTCTTTTGTTTTCATGACTATGAGTTTCAATTTTAGATGAGAGGTTTGTAGCTATATACCCTCCGGGTTTATTGGGTGTTTATTCTTAAATCTTGTTTACCAGATGCTAAAATGTTTATATGGGTTGATACTAGCTCAAGAGCTAGATATGGTTGCCTCTCTCATTTGTGAAAATCAATGATGATTTGGTTGATACTTTTAAAGATGATTTCTTTCTTATCCATAGTTCATGATTCTTGTGCGTTTTGTAATCTTATTTTTGAACTATAAAAATTTTGTTTTGATTTGTTCGTTTGAATTCATTATACAAGCACAAATAGATGATTCAAATTTCAAATATGCTTTATAATATATTCTATGAGTGGTTTGATCAAGTCCTACAAAGAAAGTTTTCTTTAGTGATCAAACATTGTTTTTGGATTTACACTTTGATTTATGATTTCATTTGGTTGATTTGAAAACTTTTTTTGTGATTCTCATGATCTATCTTTTGGTTTCATAAATCTATTTTTATACACTATGTTTTTATAATTGTGTAATGAGACACTTCTTCCATATTAACATATTTATATGTGTTCTCATTATCTTTTTTGTATGTGAGTTATGTTTAGTATGTTTTTAATCTATGCTTTCTCACATATGTATGCCTTAGCATTCATTTCATATATACATGAGGCATGTTGATAGGGGGAGCAATCCCTATATCTTTCTATGTGTTATACTCACCCACGCTTATAGATAGGGGAAGCTTTCGCTCTATTTCATCTATATGGTTTTCCCCTTTTTGATGTTGTCAAAGGGGAGATATATTGTGAGTATATTCTTTCTTGTTTATATGCATGATATATTATTCTTTATGTATTCATTTCCTTTCATGCATATATTCTTTTTGTAAATTGTTTGTCATCATCAAAAAGAGGGAGATTATTGGCCTTCTTGTTTTGATGATGATTTACAAATAATTTACATCTAATATTGTTTGTCTAGTGTTTGTGTTTTATATTTATTCTAGGCAAACAATATGTTGGAGGATGGATGGATTGCACTTCAACGATAATATCCAATAGAGGTTGGCGGAATAGTGGAGTGAAACAACATACATTCAAGTTAAAGATACAAATTCAAGCTTCTTCTGTAAGTATACCAAGTCAAGCTTATTGAAGATCAAGATCAAACTTGGGTATATTTAGTTTAGGTTTTATATTATGTATGTTAGTACTTTAAGCTCAATCATATATACACACACATATTTGGTTTTTATATATATAGTTATATATATATGTTCGCGGGAAAAGTCGTTTTCATTGAAGTCATTGTTCCTTAAGCAACAGTTTATCGGTTACAAAAGATCCGGTCTTTTTATAAGATCTGGTTACAACAAAATCAAACAAAGAAAAAAGATTACAACTTTCCTTTTCTCGAACAAATCGCAAGATCCTGTTTTGCGGTCTCTTGCTTGTGTGGGTTCTTCGCCTGCGCCGGGGTTAATCCGTGGACCACCGCGCGATCTTGATCCGGTCGGATCTACACGGTATGACGGGTGTTATTTCACGAAGGAAATAACAGCCGAGGGGATTATTTCACCAAGGAAATAATTAGCCTAAGTAATCGAAATCGACCAAGCGAAATCGAGACTCTTCTCGGGATCAAAGGCCAAGCTTTGATCCGGAGGAAAACCGTGTAGATCTCAGATCTGATCTCTCTCGAACTCCTACCATGTTTGACGTGGATGATCACCAAGAATCGGATCTGAAAAGTTCAAGTCTTCCCACTAGGAGGTGGCTCGGCCACTGAGCCACCTCCTGGTGGCTCGGTTTTGGCCGAGCCACCAGGTGGTGGCTCGGCCACCGAGCCACCTAGGTGGCTCGGCCTTGGCCGAGCCACCAAGTGGTGGCTCGGCCACCGAGCCACCACAAGGTGGCTCGGTTTTGGCCGAGCCCTCCCTTGGTGTTTGGTTTTGCCGTTTTTCCGATTTTGTGGTTTATCCGATCTTTAGTGTTGATCTGGACTCTGATTTGGCAATCCGGATCCTGATTTGGCAGTAAATCCGCTTTGGTGTTCGAGTTCGAGTCCGCTCCCGGTCTTGTTTGATGTGGTGGACTCTACGGTTGGATGACTCGTTGCTTCATCGACCCGTTGGTTCGTTGGTTTGTCGAATCACCGTGCTGAGCTGTATTAAGGGACCTATAAGCAGTATTATACGCCTACAGATACCCCCTCCAAAGTATTTCAGCCTCATTCTTTTATAGAAGAGTCTGGAATACTTTGGATATGATTGTCCTAACCTTCAGTCGGTGTAACGGGACCTTAGAATGGCTTCTGTTCTTGATTCCTTCAATCCTCCAGGCTATTCGGTGCTTTGTCGAATGTCTGCAAGGGTTCTGGTGCTGCATTTATTGTCTGACCGTTGTCGAAATTTTGAACTTGAAGTCAATTCTTGATTTTCTGATTTTTAGCTCATGTTTGCTGTTTCAACATAGAACCGACCATCGATTGTTGGCGTTGAGTCTTCATTTGCGACGCGTTGTCCGGCGTTTGACACAGTTTATACTCATATGTTTGTTGGAGTCTTGAGAAATAGTTTATACTCTTTATACTTTTCGGAGTGTTGTTGAGTTATCCTTAAGAATATTTTTAGAAAAATACTCTTCAGAAACTTCTTAACAAAAATAGGTTGTTGAGTTATCCTTAAGAATATTTTTAGAAAAATACTCTTCAGAAACTTCTTAACAAAAATAGGGAATAGTTTATACTCGTATACCTTATTGGAGTAGAAAAATACTCTTCAGAAACTTCTTAACAAAAATAGGGAATAGTTTATACTCGTATACCTTATTGGAGTACTAAGAAGCAGTTGAACCGGCCCGATAATGACCCAAAAAGGCAGTAATTAGGCTCAAAAAATCTTCCGACTCTTCCGAATATATGGGAGAGGAATGAATAAATAGGGGACTGAACCTGTTGAGCCGGCTGTTAGACCAGCCACATCAGCTGATACATCCACAACAGTTACACCTCCACTACCCCCAGTGACTCAAGGGGAAGAAGGTATAAATTAAGCAACTGATAAATATTATTTATTTCCTCATCAAGGCTTTTGACGGATGTCCTTGTGAAGGAGTTGTTATCAGACAACGACCCTGAGAAGATCATCATCTGTATAGAAGTCCGCTCCTTCTTCTCCTTCGTGAATACTATGATTGGCAAGCTCTTCCACGACAGACTTTCCCTTCACCAGTTTAAGCCTTTCCTCGATCCCAGAATAAATTCAATAAGGGATGCAGGATATCCGGACCTGGCTAAGGCTATAATTGATGACCTTGATTGCTTGGAGCACGAGCTTCAGATGTTACGTGAGCTCCGGGATGCAGGTGCGTCTTCATTCATTGCTGCCAATTTGGATACTCGTTTATAGACATGGCGCGATACTTGAGTTCTTGCTGAGCTCGAGATTCAGGTGCAGCGGGGTCGGGTAGACCGAGTTGAGGCCAACCTTGCTGTTAAATCATATTCACTTGATGATCTTGACTTATATATTGCCTCTTGTGAGACCAAGATAGAACAGTTCCGAAGAAGACTTCGTGAAGAAGAGGAGACCTTGAGTATCCTTCAGATGACGAAGGTACAGGATCAGCAAACCCACACTGCCTTATCTGAGGAGTTGAGATCCTTGAAGCAGAAGCTGGTCGAGACGGAGGAGATTGCTGTGAAGACTTTAGCCACCACTGAAGAGTCCATCAGAGCTGAATTGCAGGATGAGCTTAGGCAAGCTTATGATGAGAAGCTGTCTAAGTTTAGTCAGCAGATTTTTAGCCATAGGCTTGATGTATGATTTCATTTCCTGAATATTTTGACTTTTGATCCTCTTAGTGGAAATGGTTTTATCTTTATCTTTATCATGATTTCTCATTCTGTTTGGAATGATTGACCATAATACTCACAGGATTTTTGGCAAACCCTCAGCCCTAAACGGGTTTGATAAGCCTTTACCGACTACCGTTTGAGTCGGGCTAGCATGCAGATTGTCTAAATCCGTTCCGCATGTAACGTTGTGCTAAGAGAGTGAATTCTCTGAGACTTTGTGCTATGATGTTGAATACATAGGCTTTACCATTTGTTACGGGAATAGGCTACCCGGTAACGTGTATTAGACGCTGACTTATCCCTACTTAGGCTTCGGGATAAAATACCCCAGAATCGAACTCTGGTGTCTTTTTCTACGGTAAAAGACTAAACCGACGACGCGTGTTAGGCGTCGGCATATCCTTTCTTAGGATTCAGGATGAAATTCCCCATGCGTGTAAGGTATGGATTTTGGTGTTATTAATAACAACCTGCCACAATGTTGAATGTGTGAGCTGGTGTTCTTTTTTAACGGTTAAGAACTAACCGGCAGCGCGGGTTAGGCGCAGACTTACCCCTGCTTAGGTTTCAGGATAGGATACCCCAGAATCGAACTCTGGTGTCTTTTCTACGGAGAAAGACTAAACCGGCAGCGCGTGTTAGGCGCAGACTTATCCCTGCTTAGGATTCGGGATAAACTTCCTAAGATGAATCCTAGATTGATAAATTCTTGGAAATGGTTGGTGTGGGAAAGGAAGAATTTTATATTCTATTTCCCGGTCTTCTTTTAGGGTGAAGGCGAACCCGAATACAAGGAAGGAAGAATTTTATATTCTATTCCTTGATTCTGGAAAGGAAGAATTTTATATTCTATTTCCAGCGCAAAAGAAACTAGAAGTGGGATCTCCACTCCGAGAATCTGGAAGATCTAGATAAACTTACCTTTTATAGGATTGGTTATCTAATCTGAAGATGAGTTTTTCGTTTATCGAAGTGAAATTTCAACTTCGGTTATAACCATGAGAAGGCTTAACCAAAGAGAAAAAGAAGGGAGTTCTTTCGTTTATCGAAAGGGGACTCTGAACTGAAAGTGGACCTCTTGTTCATGGAAAGAGTCAAGAGGGGAATTTGCTGGTGGTTTGGGCCAGAAAGACACTTTTGGTGGACTTACTGTCAATTGAAATTGATCAGTGAGGAATTTTGATGGTGAAAATGATTTTGGGTTATCCTCTGGAATATTAAGTGTAATATTCTTCAAGGAACTTCCCGGTAAACGGGTTATCCTGAATGTACTAGGGATAGTACTTTTTTAGGAACTTTCTATTTATTGGCATTATTTGCCTGGCGCCCTCTTGAGTAATCAGGCGATATGCGCCGTTTGAGTAGACTGTGTCTATCACAAACGGTCCTTCCCATTTGGGTTCAAATTTACCTTTCTTCTTGGAGTTGAGGATTATTGGTCGGCGAGCAGCGAGGACCAGATCTCCTTCCTTGAAGCTTCTCTGTCGGACTCTTTTGTTAAAAGCCCTAGATATTCTGGCTTGATAAAACTCAATGTGTTGTTGAGCTTCCAAGCGCTTTTCATCCAATCTTTCGAGTTCTTCGAGACGTTTCTGATGTTGTTCTTCTGTCGTCATCTCAGTTGCGAGAGCGATCCGAAGGGATGGGATTTGGATTTCTAATGATAGTACAGCTTCACATCCGTATACCAACGAATATGGAGTAGCTCCTGTAGGTGTGCGTATGGTGGTACGATAAGCCCAGAGTGCTTCACCGAGTTTATCATCCCAGTCTCGTTTGTTGGTCTTCACGAGCTTTGACAGGATCTTAATGATCGTCTTGTTAAATGCCTCAGCTAATCAGTAAGCTGTCGACGAAACATCTTCGATCTTGAACTTGTCACAAAACCTGATGAAGGCGTTGCTTATGAACTGTGGACCGTTGTCATGAATGATCCGTCTTGGCACGCCGTGTCGGTATATGATATGATGCTTGATGAAATTGATGACGTTGTTCGTCTTCACTTCTCTAAGCGGAATCGCTTCAGCCCACTTTGAAAAGTAATCTGTGATTGCGAGAATGAATCGATCACCTTTGACTGAAGGGGGAAAAATAGGACCGACAATGTCCATACCCCATGTCTCGAATGGCCAAGACGTGATTGACGTGTGTAAACGCTCTGGTGGTTGGTGTATATAATTTGCATGTATTTGACAAGCATGACACTCTCGGGCGTATTCGATTGCATCACGAACCATTGTTGGCAAAAAATATCTCATTCTTCTGATGCGATCATACAGTTTGGTACCGAGCTGATGCGCACCACATTCTCCTTCGTGTGCTTCCTTAAGAACTTCTTCTGCTTCTTTGTTCGAAAGGCATCGGAGTAACAAACCATCGTACCCTCTACGGTATAATGTATGGGTCTCGGTGTTATAGAAGAATCTTGGTGCTCTCCGGCAGATTGATTCTCTTTCTTTTACATCCTCTGGCAAAACACCATATTGGACGTAGTCAATGATAGGAAAACGCCAATCTCGGGACTCAGACCCAATTTGAGTTGAATTCACCTCCTTGGCGCTTATGTTTCCGTCATCTTCCTCTTCAATATCCATATCGTATATGGGTATGCAGAGTTGATGCGTCCTTACTATGACTAATAGTTCAGTTTCGGGAGGCTGCGCAAGTGATACCGCTAGTGCTGCCAGTGCATCCGCATAAGCGTTCTGGAGACGAAGGATGTATTCAATAAATAAAGAATTCTTCAAAAGAATCTGCCATTTTGATGGCCTCCTGGTGGTACGGGATCAGGTCTTGGTTCCTGACTTCATACTCTCCACGGACTTGGTTGACTATCAATTGAGAATCCCCAAAAGCTTCGAGATATTCGACCCCCAGCTCCTTGGCGAAACTGAGTCCAATGAGAAGCGCGTTGTACTCGGCTACGTTATTGGAACATGGACTAGTCAGTGAATAGGCCCGAGGAATCACATGCTTCCCCGGGGAAATTAAGACAACTCCAACTCCGGAGGAGACTTTAGAACATCCCGGGGTTATTGCCCTATTAACTGTCCTCGAAGCACCATCGAAGTATAATTGCCATACTTGTTGGTACGATGTAGTGTTAACCTCGTGGGTTTCATCCGGCAAGTCATCATATACTTCTGCCGTATCCGTGGTCGGGTTTGCCGCCAAGAGATCACAAATCGCTTTTCCTTTGATCGACTTCTGCTGTTTGAAGTACAAATCATATTAGGATAAGAGAAGGGCCCACTTCGCTAACCGCCAATTTATAGAAGCCGGTTGCGTCATAAATACTCGTACTGGATTAACGTTAGAAATGACGTAAATCGTCTGTCCGACCAAGTAGTGCCGCATCTTTTGCATTGCGAATACCAATGCGAGGCATTCTTTCTCAATCATCGGATATCGAGACTCGGCGCCTACCAAGGTCCGACTTAGGTAATAGACTGCTTGTTCGTGACCATTATCATCGTCTTGTGCTAGTAAAGCACTTATCGAGTGGTTCATCGCCTTGAGGTAAATCAAGAACGGTCTACCTGATTTTGGTGCAATGAGAACAGGAGGATTCGTCAAATAGGTTTTGATATCTTCGAATGCTTTTTGGCAGGCGTCGTCCCAAATAAATGATACACCTTTCTTGTTTAGCTTAGAGAATGGTTGGCACTTCCCAGAAAGATTTGAGATGAACCGCCGGATGTAAGCTAACCGCCCTTACAATCCTCTGAGTTCTCTCAGATTTCTAGGGGGTTGCAGTTCATGTATCGCCTTCACCTTATCAGGATCGATATGTATACCCTTAGTGGTGACGACGAATCCAAGGAATTTTCCGCTGGACATTCCAAGGAAGGATTTAGTGGGGTTCATCTTCAATTGATGACTTCGCATGAGATCAAACATCGTCTTCAAGTCCTTGATGTGATCTTCTTTATTATGACTTTTTACAACCAAATCATCAACGTAGCACTCGACTGTTTTCCTGAGATGCTCTTGGAAAATCTCAGTCATTGCTCGCTGGTATGTGGCGCCTGCATTCTTCAGACCGAAAGGCATCACCGTGTAGCAAAAGACACCGAGGGGCGTTCTGAACGCTGTATGCTTCTCGTCATCTGGGTGCATCTTGATTTGGTTGTATCCTAAAAAGCCATCCATAAAAGACATTCTCTCAAACCCGCACGTATTGTCGATAATGACATCTGTGATTGGGAGAGGAAAGTCGTCTTTTGGACATGCCGTATTCAGGTCCCTGAAATCGATGCAAATCCTGATTTTACCATTTTTCTTCATGACGGAAACAATTTTGGTTAGCCAGTCTGGATGTTTCTCCTCTCGGATAAATCCTGATTCGATCAATTTCTTAACCTCTGCCTCAATGGCTTCCATAATCTGCGGACGAAACCGTCTTTGCTGTTGTTTGACAGGTTTGGCATCTGACTTGATATCGAGGTGGTGCATTGCCACACTGGGGTCGAGCCCTGGCATATCTTCATAGTTCCAAGCGAAGACGTCAATATATTCCCTGATGAGAGCAATTAATTCCTCCTTCTCATTTGAGGGAAGACCATCGCTGATGAATATAGGCTTTTGGTTGGCCTCGTCACCCATGTTAACTTGGACTATTTTATCTTCAGTGGGGGGTTCTCTCTGTTCGAATCTATCACCATACTGCATGTTCAGGTGATGAACCCACGGGTCCTCCCATGTTGGCATTTGATCATCGTTCTCTATTGTGGACGGATCAGCTGTAGCCATGTTCGCCATTAGGGCTTTGAATGCTTCCCCCAGACTTGTATCGGAATCCCATTCCGAGGAATCTGACGGGTACCCATCATTGTATTGCTCAGATGATTGGTTATTGATTAACCAGCAACATTCTTCTTCTGAAGAAGATTCATACCCTAACCCTCGTCTGAATTTATAATAATCATCCGGTTTCCCTTTTGGTACATATGCCGCTTTGGCTGGAATACGAGGACCTCGATCGAAGTATAGACCTTCTCCAAGTGTGAAATCATATCCCTATTTTTCCATGAGCTTGCGCGGAGGTGTTCCTTTGCTATATAGGACGATCGGAGCGGCATATATAAATCGGGATTATCATACAATTCTTTTATCACATCATCAAGAGACAGTGAGTACTCTAAATCGTTATTTATTTCATTATTGGCAAGTTGCCAGTTACAACTGCCATCTGACGATTGTTCATCGTCAAGGTTGATTACAAAGGGTACAATGTCGTTTAAAACATAACCTTCATTGTAATCAAGTCCGGCTTCGGTATCAGCTTCTTCTCCGCTATCTGTGCCATGGGCCAATGATTCAGTATCGGATTCGTTACCATAAAGGAGAGAATCAGTGAAATAATTCTCATACCCTTTGAATGGTTGCTTATCCGCGACCACCGTCCTAACCTTATTATCAGTATCGACATATTTCAAACACTGATGGAGAGTGGAGGAGATTATAACGTTACTATGGATCCAAGGTCGACCCAATAGTAAGTTATATGAAGTCTCGGCATCAATCACATAACATGTGACTTCTGTCTTCAAATCACCCATTTGACATTTTATCCGGATCTTACCCAAGGGTCTTGCCTGTGGACGCCAACTTGCTAACTGGAATGCCGAGGCTATGCATCAAGCGAAGCGGCATAATACTCACAGCAGAACCCGGATCCACTTGGATTCGGTTGACTTTGCTGGAGCCAATGTACCCAATGAAATATAGGGGTCGATCATGGTTCGAATTCTTCGTCTGCATATCCTCTTTGGTGAAGGTAATGCAGGGAAGGTTTTTAGCCGTTATATTGCAGTGTTGATTTAACGGTTCGGCTCTTCAGGTGCCGGCTTGACCCGAGTAAGGAACACTTCTGAATTGGCCAAGGCTTCTTGCAAGGCTTCCCTGGTTTCTTTAGACAACCGTAGCAACTCATACAATGTTATCCGTGCTGGGATGTTAGCTAGTTGAGCCATAATATCGAAGACGTGTGGAGTGTTCGAGCTTTCCAGTTTATCTCTTCCAATTGGACGATTGAAACAAGACTGCTTCGGATTCTGAACCTCCTGGGGCCTTTTTTCTTTCTGTTTATTAACTGGCTGTCGTCGAGCTTCTTCAACCGGTTTAGGAGTCGTAATCACTCCCAGCTCCGTGAGAGTTCTGGCTGGTCCTTGCTTAGTCACCCCCTGCTCAGCTAACTGATCACTAGGTGATGGATAGTTGAAGTGATACTGATTTCCGCTTCTAGTGGCAAAGACTTCTTGTTCTTCTTCGGAGAGCGGGAAGGTAGGAGCTTCATTACCATCCTCTTCGAAGATCGCGGAGGTAGCATTGCAGGACTTGCCTTTACCCTTTCTGGTCGAGGAAGTCGCCCACTGATCATCTTCAATAAGATCAGGATGTACCCAGAGGATTTCGCCGTTTGGGGCTGTGTGTGGCACAAGTCCTTTTTGACGTTGTCCATACGGGTCGTCATTCACCATCTTCATTCCTACTTTGGTGATGCATTTTGGTTTAAACCATGCTGTGGGCACTGATCCAAAGCTAATTAATACTGCATTTGCTCCGACATTCTTGGACAGCTTCGGGGTTATGACGCCTACATCAATTAACGCCTGGATTTTATCCTTGAGATGGTAGCATGACTTTGTAGGGTGATGGACCGCTCTATGGTATGCGCAATACTTCGGATCCGTCACTTTGCTAGCTCCTTCTTGATCCACGATCGTCGGCAGCTAGATCTTGTTATTTTCCAACAGGTACTTAAAGATGCCGGGAACTTCGTCATCTTTGAAGGAGTACACTTTAGGAAATCTTTGCTTCGAAGATTTCTGCTTCTGAGGCCGTTGTTTCCATTGCGACCGAGATTGTTGTGGCGCTTGTTGCTGCGGCTGTTGCTGAGGTTGCAATTGGAAAGTTTGATTAGCATCAACTGTATTAGCATGTGCCTTTCCTTTCCCTCGTGGGACGAAATTCTGTTGCGGAGCATTCGTCGCCTGTTGGCCTCTTTCCGCCTTCTTCCTTCTGAGGAATCGTTCGGCTTGCTCTCCTCGGACCTTCAAATCCTTCCATGTTTTGGACGGTGACGTCCCCATTGCTTCCAACACGTCCAATGCGAGGTTGTTGTGGCAAGTCTGGAGAATGAACTCCTCAGTGATCGGGTCCCGACAGTTCATCGCCTTGTTCCGGAACCTTTTAACGAAGGTATCAACCAATTCCCCATCTTTTTGTTTCTCGTCAAGCAACGACACGATGGATACCTCGGTGTCATCGTCGAAGAAGTTAGTGAGGAATTTAGTCTTCATGTCGTCCCATCTATTCACGCTTCCTGGCTTGAGGTAGCGATACCAATCGAAGGCGGCTCTACGAAGAGTGCCAACGAAGGACCGTACCATCAGAGGCTCAATACCAGAGATAACCCCTAGGTGTGATTTGAAGTAAATCAAATGCTGAGTGGGTGAACCCATCCCATTAAACGGCGTGAAGTTAATTAGATTGAACTTCGCCGGATATGGGATTGATTCCCATTCTCTTGGGTATGGACAAGGAATGCCCGTCTTTTTCATCTCTTGAGCAGAAATCAATGTATTGATTTTGCTCTCGAGGTTTTTAATCTTCAAGCTTTCACCTGTGTTTTTGCTAGCATTCTCGTTACCACCCCCTGCATTGATGGGAGGATTATTGGCATTATGATCTTCATTCGCACCTGTGTCCTCATCTTCCTGATTAACCTGGTTACGACGACTTGGTTCGCCTTGCTGGTTCATCAGTGCTTGGATTTGTTAGTCATGCATTTCTCTCATATTCTGCATGTCCATCTGCATTTCGAACTTGAAGCTCTTTTGTTGTTTAGCCATGGCTTCTTCGAGCATCTTGGCCACTTGTTCCGCACTTATCATAAGTGACTCGCAGGGTTGTCCCTCGCTGGATACTGTATTATCTGATGCGACCGCAGAGCCGGCATCCGATTCTTCATCTTCTAAAGGTAATCTTGTCTGAATCCTACCATAAGTTACTCGTATGATAGCTCTGGACTGCAGACGTGTTATACGCCGGGGTGCTTCCGGAATCGACTTGGGATTATCCTGTGTCGATGTCCTTTTGCTGGTCATATTAGCGGTGACCCTCGGAAATTCTCCATCTTCAACCACCGTTCTTCTTTGTTGGAAACGCCTATGCCTTAGTTTTGGCGTTTCGGTACTGAGCCTTTCAAAAACTAAAATTCTTTTAGGGACTGTCTTGATGCAGTTACACTCAGACAATACTGCCCGAATGAGTTTGGAACAGGGGCATTGAGTTTCTAGTTCTTGAGGACTCCTTTTCCTGGTTTTACTCATACCCCCAACACGATAGTACAACTCGTCTGCTTGAAGGTCGGAGTAACCTATCGTGTGTTGGCACGACTTCTCAGGTATAACGCTATCATCATCAGACGACAATGTTTCCTTCTGAGGGCGAACTGCCTTCTTTGGGCTTTCAAGAGTCACGCGCCTCGAAACATGCCTTTGTGGGCGTGAAATCTGTGGGACAAAGAAGCTGAGGTGACTCGCTTAGCGGCTAGTACCCTCGAGGAGATCACGGAACGCATCAACGACGCAACCTCTCATTATACTTGCGAGGTAGAAGAGGATGTCTTCCCGGCGTTTACCACGTTCGAAAGCTTCCACTATCAGGCAGAAGTCCCTATCTCGGACATGGCTTTGTTCGCTGGTTTTCTGACTCTTTGGTTGAAGCGTTGCGTGGTACCCACAAGACCGGTGGATGCTATCACCGCAGAGGTTTTATACCCTGGAGGTTGAACTTTTTCTGAAGGCTGCTGTTCGCGGGAAAAACCGTTGCTTTCTTCATTAATGATTCCATTGTACACTCTTGTAATAGTCTATCGATTACAAAGATCCGGTCTTTTTATAAGATCCGGTTACAACGAAAATCAAATTGAAAAGAAATGAAAATTACAACTTTGTTTCCTTGTTTGTCGAACGAATCGCGAGCTCCTGTTTTGCGGTCGCTCGCTTTGTGGGTTCTTTGCCTGCGCCGGGGTTGTTTGCCGTGGACCACCGCGCGATCTAGATCCGGTCGGATCTACGCAGTACAACGGGTATTATTTCACCAAGGAAATAATAGCCGGGGAGGATTGTTTCACCAAGGAAACAATCGTCCAAGTCTCGGGATCTAAGACCAAGCTTAGATCCGGAGTGTAGCAACGTAGATCTGAGATCCGATCCTCTCGAACACCTGCCTTATTTGACGTTGATGATCGCCGAGCACCAGATCTGGATGAGCAAGTCCTTGATGTCCCAAAGTTGAGATCTTTTTTAGATCTGAGTCTCCAATCCTGCAGGGCTTCGCCTCCTCCAAAATCCAACCTTCTCAAATGAACAAGGGGGTGGCCTATTTATAGGCTACCCTCACTGTGCCTTGGGCACAGGGTGGCCGGCCACAAGTGGCTCGGCGGCCACCGAGCCACCTATAGGTGGCTCGGCCACC
>NC_033794.1:33020275-33020812 GCF_001876935.1 Asparagus officinalis
AACGGCGTGAAGTTAATTAGATTAAACTTCGCCGGATATGGGATCGATTCCCATTCTCTTGGGTATGGGCAAGGAATGCCTGTTTTCTTCATCTCTTGAGCGGAAATCAATGTATTGATTTTGCTCTTGAGGTTTTTAATCTTCAAGCTTTCACCTGTGTTTTCGCTAGCATTCTCGTTACCACCCCCTGTATTGACGGGAGGATTATTGGCATTATGAGCTTCATTCGCATTCGTATCCTCATCTTCCTGATTAATCTGGTTACGACGACTTGGTTCGCCTTGCTGGTTTGTCAGTGCTTGGATTTGTTGGTCATGCATTTCCCTCATATTCTGCATGGCCATCTGCATTTCGAACCTGAAGCTCTCCTGTTGTTTAGCCATGGCTTCTTCAACTGAAGCTCTCCTGTTGTTTAGCCGTGGCTTCTTCAAGCATCTTGGCTACTTGTTCCGCACTTATCATAAGTGCCTTGCGGGGTTGTCCCTCGCTGGATACTGTATTATCTGATGCGACCGCAGAGCCGACATCCGATTCTTC
>NC_033794.1:33020860-33022960 GCF_001876935.1 Asparagus officinalis
TGGAATTATCCCGTGTCGATGTCCCTTTGCTGGTCATATTAGTGGTGACCCTCGGAAATTCTCCGTCTTCAACCACCGCTCTCCTTCGTCGGAAACGCCTAGGCCTTGGTTTTGGCGTTTCGGTACTGAGCCTTTCGAAGACCGAAATTCTCTCGGGGACTGTATTGGTGCAGTTGCACTCCGACAATACTGCCCGAATGAGTTTGGAACAGGGGCATTGAGTTTCTAGTTCTCGAGGACTCCTTTTCCTGGTTTTGCTTGTACCCCCAACACGATAGTACAACTCGTCGGTTTGAAGGTCAGAGTAACCTATCGTGTGTTGGCACGATTTTTTAGGNCACCTGGTGGCTCGGTGGTGGCCGAGCCACCTTGGTGGCTCGGTGAGCCGACCTCCAGGTGTTTGTCGTTTTGCCTCTTTGTGCCCGTTTTCCGGTTTTGTAGTTGATAGGTTCGGATTCGATTTGCTGATCTGATTTGGCAGTAAATCCGGATCCCGATTAGGCAGTAAATCCGCTTCTGAGTTGGAGTCCGAAACCGATCTTGATTCGATCGTCATTCGTCCGAGCATGCCTTTGGTTGGGTGACTCGTTGACTCTTCGAACACTTGGCTTGATCCCGCACGCGAATGGACGTATTCCGTTGCTTGCGTGCAATTAGTCAATCTCGTCGCCTCGTTGGTTTTTCGGTTTGTACTGAGCTGAGCTAAGGGACCTATAAGCAATTTTATATGCCTACAGCTGCAAAGGTTGCTCTTTAGCCTGAATCGCCGCTTCAGACTTCGGCCTCCAGACTTGGTGGGTTGATGGCGGCTTTTTGGCCACTTCCTTCTGCAGTCTTCTGCAGGCTTCTTGGACTTGAGCCTGTGCTTGTACTGACAGTGCGCGGTGCTTGCGAATGCGCTCATCAAGTGTTGAACGATTCCATTTGACACGGATCCATTCATTCGTTGGCGGCTTGGAGGAGCTGCTATTCATTGTTTGTTGAGGCTGTTTGCCTCCCCTGTTCTTTAGATCCGCGTTATAGCGGATTCCGTCAGTGGACTCCATCGCCTTTGCGAATTGCCGCGCCAGGCGTTGCCGTCGCCTCTGGCGGGCTCTCTTTGAGAGAGTCACTACGCCCTCAGTGGTGGAAGAATTGGCGAGAACAAATTTGACCTGGTTGGAGGTCGGTGGGACTTCACCCGATGCAACTTTGGCATCAATCGGGGTAAGATCTTCATTGGCATTCTGCACTTCTTTATACCAACGGACTTTTCTCCTGGAGGAGAACTTCTTGGACTTGAGGGGGGAGGTGGATTCAGATGACAGATACTCCTCGAACTTTTGTTGGTCGAATTCATACTCGACCTCCTCCTCGACCGGGATCGAGATCCGCGGCTGCGACGCAACGATCTCGGCAGCGAGATCGTCGCCAGATTATTCGCGGGAAAAATTATTATTTTCATTGAAGTCATTGTTTTCTTGAGTAACTGTTTTTCGGTTACAAAAGATCCGGTCTTTTTATAAGATCCGGTTACAACAAAATCAAAGAAAGAAAAAAGATTACAACTTTCCTTTTCTCGAACAAATCGCAAGATCCTGTTTTGCGGTCTCTTGCTTGTGTGGGTTCTTCGCCTGCGTCGGGGTTAATCCGCGGACCACCGCGCGATCTTGATCCGGTCGGATCTACACAGTATGACGGGTGTTATTTCACGAAGGAAATAACAGCCGAGGGGAATATTTCACCAAGGAAATAATAGCCCTAAGTAATCGAAATCGACCAAGCGAAATCGATACTCTTCTCGGGATCAAAAACCAAGTTTTGATCCGGAGGATGACCGTGTTGATCTCAGATCTGATCTCTCTCGAACTCCTGCCTTGTTTGACGTGGATGATCGCCAAGAAACAGATCTGAAAAGTTTGAGTCTTCCAAGCTCCAAAAACTCCGAGATTTAGTTCTTGATCCAGCAGAGTTTCACCTCAAAAAAGTCTAACCCCCAAAATAATGAGCCCTCATGTCTATTTATAGGCATTTGAAATCGGATCTGGGTCCAGATCTGGGCCCAGATCCGTGGCTCGGCCAGGTGGCTCGGTCACCTGGGTGGCTCGGCCAGGTGGCTCG
>NC_033794.1:33022976-33077547 GCF_001876935.1 Asparagus officinalis
ACCACAAGGTGGCTCGGCCACCGAGCCACCACAAGGTGGCTCGGTGGCCGCCGAGCCACCAAAAGGTGGCTCGGTGAGCCACCAAAAGGTGGCTCGGTGAGCCACCAGGTGGCTCGGTGGCCGCCGAGCCACCAAAAGGTGGCTCGGTGAGCCACCTAGGTGGCTCGGCTTTGGCCAAGCCCTCCGGGTGTTCGCCGCTTCGCCCGTTTTCCGATTTTGCGGTTTATCCGATCTTTAGTGTTGATCTGGACTCTGATTTGGCAATCCGGATCCTGATTTGGCAGTAAATCCGCTTTGGTGTTCGAGTTCAAGTCCGCTCCCGGTCTTGTTTGATATGGTGGACTCTACAGTTGGATGACTCGTTGCTTCATCGACCCGTTGGTTCGTTGGTTTGTCGAATCACCGTGTGGAGCTGTGTTAAGGGACCTATAAGCAGTTTTATACACCTACAATATACACAAGTTTTGGTTTATAGACTTAACAATCATTGTATACATATTTTATTAAGTCTATAAAATCATTTTATAGGGTTTCAAAACATTGTTTATGTCAAAACATTAAATTTCATGTATATCACATTTTCATGTTTTGGACACACTTGCAAAATACATGAGTTTTCACAAATGGGAAACTCAATTTGAGAAATTCTTTTTCTAATATGTTCAATTTCATGTTTATAAATGTTTTCCAAAGTTTTATCAATTTTAGAATTAATTTGTTATGTTTAATTGAATTTACAAAATCAAGTTTTTAATCAGCTCATGTTCGTGCATGTTTTTACAAAACTGATGCGTTTTCACAATTGAGAAATGTGATTTGAAAATTTTCTTTGTTTACATGTTTATCATCATATATACAAATATTTTCCTTAGTTTTACTATTTTTGGAGTTGTTTTGTTATTTTCAATTGAATTTACAAAACCGTATTTTCTGCAGTTTTTTCAGAAACTGTATATCTGTGTTCAAAGTGTTATTTCTCTCAACTGGGAAATGATGTTTTATAAATTCTTTCTATAACATGTTTATCTACATATCTAAAACCCTTTCTCAGAATTTTATGATTTTTGGAGTTGATTTACTATTTTTAATTGATTTTAAAAAGTCAGATACGCAAAATTCCAGAATCTGTCAAAACAGAAACTATTTGTGAACAGTGCGGCCGACCATACTGTAGCACGGTCGACCATCGTTACTGTAGCAGCCGACCGTTGCACAGTAATGATAACTTCTGTTTTTTTTTTTGTGGGTTTTTTAAATTTTTTTGGTTGTTTTCTTCTACCCTATATATACCCCTTTGCCATAACTATTTTAGACACCTAAGAGAATGGTTTAAAGGATTTTAACAAGGGTTTTAGTGTTGTTTAAGTTTGTTTAAGAAGCTTTTAAGTATTTGAGAGTTTGAGTTTGTGAAATCAATTTCACAAGAGCTTGAGGAGATCGTCTATTGGTGCTTGAGTATCCAACCATCCTCCCTCTACCTCTTGATCTATTAAGAAGTTTTCTAAAACTCTATTTCTTGCTCTTTTATATATATTTAATTATCATTGTTATTAAGCTAGAATCATATTGAGTTTAGTTGATTTTATTTTACTTATTGTTACACACACCCACTTGAGCTTATAATATTTACATATATAGTATAATTGGGGTTGTGAGGGTTTGTAACATTGAGTTGTGCTTTAATTGAGTTCTCGCCTTGTATTAGAGAACAAATCATTTATTGTTATTTGAGAGTGTTGTAGAGGTTTCGGTTAGCGTCTATCGGTGAACGTTGAAAACCGACATTATGAGTATTTGTGAACGTTGTTCGGTGAGCGTTGAAAACCGACATTATGAGGTGTAAACGTTGTTCGGGTGAGCGTAGAAAACCCGGTTGTGATAGTGGATTTCTCCCCGGGAGTGGGAGCGGAGACGTAGGACGGAAGGTCCAAACTCCGTGATCATTTCATGTGTTTGAGTTTGCTTTGGCGCACTTACTCTTATGTTTATATTTCTTATCGCCATTGTCCATTGCTTACTATTTATATCATCCACTATCTTATTTATTTTGTTTACCCTTGTGTATATCACTCATCTTAGCTTACATATCTTGTTGTATTTTATACTTGCTAGGATAACTTATTAATTAGTTTTAATTGGCATATAATCGGATTAGATTAGCATAAGACCCTAACCCCCCCCCCCCCCCTCTAGGGTCGAACAGAAACATGTGGTGCACACCAACCCGGTCCCAAACTCTATGATCGACTCAGAAGGATGAGATATTACTGGCTAACCATAGTAAAGGATGCAGTGGACTATGCCTGATAGTGTCATGCGTGTCAAATACATAAAAATTATATGTACCAACCTCCGGAGCATTTGCACCCAACAACAACATCATGACCATTCGAGACATGGGGAATGGACATTGTAGGTCCTATTTTCCCGCCTTCAGTCAAAGGTGACTGTTTTATTCTGGCAATCACCGATTACTTCTCAAAATGGACCGAAGCAATCCCACTTAAAGAAGTGAAAACGAGCAATATTGTCAAATTTATTAAACACCATATTATATATCGATATGGTGTCCCGAGATGAATAGTGCATGACAATGGTCCTCAATTCGTCAGCAACGCATTCATCAAATTTTACAGTAAATTTGGAATTCAGGATGTTTTGTCAACTGCTTATAATCCCACGGCTAATGGATTGGCTGAAGCTTTTAATAAGACAATTATCAAGATTTTGGCAAAACTTTTAAAAGTCAATAAGCGAGACTAGGACGACAAACTTGGTGAAGCTCTGTCGGCTTATCGTACCACTGTCCGTACGCTAACCGGATCAACCCCATATTCTCTAGTATATGGATGCGAAGCTATCCTTCCTTTGAAAATACAAGTTCCCTCTCTCCGCATCGCTCTCACAACGGGAATGACAACGGAAGAACAACATCAAAAATGCCTCGAAGAGTTAGAGATGTTAGATGAAAAGCGCTTGGAAGCTCAAGAACAAATCGAGTTTTATCAGGCTAGAATTTCTCGGGCTTTTGATAAAAAAAAGTTCGACAAGAAGCTTCATGGAAGGAGACCTGGTTCTTGCCGTTCGGAGACCTATGATTCTTAATTGTAAGAAGAAAGGAAAATTCTAACCCAAATGGGAAGGGCCTCTACAGTCTATTCAAACGGTGCATATCGCTTAATCACCCAGGATGGTAACAAACTCATGATGCCAATAAATGGGAAGTTCCTAAAGAAATACTACCCTTAGTATGTTCAGAATAACCTATTTAAATGGGAAGTTCCTAGAGAATATTGTACAGGGTATTTTTTAGGATAACCCAAGATCAATTGATTACCCTAGATAGAAATAGATCATCTGAGTAATTCCTCCTTAATTATTATGAGAATGATTAAGACTCTTTCACTGTGGTTATCTATTTACTTCCAATATGATTAAAAATCTACCACTGTGATTACTTCGCTGAGATGAGATTCAACGATTGCATATAGTCGATCTTTCCTCACGAGATCTCTATAGTGTAATTGTGGAATACTCAATGAATCACAATCCTTCATCACCAAATCCCTCACCGATCAAGTTATTTAATGGTGGGTCTACTAAAATCCTCCATGGATTAAAATATTTCAAACTTCCACTTGGTCAAACCTTCCTACAGTTAGGACCAAAACAAAAATCCCTTCTCGATTCCTTTCATGAGCGAGAGGTTCTTCTTCAAAAATGAGATTCCCTTTCGACAAACGGAAAGGCCTCAATTCCATTTGAACAATTAAGCTTATAAAAGGTAAAATTGTTTCAATTCCTACTGGGTCAAACCTTCCTACAGTTAGGACCACAACTAAAAGTCTATCTCGATTCTTTTCGTGAACGAGAGGTCTACCTTCAAATTGAATAATCAAACCTTATGATAGTTAGGATTATTCAAACCTATCCAGATTCTTTAAGTGGCGACCCCACTTTAAGTTTCCTTTGCACCAGGAGATAGAATATAGAATTCTTCCTCTCCGATATTGGGTTCATCTCTACAAAAAAAAAGGGACCAGGAGATAGAATATAGAATTCTTCCTCTCTGATTTTAGGTTCATCTCTACCAACAAAAAAGAGACCAGGAGATAGAATATAAAATTCTTTCTCTCCGATTTTGGGTTCATCTCTACCAACAAAAAAAAAAACAGGAGATAGAATATAAAATTCTCCCTCTCCGATTTTAGGTTTATTTTTTTACCAAGAAAATATGACCTGCTTACATTCTGAATCCATGCTTTCCACGCATGGGGGACATTATCTCGATTCCTTATTAGAGATAAGCCTACATCTAACACATGTAGCCTACATATTCAATGTTGTAGTTTAAAGCCTAAGAGAGTTTAATTCTTTTGGCCTAACGTTATATGTGAAACGAATCTAGATAATTCACATACTAGCCCGACTCAAACGATAGTCGGTAAAGGCGCATCAAATCCGTTGATGGCTAAGGGTTTGCCAAAAATCCTATTAGTATTATGCTTATTTATTCTAAACAAGAATGAGTAATCATAATAAAATTTCAATAAGTAAGAGAATTCACTTTCACTTTATTCATAAGAAGAACTTCTAATACGAGAAAAGTGTCACTACAAGAGAAATGTTTTTTAATCTAAACATAGCTTGTAATTACAAATTTGCCCTTCGAGTTTTGAGAGTGCTTCTGCATAAGCTTGCTCAAATTCAGCTTTCAAATTAGCTCGTAAGGATTCCTCGCTGGTGTTCTGAGCCTGGAGAACTGCTTGTTCTGTCTCTGTGAGCCTTTTATCGTGAAGCTCCAGCTGTTGGAATAAGTTTGTTTTAACACGCTCAGCTTCAGCCAAATCCAGTTCCAGGATACCCTCAGCATCTTTAGCTTCTACACGCTCCTTTTCCAAGCGAGCTATATAGGCTCGACGTAGTTCTAAAGACCGGAGTAAATCAGCCTTAGCTTGCACCTTCTTGGCGATACCTAATCTCATCTGGGTTACACGATCTCTCAACTTTTGAAGCTCGAGCTCTGCCGATTTTTGTGAAGCATGCCACTCTTGTAGTCTTAAATCGATTTGGCCCGATACATAAGAAGAAACACCGCTGATCTGAAGATCCTTTAAATATTCAACTTGTTGTTTCAACTGAACCAAATAGGCTTCAATAGAATCTGCCAACTCAGGATACCCATCTTCTTTGATTCCCGACATATGCCGATCGAGTGACCTCCTAAAATGATCAAAAGATGACCCTTGATGAAGAATTTGATCGATCATGAGGTTCATGAAATAGACAACACTTTGGACATCTGAACAAATAAAGGCATTGTCTGGATCCTTATCAGACGTCAAAGCTTTGATGGACTCAAGTAATGATGAAGGAGGCACTACAATAAGAGAGAAGAAAATAAGTACTCAAAAGAATAATTGAATTAATATTCGAGACTTAGAATCCAAAAGCAATAGTAAACTGAAACATACCAAGCTTAACAGAAGAATCTTCAGTATGGCTTTCTCGCCTCAATGATATCAATTCGGATTCTTGAGTAGCTGGGATTGTCTCACGAGCGTCAACCATCGACGTACCCGCTATATTGGTTGATGTGACAGTCAGGTCCTTCGTCAGCGTCGGATCCGAACCTTTGAAATTCTCAGAGGGAAGGAGTAAAGATTCTGCAAACAAGAAAAACACAATGAGTATGCTGGAATATTAATCAAAATTTTGAAATAAACAATTGATAAAACTCACTAATTCTAGATGCAACAATTGTTGATGTACCAACTTCTTCAGCTGGTCTCACATTTGTTGTGACAGGACTAATCTTGGGAGTGGTAGTAGATTCTATCATCATTGGGTCCAAAGGAGTGAGAGGTTGAGACTCAAGAATTGATGATTGAGTATCGGATTTGGTTCCTGCCAACAACAAGAAATCACAATCCTCAGGCTGATCAGATGTTCCAACAATTATAGTAGCATCGGTTTTAGCAACTGGTCCTATAATTTAAATACTTATATGTTTATTTAAAGATCAACTGGTAGAGAAATAATGGGGATTATAGAATAAAATCCTTACCTTCAGAGGGACCCGCTTCAGTTGAATTAACTCCAACCATTGGTCCTGTAGCCGTGTCAGGAAATTTCCCCGATAATAAGTCGGAGATATACTGATGGTCGTCCTCTGAAAGATCAAGAATGAGGTTATGCTCGTTAAGATCCTCGACCTCAGTAGCGTGAGCAGTTTCTCCTTCAGCTGGTTCATTCGTTGTGACATCTATAGGATATACTGAGTCATGAACAATATATATATATATATACTCCATTTCCCCATGCCTCTCTCTCTCTCCAAAATCACAGCAACTCTCTCTCTGTCTTCAACATCTCTCTTCTTCAACCTTCGTCTTCTTCAACCTCTCTCTCTCCAAAATCACAGCAACTCTCTCTTCTTCAACCTTCGTCCTCATGGTTTATGAAATTATTTTGACACTTCGTCTTCACGATCTTCTTCAACCTTCGTCTTCATGATTCAGTGGGCTGTTAAATTATTTTGACGTTTTAATGGTAAGTTTATAAAATTTGTTTGATTTTTCGTCTAAAAGCTTTAGTTTTAACCTTAAAGATCGTAACTTTTTGTTGTAAAAGGTGAAATATTTCACCTTTTAGTCTGAAAAGTTTTTTGTTTTTTGAAGAAACCAGTTGAAAAACGAAGACACGCATAAGTGAATCTAGATTCACTGCAGTGAATCTCGATTCACAGCAGTGAATCCAGATTCAGTATGTGAGGTGTTTGTTTTTTACCATAAAAATCATAATTTTTTGCTGTAAAAGATGAAATCTTTTCATGGTTTAAAATTTTATAGCTTGTTTTTTACCATAAGTTTCTTATTCTTTTTGTTTAAAATTTTATAGCTTGTTTTTTACCATAAGTTTCTTATTCTTCAATATAATCCAGATTCACTGGAGTGAATCCAGATTCACTGGAGTGAATCCAGATTCACTGGAGTGAATCCAGATTCACTGGAGTGAATCCAGATTCACTGGAGTGAATCCAGATTCACTGGAGTGAATCCAGATTCACTGGAGTGAATCCAGATTCACTGGAGTGAATCCAGATTCACTGGAGTGAATCCAGATTCACTGGAGTGAATCCAGATTCACTGGAGTGAATCCAGATTCACTGGAGTGAATCCAGATTCACTGGAGTGAATCCAGATTCACTGGAGTGAATCCAGATTCACTGGAGTGAATCCAGATTCACTGGAGTGAATCCAGATTCAATGGAGTGAATCCAGATTCACTGGAGTGAATCCAGATTCACTCCAGCGAAAGCTTGGATGGTTAGGATGGTTTTTAATGAATTGTTGAAGAAATAAATGCATGTGCTGTAATTTCGAAGAAATAAACGCATGAGTGAATCTAGATTCACTGCAGTGAATCCAGATTCAGTTATGTGAGGTGTTTGTTTTTTACCTTAAAAATCGTAACTTTTTGCTGTAAAATGTGAAATTATATCATGATTTAAAATTTTATAGCTTGTTTTTTACCATAAGTTTCTTATTCTTTTTGTTTTTTATTTTTGCAGATTTGCTATTGTTTGATAACGAGTTTCAGTCCACTGAATCTGGATTCAATTCAGTGAATCTGGATTCACTCTAATGAATCGAGCTTCAATATAATCCAGATTCACTGGAGTGAATCCATATTCACTCCAGCGAAAGCTTGGATGGTTAGGATGATTTTTAATGAATTGTTGTTGTGTTCTTCATGCGAAGATGGAAGATCAAAGCTTGATAGAAGATGGAAGTGAGTTACAGAGAGCAGGAAATGAGTTAGAGAGAGAAATGGGGAAATGGAGAACTCAACAGAGAAGCATTAATGTTGCCAGCCACTATTAATGTAGCGAATTGTTCCACGTGTTGTATTTTTGGTTTCCAATATTGCCAGCCACCATTAATGTAGTGAATTGTTCCAATTTTACCCTTTTAACATTAATGATGTGTATTAAATTTGTCTATATTTACAATTCTGCCATCGAAATGTAGGCCATTGGATTAGATAGATTGGAGGGTTAGGATTGGTTTTTAGTTCTCTAGGTTTTTATTAGAACCTCTCCCTATATATATATATATATATATAATATATATAAAATATATATATAATATATATATAAAATATAATATATATTATAATAAATATATATATATATATAATATATATATATATATATTATAATTATATATATATATATATATATGATCTCAAACGAAATGAAATTAGCCTTACCTTCGTGACATACCCAGTTGATTTCGACAACTCTACTAGATATATCACATAAATATAATATAATATATATATATATTATTATATAATAATATATATATATGACCACACGATATATTATATAATATATATATATATATATAAATATACTATTAATATAATATATATATAAATATATATATATAATATATATATAATATAATAGTATTTTATTTTAAAATGGGATATTTTGAAATGTTTTTTGCTTGTTATGGGTGGTATTTGGTTGTTGTTGTATGCTTTAGGCGGAGTCATTGGCGGGATTTTTCGATATTTAATATATATATTAATATATATATATATATATATAATATATAGTATATAATCTCAAACAGAAAGAAATTAGCCTTACCTTCGGGACTCGGGTTTGATTCGACAACTCTACTTATACCTGCTTCCTTTAGTTTAACTAAAAGGAGATAAAGTGCATAGGTCATTAGAAGAGGTACGCATTCCGAACCACTCATTTTTTAAAATTGCCATCCGAATGGAGAAATACCCATACCTGCGCTTGGAGACGATGGATTAACATTAGAAGTCGACTGAACCCCGGCGAGGTTGTCATCCATTGCGTCGTGCATTTGTTGAATAAAGTTAGGCTCCTCAGTGTCCATAACACCAAGAGAAAGCAATGCCAGTCTGTATCTCTCCTTCTTCTTGACTCCCTATGAAAATCGAGTACGGGATGAGTTTAAATTTTAAGAAGTATGAGAATAGTAAAATGAAGATAAAGATGAATCGTTACTTTGTTCATCTGAAGGAATACTATGAGCAGATGGTTCCTCTAGAGTAGGACGAGGAATATGTGATCGAGATGCGACCTTCTTCCTTCTTTTCAGTGGACGCGCTTCACCTTGAACCTCAGATTTTTCACAATGATACTTGGTACGTAATTCAGTTCTTGGATTAATTTGAGCTTGAGCTCGAGTTGAGGACTGAGAGGCTTGCCTATGAGCGAGAGCCATTGTATCTTCTTCTTCCTCTTCCTCTCCACTAAGGACTTCTACCGTCATCCGATTAGGATATGTCATAAAGACCCTCTCCTTCCGTCTTTTGGTGAGTCATGTGGTTGAGCTAGATCAGCATGATGAGTCCTGTGAGCAACGGAAGGGTTTACATACCCTCTTTCTAAGAAAGAATCGAGGAGACCGGTTGTTTCTTCTTCGTCTTTCTTGCCAACCTCTTCTTCTGTTTCTTCAGAACTTGATTCAGTCTCACCCTCCTCCTCGGAAGTCTCAGTCTCATTAGTCTCAAACTCCTCTTCACTATCAGCCGAGCGGGCAAGTTCTTTCCCCTTTTTGGAAAGCTTGGTAGTTTCTTTTCCTCTGTGTGAAAGTACAGTTTCGCGAACTACTTCTGTTGCACGTCGAGAGGCTATCTCTTCCTCTAATTCAGATATCCTCCTCTTTTGAGTGATAACATTTGCAGCTATCAGCCATTTACAGTAAAGGAAGGTCATCTGCAGAGGAGGCACCTCCAAAGGGAGATCAAACTCAGCATTCGTACAACCGACGATACTCCAAAACCAGGCTCTTGTTCCATCTATAAGTCCACCTCAAACTCGAAGCTGACGGTTCGGATTGCCGATATACAATTGATCATAACCAAATTGATGAGCAAACCGACATGGAAAATAAGGCTCAATACGACAGACATCCTTCTTCCGGAATATCAGATAACCAGGTCGGATGTTCATCAGCCATCTAAAGCAGCCGACATCCAATATCGTGCGGTCCTGCCTTAGTTCTTCAGCATCCAACAGAGTCGCATTATAAGTCCCGGAGAATTGAGGGAAGAAAGGGTAAAACTCCTAACACTTATGGACTTTAAATTGCCTGGATACTTCTGGTCATTGACGTGTGACCTACTTATAACCCTCAAGAATCTGCAACAGAGGGAGGCTTGGATCCACCATCTCAGGAGCCCTCATCAAATCTGGCCAATGAAGCACCAACCAAGTCATCAAATAAGTGTACGGTAACTCCTGATTTGATACGGAGAACTCGACGGAGGGCTTCTTCCCCTCTTAAGTGAATACAATAGCCAATTGTCGTAGCCCACTGTGGATATCAGCTACCATTGCAGGAAGCAAAGACAACCTACGACCTATGGCTAATTGAGTGGCCGGATATAACACTTCAATCGGCATTGCATCGGAGGGCTGATGGGGCACGACACACTTCTTCAGCCATATAGCCAAAAAGCCAGCTAGTAGAGTGGTTAGGTTGATCTTAACACAAGCCTGCCACAAATAAGAATGAAACTTGGTACCGTGAGGAAAGCCGTCTTCTAAATGGAAGGTATAGGATTGTGCATTTGTTCTCTCTAACAATCGGTTAATCTCATCCGGAGTCATGGGAGATAGTTCACATACGGTGTCTGAACGACTCTCAAGATTCTTGAACAGATAATCCGCGAATTGCTTCAAGCTGATCTAGGAAGATCTCTTTTTAGTTTTAGTCTCCATTTCAGCCATAGCTATATGGTAATAGCATGTCAGCTCCCATAAGGTATCATAGGTCACTGTTTTCGTCGAAAGTTGCCTTCATCATTGATTTCATTAAAACTTTAGTCGTTACAAATGAATTCAAATAACGAAAATAAAAATTACAACTTTCTTGAAAATAAACACAAGATCCGTTTATCGTCTCTTGCTTGCGTAGGTCTTTGGCCTGTGACGGGGACGTCGATATCGGTGGACTACCTGGCACTCAGATCTGTTCCAGAAAAATCGGACAGAGCTTCGTCGATCCGTGAGGAGATCTAGAAGCCTGAAGCGCCTATCTCGGCTAAAACGAGATATTTGCTCTTCTTAGGATTACCGGCGAAGGGTAATACTAAGGAACGGACACGGGTGATAAAGAATCTGATGAAGACCTCTCCTCTGTTGAAGCGCTCGACCACTCTTCACTGCAGCAGGGCTTCGCCAACTCTCCAAAAATCTAGATCCTCTAAAAATGAGGCCTTAGGTGGCTATTTATAGGCAATGGGAGCACCTAGGGTGCCTAGACACCCCTGGGGTGTCTAGGAAAAGCCTAGACACCCCTGGGGTGTCTCAGAAAATCCGAGACACCCCTAGGGTGTCTCGAAATTTCCGAGACACCCTTGGGGTGTCTCAGAATTTTCGAGACACCCCTGGGGTGTCTCGGAATTTCTGAGACACCCCTGGGGGTGTTTTGGAATTCCTGAGACGTCCGTTGAGGTGCATTCGATTGTTTTCGCCGTAAATTCTTCGTCCGAACTCGGATTTGAGTGATTCCAAGTGCGTTGGAAGCTTGACGAAGAGTTCTATCTACTCCAATGGTTGGATTATCTGTAGAATGAACGAAACTCGAAGGGCGTTGTCCTTTTTGTGAACATCGCCGGGTTCCCGATTGGCCCAGGTCTTCGTTGTTCCGAAATCCTATCAGCTCACGTAGTTCGTCGATTCACTTCAATCATTCATCGACGTCAATTGAACTCTTTTTGTGAACAGTGCCGGGCTTCCCGATTGGTCCGGGTCTTCGTGATTCCGAAGTCCTATCCGCTCATGTAACTCGTCGATTCACTTCAGTCGTTCGTCGACGTCGATTAGACTCATGTGGATCGGATAGTGACGTTCATCGTCGTTCTTTAACACTGAACCGTTTGTGGAGACCTATAGGCAATTTTCGATGCCTACAGATACCCCCTCCAAAGCGTTCTGGACTCGTTTCTTTTATAGAAGAGGCTGGAATACTTTGGATGTGATTGGTCTAGCCTTCAGTCGGCGTAAGGACCTGTAGTTAGCTTCAACTCTTGGTTCCTTCGATTTTCGGTCTATTCGATGCTTTGACGAATAGCCGAAGTTCTTTCGGCACTGCGTTTATCGCTTGGCCGTCGTCGGAGTCTCGAGTCTGCAGCTGATGAATTGAGTTTGGCTCATGTCATTGAGTTGACTTTGAACTACCTCCGTCACATTGTGTTGACTTAGGGTTTCGGATCACAGTACGTTGACTCTGGTTGCAACGCGTTGACTGGCGTTGACCTAGGGTTACGCGTTGACCGGCGCTGACCCTAGGGTTTCGAATCATCAAACGTTGACTTTTTGGTCGCAACGCGTTGACTGACGGTGACCTAGGGTTACGCGTTGACCGGCGTTGACCCTATTGACTTTTTGGTCGCAACGCGTTGACTGACGGTGACCTAGGGTTACGCGTTGACCGGCGTTGACCCTAGGGTTTTAGAATCGTCAAACGTTGACTTTGGTCGCAACGCGTTGAATGACGTTGACCTAGGGTTACGCGTTGATCGGCGTTGACCCTAGGGTTTTGGATCGTCAAACGTTGACTTTGGTTGCAACGCGTTGACTGACGTTGACTTAGGGTTACGCGTTGACCGGCATTGACCTTAGGGTTTTGAATCGTCAAACGTTGACTTTGGTCGCAATGCGTTGACTAACGTTGACCTAGGGTTACGCGTTGACCTGCGTTGACCCTAGGGTTTTGGAATTGTCAAACGTTGACTTTGGTCGCAACGCGTTGAATGACGTTGACCTAGGGTTACGCGTTGATCGGCGTTGACCCTAGGGTTTTGGATCGTCAAACGTTGACTTTGGTTGCAACGCGTTGACTGACGTTGACCTAGGGTTACGCGTTGACCGGCGTCGACCCTAGGGTTTCGAATCGTCGAACGTTGATTAGTGTGGATTTTAAATCCTTGAACGTTGACTTTTTGTCGCAACGCGTTGACTGGCGTTGACCTAGAGTTACGCGTTGACCGGCGTTGACCCTAGGGTTTCGAGCGTCGTTCGTTAACACAGTTTATACTCGTACGTTTACTAGAGTATACACAGTTTAAGCTCTTAAGGTATTGGAGCACGGCGGTCCCAAGTGTCGGGTTTGCAAGACCAACTGTTAAAGCTGATTCATCTGCATTTGTGGATCTTATTTTAATGTTGTTGGATAATCGAGTCACGAGACCAACTAATAGAGCTGATGCATCAATGACTCATACTTATAGAATTTTTGGTAAATTCTCAGCCATCAACGGGTGCATGCGGATTGTTTAAGTCCGTTCCACATGTGACGTTAAGCTAAAAGAGTTAACCCTTTTAGTGCTACGATATTGAATACGTAGACTTCGTCTTTCTCACGGGAATAGACTACCCGGCAACGCGTGTTAGGCGCTGACTTATCCTTACTTAGGATTCAGGATAAAAATCCCCAGACTCGGATTCTGGTGTCTTCTTCAATCGGTAAAAGACTAAACCGGCAACGCGTGTTAGGCGTTGACTCATCCCTCCTTAGGCTTCGGGATGAAATTCCCCAGACTGGCATTCTGATGTCTTCTTCAATCGGTAAAAGACTAAACCGGTAACGCGTGTTAGGCGTTGACTTATCCCTACTTAGGCTTCGGGATAAAATTCCCCATGCATAAAAGGCATGGATTATGGTGTTATTAACAACAATCTGCCACAATGTTGAATATGTGGTCTTTTTTCCTTTTTACGGTCAAAGACTAACCGGCAATGCGTGTTAGACATAGACTTTGGGATTTTTGGCAAACCCCCAGCCATCGACGGGTTTGACGTGCCTTTACCGATTACCGTTTGAATCGGGCTAGCATGTGAATTATTAAAACCTGTTTCACATGTAACGTTGTGCTAAGAGAATTGCTTCTCTTAGACTTAATTCTATGATTTTGAATACATAGACTTCGCCCTTGTTACGAGAATAGACTACCCGGCAACACGTGTTAGGTGTTGACTCATCCCTACTTAGGCTTCAGGATAAAATTCCCCAAGTTTAGACCTTGGTGTCTTTCTCAATCGGTGAAAGACTAAACCGGCAACGCGTGTTAGGCGTAGGCTTATCTCTATTTAGTACCTGTGAGGCACAGATTTTGGGAGTTGAAAAAGGTGGTGTCTTCTCTTGGGGCAAAGACGAACCCGAAATGGGAGAGGAAGAATTTTATATTCTATCTCCCGATACTGAAGAAGAAGAATTTTATATTCTATCTTCAGCTGAAAAGGAGACTCGAGGTGTGATCTCCACCCCCAGAATCCGGAAAGGTGAAACAAAAAGTGGGATCTCCACTCTGAGAATCGAAAAGATTCAGATAACCCTAACTGTCGGAAGGTTTGATTACCGAACTAAAGACGAATTTCTCATTTATCGAGAGTGAATTATGGTTTTGACCCTAACTGTAGGAAGGTTTGGCCAAATAGGGGTTTGAGGTGACCCTAACTGTAGGAAGGTTTGATCACTCGATTTGAAAGTGGACCTCTCGTTCATGGAAGGAATCGAGAGGGGAATCTGGCTTTGGCCCTAACTTTTATAGGTTTGACCAGAAAGCGAAGAGAGTGGAATACGGGTAGACGATCTTACCTTTTATAGGCTTGATCGCTCAATTTAAAAGTGGACCTCTCGTTCATGGAAGGAATCGAGAGAGGAATTTGGCTTTGGTCCTAACTTTTATAGGTTTGACCAGGATTATATCCGGACTCTAAACTATGAAAGTTTTGACAGTGCCGAACATATGTTGGAAGTTTGAAATTTGATAGAATTTTGGTGGTCCCAACCGCTCAATTAGTCTGATCGCGTAAGGGACTTAGTTGTTCATCACTTTGTTTCAGATTAATCGGGTGATCCCTAAGATATTAACATTCTTTGCGGGAACTTCCGCGTTACACGATTATCCACCCCCAAGCTTTACTTGCAAAATTGGGCGTAACGGGGAGTGCACGTTTGCCTCCATCGCAATGTTCAGGTTATCTTTGAGTAAATATAATGATTCTCTAGCGAACTCCCGTTACATAACAATCAATCTACCCCCACAGCTTCCTCGTGCGGACTGTGGTTTCGGATATTATTCCAGTTACTTGATGGCGGGGTATCCTTAATGAAATTAGGTAACTATTTCTCCAGGAACTTCGCCGTCAAAAGTGGCGAACAGTTTAGACTCATATACCTATTGGAGTATGTAGGGGCAGTTATAAACCTCATGCACTGTTAGAGGCTTGAAGGAAGCAGTTTATACTCGTATACTCTTCGGAGTTGAGAAGCGCGTGTTATCATCGTAATACTCTTCGGCAGTCTTGAGAAGCAGTTTTATACTCGTATACTCTTCGGAGTGTTAAGAAAGCAGTTGTCATACTCGTAATACTCTGTCGAGTCTTGCGTTTCTCAAATGGCTTACCCTAAGGCGTTTATAAAGCACGCCTTGGTGGGATGCAAGGATGTCCTCGCTGTGATCATGCCGCCAGTTACTGGTATCCCGCAGTATTTGTCATGCTTTCCCTCCTGATTGACGATAGGTGGTAGCTTGATCTTGTTGTTTTTCAAGGAGGGATTCGAAGATGGCTGGAATGTCTTCGTCCTTGAAGGAATACTCTTTTTGGAGTTTTGGTTCCGAAGTCTTTTGCTGCCTTCGGGATTGCTGTTGTGACCTTGATTGTTGAGGCGCCTTTTGTTGCCGCTGTTGTGGTTGCGCTTGCACCTCGAATGTTTGATTCGCGTCCACAGCATTCGCGTGTGCTTTTCCCTTAGGGACAAAGTTCTGTTGCGGAGCGTTATTTGCTATTGGGCCCCTTTCTGCCTTCTTCCTCTTAAGGAATCGCTCGGCTCGTTCCCCACGCACCTTCAGGTCCTTCCAGGTCTTTGGCGGTGCCATTCCCATGGCTTCCAGGATGTCCAATGAAAGATTGTTATGACAGGTCTCGAGGATGAAATCTTCGCTGATTGGATCCCTACAATTCATTGCTTTATTTCGGAACCTCTTCACAAAGTTTTCGACTGTCTCCCCACTCTTCTGCTTCTCATCAAACAGAGTGCCGATTGAGACCTCAGTGTCGTCGTCGAAGAAGTTCGTCAGAAACATATCCTCCATGTCGTACCAGTCGAAGGCTGCTCCGCGAAGAGTGCCGACGAATGACCGCACCATAAGAGGTTCATTCCCAGAAATGATTCCTAAATGAGACTTAAAATATATTAAGTGTTGGGTAGGGGAACCCTTTCCATCAAACGGCGTAAAGTTGATTAAATTGAACTTTGCCGGATATGGAATTGATTCCCACTCCCTTGGGTATGGACATGGTATGCCGGACCTTTTCACTTCTTGAGCATTCATCAACGCGTTGATTTTGCTCTCCAAGTCCTTCATCTTATTGTCTTCACTCGTACCTGTCTTCGAGTGGCTTTGGGGAGAGGTAACGTGGTCCTCTTTTGTATTATCATCCACGGGACCGCTTCCATTGTCGTTGTTGACAGGAGGGATATTTATGTTGACATTATTCCCTTCCCGTTCATTCTCATCTTGATTCTGATTATGGTGTCGAGTGGGTTCTCCCTGGTGACTTGTCAGAGCCGCGATTTGCTGGTCATGCATCTCTCTCATTTGCTGCATGGCCATCTCCATCTCGAACTTGAAACTTTCCTTCTGCCTAGCCAGGGCATCTTCAAGCATCTTGGTTACTTGTTCGGCGCTGATCATGAGTGATTCGTAAGGTTGCCCCACACTAGACGCCGTGTCATCGGATGCTATAGCCGAGCAGGAGTCTGAATCAGCCTCTGACACCTCTTCTTCCGAAGGAAGTCCTTTCTGCATTCTTTGGTAATTCTTTCGCCTATTGACCCCTGACCGCAACCAAGTCATGCGCTAGGATGCTTCGGCAAGTTGGTCTGAGCTAGAGGGTCGTGTCGATCCGCATCTGCCGGTCATATTAACAGATACTTCTAGGTACTCGTCCTCTTGGCGAACGAACTTCTTCCCACGAAAATGCCTTGGCTTGGAAATCCTCTCGAATACCGAGATTCTCTTTGGGGTTTTAGAACAGCAGCATTCTGACAACACCGCCTTGATGATGTTGGCACACGGACAGTGAGGTTCCGTGTCTCGAGCATCTCTCTTTCGAGACTTACTCGTATCCCCAGCTCTATAGTACAACTCATCAGTTTGATAACTGGAGCAACCCATAGAGTGTTGGCATGTCTTCCCAGGTATAACACAATCATCATCAGACGAATGTGTTTCCCTCTGGGGATATGACGCTTTGTTAGCGTTTTCAAAAGTCGCTCGTTCAAGTCTACGCTTTTGCGAGCGTAAAAACTTAACGGGCTCTTGAACTTCGACACGCAACCCAATGCGGTCGGTAACAGGGGCTTTCCCTTTGTTATCTTTTTTGGAGGGATTAACACGACCCCCAGTCTGGTTCGTAATTCGGGGACCTTTCAACGTACCCAATCGCTCCTTGACCGGTGCTTTACCTCGGTTCTCCGGTAAGGGACCGAGGCGACCTTTCAAAGGAACCCTGGATCTTGAAGGATCCATGATCTTACCTGACTCCGCCGGAGGTGCGGGGGCAGGGGGACAGGATCTGATGAAGGTTGGACAGCAACATCGTCCGCTCTTGTCTTAGGCGCTGGCTTTGCCTTTAGCCCCCACACCTGCTTGAGTTTTGACGGATTCTTGACCGTCTCTTCTTTTTGCATCTCTTCCGCTTTCTGCAGAAGGACTCGGGCATGCGCAAGCAATGCGCTGCGTTTCTTGATTCGCTCTTCGAGGGTTGAGCGAGTCCTCGTGACACGAACCCATTTGTTCGTTTCTACCTTGGAGGAGGAGTTGGTTATGCGCAGTTGTTGCTCTTGGCGCTGTCTGGACTTTAGATCCACATTATAGCGGATCCCGTCCATCGGCTCCAAAGCCTTGGCCAGCTGACGAGCAAGGCGTTGACACCGTCTTTGCCGTGCTCTCTTTGACAATGCTGGAGCGTCTTCAGTAGCCATCTTCTCGGCGGAGGAGAAGTCCGGATCTGCGGTCTCGACCACGTTGGACGAGGGGCATGGGTGCAGCAGCAGCGAGGGGATCTCGGATGTTAGAGCCGACGGTCCCGCGAACGCCTTTGGAAGAGGAGGTCTTCGTGTGCCTATTTGGAGAGGCGGATCTGGAGGAGGAGGAAGAGAGGTACTCTTCAAACTTTTGTTGATCGAACTCGTATTCGATCTCTTCATTCACCCGGATCTTGAATGTCGGTTGCGTCACGACAGCCTCGGCAGCGAGGCTGTTGGCTCCCACTGTGGTCGCCAGTTTGTTTTCGTCGAAAGTTGCCTTCATCATTGATTTCATTAAAACTTTAGTCATTACAAATGAATTCAAATAACGAAAACAAAAATTACAACTTTCTTAAAAATAAACACAAGATCCGTTTATCGTCTCTTGCTTGCGTGGGTCTTTGGCCTGTGACGGGGACGTCGATATCCGTGGACTACCTGGCACTCAGATCTGTTCCAGAAAAATCGGACAGAGCTTTGTCGATCCGCGAGGAGATCTAGAAGCCTGAAGCGCCTATCTCGGCTAAAACGAGATATTTGCTCTTCTTAGGATTACCGGCGAAGGGTAATACTAAGGAACGGACACGGGTGATGAAGAATCTGATGAAGACCTCTCCTCTGTTGAAGCGCTCGACCACTCTTCACTGCAGCAGGGCTTTGCCAACTCTCCAAAAATCCAGATCCTCCAAAAATGAGGCCTTAGGTGGCTATTTATAGGCAATGGGAGCACCTAGGGTGCCTAGACACCCCTGGGGTGTCTAGGAAAAGCCTAGACACCCCTAGGGTGTCTCAGAAAATCAAAGACACCCCTGGGGGTGTTTTGGAATTCCTAAGACGTCTGTTGAGGTGCATTCGATTGTTTTCGCCGTAAATTCTTCGTCCGAACTCGGATTTGAATGATTCCAAGTGCGTTGGAAGCTTGACAAAGAGTTCTATCTGCTCCAATGGTTGGATTATCTGTAGAATGAACGAGACTCGAAGGGCGTTGTCCTTTTTGTGAACATCGCCGGGTTCCCGATTGGCCCGAGTCTTCGTTGTTCCGAAATCCTATCAGCTCACGTAGTTCGTCGATTCACTTCAATCGTTCATCGACGTCAATTGAACTCCTGTGGATCGGATAGTGACGTTCATCGTCGCTCTTTAACACTGAACCGTTCGTGGAGACCTATAGGCAATTTTCGATGCCTACAGTCACAGCCGACCGATCCTTAACCCTATTCAACTGACTGACCATCAGGAAGAATTCTTGGTACAGAACATCACCCATGGGCAATCCCGATACCTTCATCATCTCATGTAATGGTAGTCCGAGCTCCCCGTTCTTAGTGTAGAAAGTATTAGTGTCAGAATTATAAATCTTGAACAAAACAAAAAAATGGTTGATGCTGATCTGTAGACCATACTTGCTGGCGTGAATAGGGACTGACAACCATAGCTCCGTTAATTCTCACCCCTAACGGTTTAATACATACCGAGTCATTCTCGTCCACCATTTGTCTCCAAAATAGTGGACCCACCCGTAGCATCTGAACTTCTTAATGGGGGAGTTCTCTTCCTAACACAGCCAACCTATTCTTTACAATGTTTGCCTTCGCCGCCCTCTCATTCTGGGGCAAGTTATCCTGACCTAAAATACCGGGATTAAGTCCTCGCACAGAAGCTCTGTCGCTAGAACCCAAAGTGAAGGCGTCTCTACCGATAAAACCACAATAGACACGTTTGTGGTTTTTCATCAATCTCCAAAACATTTCCCAACCCACTGCCTGATTTCTGAACTTCAAAAGGGAATGATCCCAAGGAATCCAAGGTAGATACAAGAATGTCGACTCATTCCCATGCAACCACTATGCGGATCTGTAGGAAATAACCTCTGGGTCCTTTAAAGCATTACCAAACAAGAAATCTGGCTTTCTCACACACAGATTTGAGTCTTGCTCTGAAATTAAAGCTGCATCAGTGATCAACCATCGCAGGACACGACAATCACCTCGTCGCAGAATCTGTATTGTTTCCTCATTATAATCCGAGTTGAACTGAGGAGCTGACTCGACTAACGGGATTCCCTCATAATAAGAATAGGTGGCACTACTTTGACCCATGACCTCACTAGCAGGGAAGATTATAGAAGGGAAATGGATTAAAAGGGAAGAAATACACATAAATTGTGTAAGAATAGTCCTAAAATTTTAGAGAAGGTGGTATATCTTGTTCCATAAGATAAAATCACCATCTCATAATAGGTGCGACGATTTTTATTTACCACACGTATAAAAGGGATATGCGTTACTATGCATGAGCATTATAACGGCATATCGGAGCCTTTCAAAAGAAATGAGATAATATAAAATCGCTCCTGTATACTCTGAAGTGTGTCTTGTCCAAGCAAAACAAACACTTTTCAGCATCGATCCCCTCAAAGGAGGATACCAGCTCTTCCTGGATGCATCTCAAAGGATGACAAACGAGGTTTTATATGCGAAAATAGATAAGATACATATAAAGTCGATAAAATGCGATATTTAAATTCGTAGAAGAATAAAAGGAATATACCTCCGTAAGAAGTGGCAGCGGGATCAACCCTCTCAGCAGTCTGCGAAGCCGAGCGGCCTCGGGAAACTCAAGATCTCCTTGGCGACATAGTGAAAATATAATCTCTATCGAAATCCTGCAAGAAAATTAGGGTTTTGGGGTTAGAATTGACAAAGAGATCACCAAATACGCCCAAAGGACTGCATGCGTGGAGAAAAGTAAAGAAAATTAAAATTTTAGAACAAAATTAGAGGGACAACAAACCTAAGGAAATCCTTCGAATATTGAGAGAAATCTCTCTCCAAACAAGAGCCCTACCCAAATCAAGGACGAAGAGAGGAAGAAGAGGCCAAAAACTTGCCAAAAATTGCTGGAAAATCGTCAAAAAGCCACTAAAAATAAAAAAACAATCGACGTAAAGTCAACAGAAACCCTAAGTCGGAGTTTTATACCCTCGACTCGACTGTCGGAGATAGTCTTGACTATCTCGAGTAGCGAGACAGTCGTAACTGTCTTGGAAATTTCTGAGACAATTAGGACTGTCTCGACCAAAATGTGCAATTTGGTGGTATTTGATCAACCTCGACCGATGTACAATACATACGAAAACTCCAAGGAGTATACGAGTATAAACTATTCTCTATGCTCCAACACCTTAAGAGCCTAAACTGTATAGACTCCAATTAACATACGAGTATAAACTGTGTCTCTATCAAAACAAGGTACAGATCAATTCCAAGTCAAAGGACAATCCCTGTTAATTCATTATGAACAGGATGAGCAGTTCATTGTTAACCCAACGACACGAGCTAATTCAAAAATCAATACACTAGCTTCAGTTCAAGATTTCGACAATGGTCAGGCGATAAACGCATCATCAAGAAATTTTAGTTATTTAATAACAACTGAATAGACTGAAATATGGAGAAGTCAATGAATCGAAGTAGAAGTGCATCATATCTAAAGTATTCTAGACTTATCTATAAAAGATTGAGACTGAAATACTTTGGAGGGGGTATCTGTAGGCATAAAAAATTACCTATAGATCATCACACACAGCTCCAGATAGGGAGAAAGTGATAAACGTCACCATCTAAGTTGCAGAGGAAATCATCCAAAGATCAAAAGAAACAGTCTTAAGCTATCTCACATGTGAGACAGTGTTGACTGTCTAACACACGAGACAGTGATGAAGGGTTCAGAAACCACTGATGCAAATGCATGACACGTGACCATTAACTGTTAAATAATGTGGGAGACGTTGTGGGCGAGAATCACGTCGATAACTATCAAAATAACTGAGTTTATAACATGGGAGGGCGGTTATAGAAGAAACTGCTGGGCAGTTTAGACTTTCCGAGACAGTCATGGCTGTCTCGGAAGCCAAAGCCGAGACAGTCACAACTGTCTCGGCCGTTGAGACAGTCCCAACTGTCTCGCAAGCACAAATCTCCTATGATATTTTATTTTCAGTTAAACTTTCCTAGAGGCTATAAATACCCCCTAGGACCATTAGTGACGAAGATCGAAGCACAGAGAGCAAATAGAACAGAAAGACTTGAGCTTTTGGTGAATTTGAGCAAGAGAAAGAGAGTCTTCATTCCTCACAAACTTTAAAAATGCTTTTGATGATTCCTTGAGATCTAAGCTTCAACTTGATCTTGAGGGTTCATCTTACTTTGATAAGATATTCATTGTAACTATTCTTGCTTCTAAACGAAGGAAGAATCCCTAAAACCTCTACGATTCAACCAAAATCTATAATTTGATGGTCCACGGTCTAACGCACCCCCAACACAGGCGAAGATCTGACAAAAGCAGAAGTCGATAAATGATTTTTGTGTTATTTTCTAGAAAGTTGCAGTTTTCTTATTTTTATTGTAATTCATTGTAAACGACTGAAGTATTAATGGATTCCACGATGAAAACAACATGAGAAAGGTGACACAAGTAATCCAACACTTAGAGGAGTGTTCCTTGTGGGATTAACAATCGTGTATTGTAAACGTTATCGGTGAACGTTAAAAATTATTATTTTGTAGTTCGTGTTGATATAATAGAGATCTCCTCCAGGTGAGGAGCAAAGATGTAGGTCGTGGGTTGACCGAACTGAAAACACCCTAGAGGAGGGTGAATAGGATTTATGCTAATCTTATTAGATATTAATGCTGATTACAACTTACTAACAAATATATCCTAACAATATTAATATATAATAGATTAAGGCAAGGATATATGAACAAACAATAATTAAACATGAGCGATAGTGCACAAAAAACAATAACAAACACACGATATATTCACGGAGTTCGGTTAACCACTTAACCTACGTATTCGCTCCTCACCTCAAGGAGATCTCCACTATCACAACCAGGTTTTCTATGCTCACCCGAATAATGTTTACCCATCACAAATCGGTTTTCTAGTTTACCAAAAACTTCACAACTTACACACTTGTAATCACACTCTACACTCTCTAAGTGTTGGCCTAGCCCGTGTCACCTTCCTAAAGTGTTCGGAATTACAACTTCTTACTAGGCTTTACTATCGACCCCACTCCTCTTGGAACTGACCCTGTCTCTCACCACATATTTCTCTCGGTTTACAAGTGTAATACAACGTGTAACTCATAATAAGGCCCAAATACAAGATTTTGTTCTCTACAATAGATGAGAACATAATATAAGCTCACTCTCACAATATCATAATCCCACAACCACATATATGATGTATGAAATACTAAAAGCTCAAATAAGGTGTATGTGATAAAATGAGTATAAATAAAATCTAACTCAATTAGCAAACTAGCAATGAAAGGAATATGAAAATCAGTAACAATTGTTTGGAGCAAAAGTTGATTTTTTCATTGTTAAACTCATTACAACTTCTTTCATTACAATAAGTTCAAAAAGTAACGTAAAGTTGATCTTTTTATAAGATCTCTTTACACTATGAAAAATAAAGATTACAACTTCTTTCAAACAACACACAGATCCTATTTGTTAGTCTCTGTTTGCGTAGGATCTTTACCTGTGCCGGGGACGCGTTAGTCTGTGGACCATCACGGATCAGATCTAGTTAATAGAAAAAGTGAATTAATGCTCTTACTTTACAACCAAAGCCTATAAATACAAGCCTAAGGTCTTCATTTAAAGAGATTTAAAACGCTAAAACCAAAGCCTATAAATACCATCCGCAGTGAATTAATGCTCTTACTTTACCGAATTGATTTAGGAATAGCTTCAAAGCAGTTGGGGAGGTTCTGGAATGAAAGAATCCCGAAAAACTATCACAAAATGTGTTTTCAGGAGTTTCTGGGAGCGCAAGAAGCACCATCTCTGGTGAACAACGGAGCCGATCGAGGACACTACTGGCACACGCCACACCATGTTTGGGAGTGGGGGGGCAGAGGTTGCCGGCCACTGACCCCGCCGATAGATGGAGAGGTAGGCGTCAGAGACGAGAGTCCACCCTGCAACTAATCAAAGAAGACGACCGCTAGACCCGACGCCATTACTGCTGGCCACCAGCGAGCCAGGACGGCTTAGCAAAGCCCAACATGTGAACGTAGGCCGCCGGACAAGCAGAGGACGGAGAGGAGCGGGAGGCTCCTGCATTCGAGCCCGAGTGCGGCAAGCCAGCATTTGTGGCTTGGCCTTGGGCCGCAGCTACTGGATTTGACGGCGAGGACCGTTTTGAAGCAACTCGACCGTTAGGGGCTTTTCTGGTTCATTTTGGTTGGACTTGTTTTACCGTTGCGCGCATTTTGTTATTTTGTTGACTTGTCTGCTTCACCGATTCACTTTTTGCATTTCGTTGGCTTGGAGACGACTGATGGGCATGCAGGCTACTTGGAGCTGGCTGATGAGCGTGTGGAGTTATAACCATTTCATCAGCGATTCGCCATTTTGTTGTTTCGACGGTTCGTTGCTGCGTCATCTGACGATCGTGGCTTGATGACTCGTCATCTCGAGCTACGTTCGGGAACCTATAGGTAATTTTTGATGCCTACAGATACCCCTCCAAAGTGTTTTAGTCTCGTTTCTTTTATAGAAGAGCATGAAATACTTTGGATGTGATAGGCCTCACCTTCAATCAGTTTTAAAGGACTTATAATTGGCTTTAGTTCTTGACTTCTTCAATTCTCAGTCTATTTAGTATTTTGTCGAATAGTTGAGATTCTATCGGTGCTGCATTTATCGTGTGACCGTTGGTGAAGCCTCAAACTGAAATTGATGTATTGATTTCTGATCTTAGCTTGTGTCGTTGAGTCAATGTTGAACTGACTATCTTCATCGGGGATTCATATCTAAATTACGATTGAACTCACTAGGATCATCCTTTGACCTAAAATTAATCTGAGTCTTGTTTTGGCTAAAAATTGTCGACACATTGACCTTTATCGCAATATGTTGACTGGCATTGACTTTTCCTCATAAAGCTTTGACCTGCGTTGACCTTCATTGCAACACGTTGACCGATGTTGACTTTCCTTGCAACGCGTTGACCAGCATAAATATCGAGGCTATAGGACTAATTATTGGGACTTGGTTCTTCTGTAGGTATGGATTTTACCCTTACATCTGTTAGTTATTTATTTAACCACAGGGGAGTTTTGGTTGTAGGATCAGCTTTTGGAGCTGATACGGCTATCATTGCAAATTCTTTCAAAGTTCCTCATGAAGACTTCGACTGAAATTGATATTGTCTCGGGTGCTTAAGTCACGAGACCAACTGATAAAGTTGGTGCGTCAATGACTATCGGTCTTATTAGACTTTTGGTAAATCTTCATCCATCAACAGATTTAATAAGCCTTTACCGATTACTGTTTGAGTCAGGTTAGCATGCGGATTGTCTAAGTTCGTTCCGCATGTAACGTTGTGCTAAAAGAGTTCCCTCTCTTAGACTTAGTGCTATGATATTGAATACATAGAATTCACCCTTGTTACGGAAATAGGCTACCCAGCAATGCGTATTGGGCGTTGACTTGAACAAACCTTTGATCTCGGGTTATCCTTAAGAATATTATGTGTAATATTCTCTAAGAAATTTTCTTTAGAAATAAGGGAAACAGTTTAGACTCGTATACCCATTAGAGTATCACAGAGAAGTGTTCGCGGGAAAATTTGTTGCTTTCTTCATTAATGATTCCATTGTACACTTTTGTAATAGTCTATCGATTACAAAGATCCGGTCTTTTTATAAGATCCGGTTACAACGAAAATCAAATTGAAAAGAAATGAAAATTACAACTTTGTTTCCTTGTTTGTCGAACGAATCGCGAGCTCCTGTTTTGCGGTCGCTCGCTTTGTGGGTTCTTTGCCTGCACCGGGGTTGTTTGTCGTGGACCACCGCGCGATCTAGATCCGGTCGGATCTACGCAGTACAACGGGTATTATTTCACCAAGGAAATAATAGCCGGGGAGGATTGTTTCACCAAGGAAACAATCGTCCAAGTCTCGGGATCTAAGACCAAGCTTAGATCCGGAGTGTAGCAACGTAGATCTGAGATCCGATCCTCTCGAACACCTGCCTTATTTGACGTTGATGATCGCCGAGCACCAGATCTGGATGAGCAAGCCACCGAGCCACCTTGGTGGCTCGGTGAGCCGCCTCGGTGACTTGGTTTCCGAGCCCCTCCGGGTGTTTGGTTTTCTGCTGTTTTCCACCTTTGGGTTCTGTCCGTGATTCGGTTGATCCAGACTCTGATTTGATTCCTGATTTGGCAGTAAGTCGGATTCCTGATTTGGCAGTAAATCCACTTCTGAGTTCGAGTCCGAAACCGATCTTGATTCGATCGTGATTCGTCCGAGTATGCCCTTGGTTGGATGACTCGTTGACTCTTCGAACACTTGGCTTGATCCCGCACGCGAATGGACGTATTCCGTTGCTTGCGTGCGATTAGTCAATCTCGTTGCCTCGTTGGTTTGTCGGTTTGTGCCGAGCTGAGCTAAGGGACCTATAAGCAATTTTATATGCCTACAGATACCCCCTCCAAAGTATTTCAGTCTCGTTCTTTTATAGAAGAGTCTGGAATACTTTGGATATGATTGTCCCCACCTTCAGTCGGTGTAATGGGACCTTGGAATGACTTCCGTTCTTGATTCCTTCAATTCTCCAGGCTATTCGGTGCTTTGTCGAATGTCTGAAAGAGTTTCGGTGCTGCATTTATTGTCTGACCGTTGTCGGAATTTTGAACTTTGAAGTCGATTCCTGATTTAGCTGACCATCGATTGTTGGCGTCGAGTCTTTATCTGCAACGCGTTGTCCGGCGTCTTATTGTTTGAGTTATCCCTAAGAATATTTATAGAAAACATTCTCCAGGAACTTCTCAAAAATTAGGGAATAGTTTATACTCATATACCTTATTGGAGTATTTAAGAAGCAGTTTATACTCGTATACTTTTCGTAGTATTGATTCTTTCATTGCAACGCATTGATCGGCGTTGACCTAGGGTTACGCGTTGTCCGGCGTTGACCTTAGGGTTTTGGACGTCGTACGTTGAATTTTTTGCTTGCAACGCGTTGACTGGCGTTGCCCTAGGGTTATGCGTTGACCGGCATTGACCCTAGGGTTTCGAACGTCGTTGGATGCTCAGGTCACGAGACCAACTAATAAAACTGATGCGTCAGTGACCCCGTATTTATAGGATTTTTGCCAAACCCTCAGCCATCAACGGGTTTGAGAAGCCTTTACCGACTACCGTTTGAGTCGGGCTAGCATGCAGATTATTTAAACCCGTTCCGCATGTGACGTTACGCTAAAAGAGTTAACCCTTTTAGTGCTACGATATTGAATACGTAGACTTCGTCTTTCTCCTGTGAAAAGACTAAACAACAACGTGTATCAGACGTTGACTTAGGGATTTTGGCAAATCCTCAGCCTTCAACGGATTTGACATGCTTTTACCGATTACCGTTTGAATCGGGCTTACATGCGGATTGTCTTAAATCCGTTCCGCATGTGACGTTGTGCTAAAGGAATGAACTCCCTTAGACTTGATGCTACGACTTCGAATACGTAGACTTCGTCTTTCTCACGGGAATAGACTACCCGGCGACGCGTGTTAGGCGTTGACTTTAGGATTTTTGGCTAACCCCAAGCCTTTAACGGATTTGATTAGTTTGAGTCGGGCTAGCATGCGGATTGTTTAAGTCCGTTCCGCATGTGACGTTGTGCTAAGAGAGTTAACGCTCTTAGTGCTACGATATTGAATACGTAGACTTCGTCTTTCTCACGGGAATAGACTACCCGGCGACGCGTGTTAGGCGTTGACTTTGGGATTTTTGGCTAACCCCCAGCCTTCAACGGATTTGATTAGCCTTTACCGACTACCGTTTGAGTCGGGCTAGCATGCGGATTGATGAAATCCGTTCCGCATGTAACGTTGCGCTAAGAGAGTGAATTCTCTTAGACTTTGTGCTATGATGTTGAATACATAGGGTTTACCATTGTTATGGGAATAGGCTACCCAGCAACGTGTATTAGACGTTGACTTATCCCTACTTAGGCTTCAGGATAGAATACCCCAGAATCGAACTCTGGTGTCTCTTTTCTACGGGAAAAAGACTAAACCGGCGACACGTGTTAGGTGTCGACATATCCTTTCTTAGGGTTCAGGATGAAATTCCCCATGCGTGTGAGGCATGGATTTTGGTGTTATTAATAACAACCTGCCACAATGTTGAATATGTGGGCGGATGTTCTTTTTAACGGTTAAGAACTAACCGGCAGCGCGGGTTAGGCACAGACTTATCCTTGCTTAGGTTTCAGGATAGAATACCCCAGAATCGAACTCTGGTGTCTTTTTGTGCGGAAAAAGACTAAACCGGCAGCGCGTGTTAGGCGCAGACTTATCCCTGCTTAGGATTCGGGATAAACTTCCTAGTACCTGTGAGGCACAAATTTTGGGATTTGAAAAAGGTGGTGTCTTCTCTTGGGGCAAAGACGAACCCGAAATGGGAGAGGAAGAATTTTATATTCTATCTCCCGACAATGAAGAAGAAGAATTTTATATTCTATCTTCAACTGGAAAGGAGACTCGAGGTGGGATCTCCACCCCCAGAATCCGGAAAGGTGAAACTGAGAGTGGGATCTCCACTCCGAGAATCGAAAAGATTCGGATAACCCTAACTGTCGGAAGGTTTGATTACCGAACTAAAGATGAATTTCTCGTTTATCGAGAGTGAATTATGGTTTTGACCCTAACTGTAGGAAGGTTTGGCCAAACAGGAGTTTGAGGTGACCCTAACTGTAGGAAGGTTTGATCACTCGATTTGAAAGTGGACCTCTCGTTCATTGGAGGAATCGAGAGGGGATTTTGACTGTGGTCCTAACTGTAAGAAGGTTTGACCAAGTGGGTGTTTTGAGACAATCCTAACTGTAGGAAGGTTTGATCGCTCAATTTGTGGACCTCTCGTTCATTGGGGGAATCGAGAGGGGATTTTGACTGTGGTCCTAACTGTAAGAAGGTTTGACCAAGTGGGTGTTTTGAGACAATCCTAACTGTAGGAAGGTTTGATCGCTCAATTTGTGGACCTCTCGTTCATTGGGGGAATCGAGAGGGGATTTTGACTGTGGTCCTAACTGTAAGAAGGTTTGACCAAGTGGGTGTTTTGAGACAATCCTAACTGTAGGAAGGTTTGATCGCTCAATTTGTGGACCTCTCGTTCATTGGGGGAATCGAGAGGGGATTTTGACTGTGGTCCTAACTGTAAGAAGGTTTGACCAAGTGGGTGTTTTGAGACAATCCTAACTGTAGGAAGGTTTGATCGCTCAATTTGTGGACCTCTCGTTCATTGGGGGAATCGAGAGGGGATTTTGACTGTGGTCCTAACTGTAAGAAGGTTTGACCAATTGGGAATTTTACGTCCAGACTCTAACAGAGAGAGCGTTGAGTGCACAGACACGGTGAGGATTTGAATGGGAGTTCTAATTCATTACATTGCTGTGGTTTTTGGGAACTTCCCGTTACATAAATCGTCCACCCGACATTATTATCAATTACCTAACCGGGTTATCCTGAAGAATATTAGCTTAATATTCTCCAGGAACTTCCCGTCAAAAGTGGGGAAACAGTTTAGACTCATATACCTATTGGAGTATCAGGGAGTAGTTTAACCTCTTATACCGGTCGGAGGATTGAGAAACAGTTTATACTCGTATACTCTTCGGAGTGTTGCCGTTCTCAATTGGCTTACCTTAGCGTTATGACGCCGGCCTCAACCAAGGTCCGAATGCTATTCTTGAGAGTAAAGGAATCCTTGGTGGGATGAACGACCCTCCTGTGGTATGCACAGTACTTTGGGTCCGTAGTGTTGTCAGCTTCCTCCTGATTTGTGATAGGTGGTAGCTTGATCTTGTTACCTTCAAGGAGGGATTCGAAGATGGCTGGAACGTCTTCGTCCTTGAAGGAATACTCTCTTTGGAGTCTCGGACCCGAAGTCTTTTGCTGCCTTCGGGATTGCTGTTGTGACGCTTGATTAGCACCACCAGTAGCTGCAGGTGTTTTGCCCTTACCACGAGAGGCGAAGTTTGAGTCCAGAGGATTAGCCGTCGGTAGGTTCCTCTCGGCCTTCTTCCTTCGGAGGAAACGTTCGGCTTGTTCACCGCGCACCTTCAGATCCTTCCAAGTGTAGGAATCGCTCAGCTTGCTCTCCTCGGACTTTCAGATCCTGCCACGTTTTGGACGGTGCTGTGCCCATTGCTTCCAACACGTCCAGCGAAAGGTTGTTGTGGCATGTCTGGAGGATGAATTCCTCGGTGATCGGGTCCCGGCAATTCATCGCTTTGTTCCGGAACCTTTTGACGAAGGTGTCGACTAACTCCCCGTCCTTCTGCTTCTCATCGAGCAATGATCCGATAGATATCTCGGTGTCGTCGTCGAAGAAGTTAGCGAGGAATTTTGTCTCCATGTCGTCCCAGCTATTTACGCTTCCTGGCTTGAGGCGGCGATACCAATCGAAGGCGGCTCCGCGAAGAGTGCCGACGAATGACCGCACCATCAGAGGCTCATTGCCGGAAATAATACCCAGGTGCGATTTGAAATAAATCAAATGCTGAGTGGGGGAACCCTTCCCATCAAACGGCGTAAAGTTAATCAGACTAAACTTCGCCGGATAGGGGATTGATTCCCATTCTCGTGGGTATGAACAGGGAATTCTCGTTTTCTTCGTCTCTTGAGCGGAGATCAATGTGTTGATTTTGCTCTCGAGATCTTTGATCTTCAAGTCTTCACTTGTATCTTCGTTGGCATCCTCGTTACCACCCCCTGCATTGACGGGAGGGTTATTGGCATTGTGAGCTTCATCCCTATCCGTGTGCTCCTCTTCCTGAACAACCTGGTTACGGTGGCTTGGTTCACCTCGCTGGTTCGTCAGTGCCTGAATTTGTTGCTCATGCATCTCTCTCATAGTCTGCATGGCCATCTGCATCTCGAACCTAAAGCTTTCCTGTTGTTTGGCTATGGCATCTTCGAGCATCTTGGCCACTTGTTCCGCGCTTATCATCAGTGACTCGCGGGGTTCCCCCTCACTGGACACTGTATTATCTGATGCGACTGCGGAGCAGGTATCCGACTCTTCACCTTCTGAAGGTACTCTTGTCCGAACCCTACCATAAGTTCCTCGTGCGATTGCTCCAGACTGCAGACGGGTTAGACGTCGGGATGCTTTCAGAATCGACTCGAGATTATCCCGTGATGAGGTCTCTTTGCTTGTCATATTAGCGGTGACCCTCGGGAATTCTTCATCTTCAACCATCCTTCTTCTTCGTTGGGAATGCCTAGGCCTTGGTTTTGGCGTCTCCGCACTAAGTCTCTCGAAAACTGAAACTCTTTCGGGGACTGCCTTAATGCAGTTGCATTCAGACAATACCGCCCGAATGAGTTTGGAACAGGGGCATTGAGTTTCCTGTTCTCGGGGACTCCTCTTCCTGGTTCTATTCGTACCCCCAGCACGATAGTACAACTCGTCATTTTGACAGTCGGAGTAACCTATCGTGTGCGGGCACGACTTCTCAGGTATAACACTATCACTATCAGATGATAATGTTTCCATCTGAGGTTGACTTGCCTTCTTTGGGCTTTCAAAGGTTACCCGCCTCAAAACATGCCTGTTTGGGCGTGAATTTTCGGCGTGCTCTTGGACTTCAATGCGCAAATTGGTGCGCGCAGCTGCCTTGAGGTCTTTGTCATGCTGGAGGTGATGGCGACCCCCAGTATGTTGAGTCGTTCTGGGCTTCTTCATCGGGCCCAAACGCTCGTGAACTGGAGCTTTGCCTCTCTCGTCGGGAATTGGACCGAGGCGCTCCAAGACTGGCTTTCTCCTTCGGGAGGATTCTGCATGATCTCCCGGAGTAGCTATGGGAATTCTCAGCGACTTAGCTTGGTTCGCCGGAGGTTGAATTTTGGTTGGAGGCTGCAGTTGCTGCTTTTTGGTCTGAACCGCCGCTTCAGACTTCGGCCTCCAAACTTTGCGAGTTGGTGACGGCTTCTTGGCCACTTCTTTCTGCAACTTTCTACGGGCTTCTTCGGCTTGAGCCCGTGCCTGCGCTGATAGTGCGCGGCGCTTGCGAATGCGCTCCTCCAGCGTAGATCGGTTCCGTTTGATACAGACCCATTCCATTGTTGGCGGCTTGGAGGAACCACCATTCATTGATTGTTGTTGAGGCTGTTTGCCTCGTTTTGTTACTTCAGCCATCCGTGTTGTAGCGGATCCGTCAACGGACTCCATGGCCTTTGCGAATCGCTTTCGCAAAGGCTGTTGCAACTTGCCTTTGGCGCGGCTCATCTTCGAGAGAGCTCACACGCCCCCTGCCGCGCAGAAAAGGTTGGCCAGAGCAGATCTGACCTTGCCGTTGCGAAACCTGGAAGATCTCACCGATGCCGACTTTGGCATTCAACGACCGGCGAGATCTTCGTGGCTGTGGGCTTCGACTTCTTATCATACCAACGAACTTCTCCCTGGATGGAGAGCCTTGGCACTTCTTGGACTTGCGGGGGATAGAACAGGGGGACTAAGCAGCGCTTGAATCTACGACAGGACGAGGAGAACTCCTCGAACTCTGGCCGTGTACGAATTTCAGCTTAACTCCGACCTACCTCCACGACCGGGATCTCAATCCCGCTGCCTGCCCGACCGCTCGATCTCGACAGCGAGATCGGCTGGCTCCCACTGTGGTCGCCAGATTGGTTCGCTGGAAAAATTTGCCTTGCTTTCTTCCATTAATGCATTCCATTTGCTACACTTTTGTAATAGCTCTATCGCATTACAAGATCCGTCTTTTATAAGATCCGCGTTACCACATGAAAATCAACATTGAAAGAACATGCAAAATTACAACTTTGCTTTCCTATTGTTTGAAGTCGAACGCAATCGCGAGCTCCTGTTTCGCCGGGTCGCTCGCTTTGTGGGTTCATTTTGCATCGTCGGGTTTGTTTGCCGTGGACCACGCGCCGGCATCTAGATCGCGTCGGCATACCTACGCCAGTACAACGGGTATTATTTCACCCAAGGTGAAATACCGGCGAGCGATTGTATTCACCAGCTGAAACAATCGTCCAAGGTCTCTGGGATCTGAAGACAAGACAAAAAATCCTTAGATCCGGAGTGCTAGCAACGTTTAGATCTGAGATCCGATCCTCTCGAAACACCGGCCTTATTTTGACCGTGCATGATCGCCGAGCCCACCAGCATCTGGATGAGGCAAGTCAATGATGCTCCAAAGCTTGAATCTTGTTAAGTTCTGAGGTCTGAGTTTCAGCAGGCGCTTTCGCCTTCCCCTTCCCCAAAAATTCCAACCTCTGAAATGAACCCAAGGCCTAGCCGATTTATCAGGACACCCAGATCTGTGCCTAGCGACACAGATCACTGGGCCCGGCACTCTCAGGGATGGCGTCGGCTCTGGGCGAGCACCACCCTGAAGTGGCTCCGGCTCTGGGCCGAGCCACCCTGAGCGCTGTGGCTCGCCTTTGCCCAAGCCACCTTTGCAGGTCGCCTCGCGCTTTGGCCGAGCCACCTTGAGCGTGGCCTCGGCTTGGGCCGAGCCACCTGAAGTTGGCTCGGCTTCGGCCGAGCCCCTCTAGGTGGTGGGTTTGGTGTTTTCCGCCTTGGTTCTATCTGTGATTTGGTTCTGTGGTTGATTTATCCAGACTTGATTCGTTGACCTGATTTGGCAGTAAATCCGGATCGTGATTAGGCAGTAAATCCACTTCTGAATCTGAGTCCGAAACCGATCTTGATTCGATCGTGATTCGTCCGAGTATGCCCTTGGTTGGATGACTCGTTGACTCTTCGAACACTTGGCTTGATCCCGCACGCGAATGGACGCATTCTGTTGCTTGCGTTCGATTAGTCAATCTCGTTGCCTCGTTGGTTTGTCGGTTTGTGCCAAGCTGAGCTAAGGGACCTATAAGCAATTTTATATGCCTATAAGAAGCAGTTTAACCTCTTATACTCATTGGAGGATGGGAGCAGTTTAACCTTATATACCTATCAGAGGAAGCCATTCTCATTCAGCTTCTTTCGGTGTTATGATGCCGACATCAACCAAGACTTGAATGCTATTTTTCAATGTAATACAAGTCTTGGTGGGGCGATGGACCCTCCTGTGGTACGCATAATACTTAGGATTCGAAGTCTTGTTTGCTTCCTCCTGATTTGTAATCGATGGTAGCTTGATTTTATCGTTGGCGAGGAGGTACTTGAAGATGACCGGAACTTCATCATCTTTGAAAGAATACTCCTCCTAAAACTTTGGATTAAGAGTCCCTTGTTGTCTCTAAGGTGGCTGTTGATGAATATCTTTAGCAGTTGTAGGTACTTTAATTGTCGGTTGGCCTCTCTTGAGCTCCTTTCTTTTGAAGAAGCGCTCGACCTGTTCTCCACGTAGTTTTAATTCCTTTCATGTGGTTGAGGGGACAACCCCCATGAGTTCGAGGACATCGATGGAGAAAATTGTTATGACAAGTCTGTAAGATGAACTCCTCTGTGACAGGATTCTTACAATTCATTGCCTTATTGCAGAAGCGTTTGACAAAACTATCAATCGACTCACCATCCTTCTGTTTCTCATCCAGAAGAGCTCCGATCGACACTTCGGTATCATCATCGAAGAAGTTGTTAAGGAACGAGTTTTCCATGTCGTCCCAGCACTTGATGTTCACCGGCTTGAGATGTCGATACCGATCGAAGGTCGCCCCGCGAAGGGTGCCCATGAATGACCAAATCATCAGGGATTCATTCCTGAAGATCAATCCCAGGTGGGACATAAAATAAATTAGGTGCTGAGTAGGAGAACCTTTCCTGTCAAACGGCGTGAAGTTAATTAGATTTAACTTCGTCGGGTACAGAATTGAATCCCACTCTTGGATATGGCCATGGAATGCCCATTCTCCTCACTTCTTGAGCGAATATTAAGGCATTGACCTTATTCTCTAACTTTTTCATCATCTCGTTGTTGTCTACATCTTCATTCGAAGGACGTTGAGGAAAATGAGTTGAACCACCCCCAACGTTTTTAGTTTTAGGGGGTGCATTTGAACCACCCCTAGTGTTATCGAGGGGTACGATTAGACCACTCCTAGTATTTTAGGGAGGTGTGTCAGTAATGATGACTTCATACACTTCTGGATTGCTATCAACTGTGATATTCTGGTTGCGGCGACTGGATTCAGCTTGCTGATTTGATAAACCTTGAAGCTGCTGGTCATGTAACTCCCTCACCCGTTGCATGTTCAGCTCCATTTGCATGTTAATTTTAACTCTAAGCTCTTCTCGCTGTCGAGCTAGATCCTCTAGAAGTATTTGAGCTACTTGATCTGGGGTGATCATGAACAACTCGCTTACTTCCCACATGCTGGACATTGTGTCGTTAGAGGCTATTGCAGAACACGTATCTGAGGGCTCGTCATCTAAAACGACTGCGGAGCAAGTGTCTGATAGCTTATTATCTGAAGATAGTCCTTTGTGCATACTTGGATAATCCCTATGTCCGATGGCTTTTAACTGGAGCCGAGACATTCGTTGGGCAATTCCTAGACTGACTTTTCCTCCTGGGTTAAAGTCGGGATTAGGATCATTCAAGCCCCGTATTGATTTTCCTTTGTCAACCATGTTGATGGTGAATTCAGGTATTTCATCATCCTGAATGGTGGATTTTCTCTTGTGGAAGCATTTTGGCTTGGGCTTTGATGCTTCAGTGGCAAGCTTCTCGAATATTGAGACCCTTTGTAAAATGGTCCTGGCATAGCTACATGTTGATAATACCATCTTGATAAGCCTCTCACATGGACAGTGAGAGCTAGTTTCTTGGACATCCTACTTTTGGGGTTTGTTCACACCCCTAGCCTGATGGTGCAGCTCATTAGAGCAATCCATCGCTTGTTGGTGTGATACCCTAAGTATAACGTTGTCTTTTGACGAACAAGTTTTCTTTTAGGGATGAAGATGAAGAACCTTGTTGACATTCTCGGGACGATTCGATGTCGCCTTTAAATGATTCAAGGTTGCATCAAGAGTCGCACATTTAGAACCACCCCCTTGCGAGTGTGAGGTCTTAACGGGCTCCTGGGTTCCAATACGAACCCTTAGGCGATGAATGCCAGGATTTCTCTTATGCATAGCGTATAAACATGTACAATGAGGTGCCCCGGTTTGTTTGGAGGTGGCAGGACACCTTTGAGCGGTTTTTGGCTTGACATTAGTGTTTGTACGACCCCCAACCTGAGGAACTACTCAGGTTTTATTCATCGGAGCTTTGAATCGATCTTCATGTAGAGGACCCAGGCGATCTTTCATCGGAATCTTAAACTTGGACAGATCCATGCTGTCGTAGGGCTTCACCAGAGGTGCAGGAGCAAGACGAGTGGGCTCGGAGGCTGACAGAGTTGATTTCGTCGTTGTTTCGGCCTTCGGCACCTAGACTTATTTGGATTTCGGTGGTTTTTTGGCCACCTCTTCCTTCTGCATGCCTTGACTTTTTGCATAAAGGCACGCCCACGTGCGGCATGTGCACGTCGCTTTTGGATGCTCTCCTCATGGTTGAACGAGTCCTTTTGATAAGAACACATTCTCCCGTCGATGGTTTGGAGGAAGTAGCAGTAGCTTGCTGTTGAGGTGGCTGGATTAAATGATGCTTCCTAGACTCCAAGTCTGCATAGTAGCGAACTCCATCGACTTGTTCTAATGCCTTGGCAATTTGACGAGCTTGGCGTTAGCGTCACCTCTGACGAGCCCTCTTCGTCAGAGTTGGCGTAGCTTGATTGGATAACTCCTTGATTGGAGAGGAGTTGTGGTGAGCAGAGTTATTTGTAGCCTTCATCGATGAATACACCTCCTTCAAAAACGGGATCTTTCCGTACTTGTAGGGAGAAGAGGATTTTGATGAAGACGAGGAGAAATATTCCTCGAATTTAGCTTCGTCTAACTAGTACTCGACCTCTGAATCAACTGGGATCTTTATCTTCGGTTGTGGCATAACAGCATCGGTGACGAGACTATTGGCTCCCATTGTGATCGCCAGCGTGTTTGGTGCAAAAGTTGATTTTTTTCATTATTAAACTCATTACAACTTCTTTCGTTAGATAGTTCAAAAAGTAAAGTAAAAGTTGATCTTTTTATTGTTAAACCCTAGAGGGGGGTGATTAGGGTCTTATCCTAATCTAATCCCGATTAAAAGCCAATTAAAAAATGTTGATTAATTTGTTCTTGCAAGAAAGATATAAGATATATATGAGCAAGAGAGATATGAATAAGCACAAATAAAAAGTACGCTAAGCAAAACACAAACAAACGATATGTTTACGAGGTTCGGTCACCACGACCTACGTCCCCGCTCCTCACCTCGAGGAGATCTTCACTATCACAATCCGGTTTGGAAGCCGGAACTTCTACACACTCGGTTTACAAGCTTACCGAAAACTCTCAACTTCTACACACTCGGTTTACAAGCTTACCGAAAACTCTCACACAACAAACACTATGCAATCACACTTATCACACTAAGTGTAGGAACCTATTCCGTGTCCTCCTCCTCAAGTGCTTGGATGCAACCTCTCCCTAGGTTCATCAACCGTCGCCACTCCTATTGGATTCAACCCCGTCTCTCTCCTCACACTTCTCTCGGTGTACAAGTGTATTACAAGTGATACTCACAAATAAAGATTAAATACAATGGTTTGTTCTCAACAACAAATGAGAACGTAAATGAAGCTCACACTCACTAAATCACACCCCACAACCCACACTATATAGTATGAAGATATTAAGCTCAATATGTGTGTGTGTGATAACAGTAAATGAAAATAATACAACTCAATAAATATAGCTAAATAAATAAAAGTAAAATAGTAAGCTATATAAGGAATATTTTAGAAAACTTCTCAATAAACAAGAAGAGTAGTGGATGATGATCCCAATAGGAATTTGAAAGCCACTTCTTGTTGTAGAAAACTTCTCTTGAAGTAGATTAACGAAAATTAGCTTAACAGCTCTTTAAACTCCTCTTAAACCTTTGTTAAAACTTCTTGTAAAAACAAAGCTCTTGGTTTTCTTGGTTGCTGAAATAGAAGAGTAATAGGGTATTTATACCCACTCAAAAACTCAGAAAAAACTAACTTGAAATGACCAAAAAGCCCCCAGAGAATCAAATCAGAAACTAGCCGTTGGAATCAAATCATGAGTTCGGCGGTCGACCGTGGCGGTCGACCGCGAAGCACAAAAATCTGAGATTAGAAAATAAAAGCTGGCAATCGACCGCGACGGTCGACCGCGAAAGTCTCTGGATGGTTTCACGGTTGACCGTCACGGTCAACCGCACATAAAAGCCAGACTATGAAGATTTGTTCATGGCGGTCGACCGTGGCGGTCGACCGCAAACTGACACAGTCTGAAAACCTGTTTTTGGCTGATTTTGAAAATACTTTAAAAATAGCAAATCAATTCCAAAAATAATAAAACTTTGGGAAAGTTTCTAAATGATAAAATGAACATGTTAGAAAAGGAATTTTTGGAAAAATAATTTTCATTTGCAAAAACACACTGTTTTTGAAAAGTGTTTGTGAAACCTGTATTTTACGAATATGAAAATGTTGATATGACTTATAAACATGTATATATATATCATGCACATATTATATGTATATAATAAAGTATGAATGAGCTGTAAATATAAAATAAAAGATATTGTAACAACGTTTGATGAAAAAATCATTTATATGATAGAAAACGTCAAAAATCGTGTTAAGTGTACATATATTAAGCTTAAATATAAACATACAATATATGTAAGTAAACTACTCTTATACCTAGGTAACTCCACACATATGAACTTGAATCTTTAATGCTTGATTGTCGTGTGTTGAAATACCTGTAAAGAAAAACATAAAAACAAAACTAGAGAATATATTAGCGATAAATTGTTTGACAAATCATCATCAAAACTATACGGTCAACAATCTCCCCCTTTTTGATGATGGCAAACAATTTATTTATTGATATGAAATATATACTGATAAAACACATACAATATGAATTAAACATGTAGACCATATATATCATGAATCAAACATATAAACCACATTAGATTTTCTTCCCCTTTAACAACATCAAAAAGGGAAAAAATAAATATATATATATATATATATATATATTGAATAAGAGCAATGCTCTCCCTGCATACAGGCACAGATAATAAACAAAAATATAGCTAAAGCTCCCCCTGTTAATTTGCATAGATGATATATAAAGTTCATATTCATACATAGGAGCTAAGCAACCATATCCATCCAAATACAACCATAAACAATATATAGACCAAATAAATCACAAATCATTACTTAAACACCAAATACTACATAGTTTTCCACAAACATAATTTGTTCCACAAATCTACAAATCATACACAAAGAGTTTCACAAAGTCACATAGTTTTCCACACAACCATAGAGTCAGAAACTAAAAATAAAAGCATAAGTAGCGAGTTTTGTTTCACCAATACATAACCTTGAGCATGAAAATCATCAATAAAAATCAATCACCACCATCATCATCAGATCCGGAAGCAGATCCCGAACCAGAGCCTGACACAGATCCATCAGCAGAGCCCTCCTTAAAATCAGAACTGGAAGATGGATCCGAAATTCCGAGAGATTGACGCTGATAACTGAGAATGGTCCTAACATCCCTCTGAATAGTTGAGACCTGAGTCTCGAGATGATCCAAACGGGCACAGATATCAGAAGTGGAGGAGGTGGAAGCTCTAGACCGAGAAGATGATGGCTTAGCAGGATCAGATAAGGAGTCAGAAAGTTGCATACGGGAAAGTGAGACCCTATCAAAATATTCTTTACTAGGCTCCACTTTGGATTCATTAGACAGAGCAACACCGAAGTGTTGGAGAATGAGAGTGATGATACAGCCAAAGGGAAGGAATTTGAAATGCTTACATGCCATACTCTTGAGAAAATGATTAGCCCAATTCACTTTTATTTGGGCAAAGATGGCATAAACTGCATTAACTTTATCAGGGGCAAAGTAATCGAAACTCTCGGTTTTGGGAATAAGGTTTTGAGCAACAATACGAGCTATGATTTTAGCAGTGAGATTGAGTGATTTGTTGTTCATTGGATAGGTGCAACCGAGCTTAAACATGATATCGTTCACAGCTTGATCAGTGTGTTCGATAGACATAAGCTCGACATCGCTTGACGGATCTTAAGGATTCCCGCAAGTTCATCGGCATTAAAAGAAATCTGGATGTTTTTAACAGATGTGGAGATGGTTTGGACACCATCAGCAGTGGAAGTGATAGATAAATTTGCATAAAACAAATATACCAGAAATGGATAATAAGGAACTTTACGTTCCACATCTAACAGTTTAGCCAACCCAACTTCATGTAGAATCGTATGAAAGTCATAGATGGCTAATTGATCATACTTGATATATCTAGTAGGTACGATTTTCAGTTTGCATAACTCCCTATATTTCTTAATTAGGGGTTTAAACAGAAGATAATCCTCATAATGAGAGGCAGTGATAGATGAGGAACTGGATTCAGGCTTGGATCTCTTCTTAGGAGGCATAATTACACAACTAGGGTTTTATGGATGCAAATGAAGCAGAAATTGAATTAAAAACCCTAGATTAGCCAAAGAAACCCTAAGAGAGAATGGAAACAAGGGATGAGATAAGAGATTACCCAAAATGAAAGAGGGTTAGAGCCGCGGTCGAACGAGGAGATGCTGCGGGCGATCGTGAAGGGGAACACGATGAAATTGGGGGAAAATTTTCAAATGAGAGGAAGATGAAGGGGGTCGGATCTTAGAGAGGAAGAAGGAGCGGCCCAGATTAGATCATATCAAGATCGACGGTGGTGGTGAAGCGGATTTAAAAAAATAACCAAATAACCCAAAACCCGATAACGAAAATGAGCAGAAGAACGAAAATATTTTCTTGCGGTCGACCATGGCAGTCGACCGTAACAATTTCCAGAAACATTGACGGTCGACCGTGGCGGTCGACCACGAGAAAGATAAATGCATAGTCAGTTTTAAAAACTGGATTTTAGGAAAAATTTCATTTTGGTCCTTAATAAAATTGTTTTATAAGATATATGAATACATATAAAGTTTTTTAAAAAATATATTTTATTTTTAACTTAATAAAAATACAATTCACCATTAGAACTCAAAACCCAATTATTCAAAAAAAAATGAACAAAACAAACAAAACAAAAAAATTGATATAAAAATTATTTTGGTACCCAAATTATTTTGGTACCACTAAAATTTGGGACATGACCCCTATCATTTAAATCCAAGGCCCTAGGGTTATGAACCCGCTTGGGCGTATTTTGTGCACCGATACGATCAAAGCAAAAATTGTAAACATGATACATACGATTGCAATTTGTGCAATGTAGAGGTTTGAATGGTTTATGTTGACCGAAATGAAAGGCACGTGGTTCATTTGCAAGAATAGATTTTTCTTTGTAATTATTTTGCAAACGAGAATTTCTTTTTAAATCAAAACAAAACATGGCCAAATGACCATAACGACCATAATAATCACATTTATACACATGAGCATGTTTATGATTTACACTATGTGTGTGTACATGTGTATGTGATGAAAAAGCTTGATGGGATGCACAATCATGAATAGGCTTGTCAATTTTTGGTGCATTATGACAAAATTGAGCTAAATGGCCTTTAAGATCGCAAATAGAACATTTGTGAATTTTCTCATACATATGTGCATAGTGAATAGGTTTCTTAGAAGAATTAACATTGAACTTTGGACATAAGTCCATAAGCTTTTTATTATTAGCAATACAAGTGTTTAGTGTTGAATCTAAGGTGGATATACGTTTTCTCATTTGATTCAACTCATCATTGTGCATACAAGCATTGCTACTAGAAGTAGGATAAACAAGATTTTTCATCATAGATTTCAACTTATCTACTTCTAACATAACATCACGTTTTTTATGAAGCAAACTAGCATTTTCAATTCTCAATTTTTTTTATTGCATTCTTTAAGAATTATATTTTTATTTGCAATAAAATTAAACTTAGTGGCTAGTGTTTCATGAGTGGATTTCATATTTATATACTTACTCTTTACATCAATATAGCAATTGTGTAATTTTTCAAACTCAAGAGCAAGTTCATCAAAAGTAATAGTATCATCGTTATCAAGATTGCATACCTCACTAGGGTTATCACCTAGTGGTATTGTACATGGAGATGAGGCTTCCTTAGAGCTTAAAGCGCGATCTTCCAACGCTTTTTGAATAGCCTCCGAGTCTCCTTCATGTGCTTCAATAAATTTCCATAAGGTGTAAGCATTATCAAAATGAGCAAATTTGTTAGAAAACAATGAGTAAAAAGCATTAAGCAAATATTCTAACAAGAGCTTGTTCATGTTAAACAATCTTTTATCATTTTCACTCCATTTGGATTTTTTCAAAATAGGAACAACATAGGCATCCTCAATAATCTCCCATAAATCGAATTGTTTAGATTGAACAAAAAGTTTTAATCTAACACGCCATTGAGCATAGGGAAAAATATCCAAACGAGCAGCAACATTAATAGCATAACCTAGACTAGATGCATCATTCATATCCATAATGATTATATGCAAGAAGCAAAAAGCAATCAACACTAGATTAGCACGAAAACGATAACTTGGATCTTTAACTCAAGGTGATTAGTCCTTAAATCAAATAGCACCAAGCTCTGATACCAATTGTTAGACCCTAGAGGGGGGTGATTAGGGTCTTATGCTAATCTAATCCCGATTAAAAGCCAATTAAAAAAATGTTGATTAATTTGTTCTTGCAAGAAATATATAAGATAGATATGAGCAAGAGAGATATGAATAAGCACAAATAAAAAGTACGCTAAGTAAAACACATACAAACGATATGTTTACGAGGTTCGGTCACCACGACCTATGTCCCCACTCCTCACCTTGAGGAGATCTCCGCTATCATAATCCGGTTTGGAAGACGGAACTTCTACACACTCGGTTTACAAGCTTAATGAAAACTCTCACACAACAAACACTATGAAATCACTCTTATCACACTAAGTGTAGGAACCTAGCCCGTGTCCTCCTCCTCAAGTGCTCGGATGCAACCTCTCCCTAGGTTCGTCAACCGACGCCACTCCTATTGGATTCGACCCCGTCTCTCGCCTCACACTTCTCTCGGTGTATAAGTGTATTACAAGTGATACTCACAAATAAATATTAAATACAATGGTTTGTTCTCAACAACAAATGAGAACGCAAATGAAGCTCACACTCACTAAATCACACCCCACAACCCACACTATATAGTATGAAGATATTAAGCTCAATATGTGTGTGATAATAGTGAATAAAAATAATACAACTCAATAAATATAGCTAAATAAATGAAAGTGAAATAGTAAGCTATATAAGGAAGAGTTTAGAAAAATTTCTCAATAAACAAGAAGAGTAGTGGATGATGATCCCAATAGGAATTGAAAGCCACTTCTTGTTGTAGAAAACTTCTCTTGAAGTAGATTAACAAAAATTAGCTTAACAGCTCTTTAAACTCCTCTTAAACCTTTGTTAAAACTTCTTGTAAATACAAAGCTCTTGGTTTTCTTGGTTGCTGAAATAGAAAGCAATGAGGTATTTATACCCACTCAAAAACTCAGCAAAAACCAACTTGAAATGACCAAAAAGCCTCCAGAGAATTAAATCAGAAACTAGCCGTTGGAATCAAATCATGAGTTCGGCGGTCGACCGTGGCGTTAAAAATAGCAAATCAATTCCAAAAATAATAAAACTTTGGGAAAAGTTTCTAAATGATAAATTGAACATGTTAGAAAAGGAATTTTTGGAAAAATAATTTTTTTTTGCAAAAACACGCTGTTTTTTGAAAAGTGTTCGTAAAACCTGTATTTTACGAATATGAAAATTTTGATATGACTTATATATATATATATATATATCATGCATATATTATATGTATATAATAAAGTATGACTAAGCTGTAAACATGAAATAAAAGATATTGTAACAACGTTTGATGAAAAAATCATTTATATCGTGTTAAGTGTACATATATTGAGCTTAAATATAAACATACAATATATGTAAGTAAACTACTCTTATACCTAGGTAACTCCACACATATGAACTTGTATCTTTAACGCTTGATTGTCGTATGTTGAAATACCTGTAAAGAGAAACATAAAAACAAAACTAGAGAATATATTAGCGATAAATTGTTTGACAAATCATCATCAAAACTATAGGGTTAACATTTATAAGATCTTTTTACACAATGAAAACATAAATATTACAACTTCTTTAAAACAACACACAAATCCTATTTATTTGTCTCTATTTGCATGGGATCTATACATGTGCCGGGATGTGTTAGTCCGTGGACCACCGCGGATCAGATCCGGTTGACAGAAAAAGTGAATTAATGCTCTTACTTCACAAATGAAGTAATCATAGAAGTGATAATCTCGACCAAGCGAGATTACGACTCTTCTTGAGATCACAACAAAATTTGATCCAGAGGAAAGGGGGAACGGACCTCAAATCCTTCGAATAACTTCCTCGTTATGCTAAAATTCACCAAGATCTGCTAGCCCTCCTCTAAAATTCGTGCTCCACTCTTTAGTTTGACAGTACCTCACCCTCTGATTTCAGATCTCTTTAAATGAAAGCCTTAGGATTATATTTATAGGCTTCGGTTGTAGCTTTTTAGGATAGGAATTAATGATTTCATCTCATCTACAGTTAATAACCATTTAACCATGTTTAGGGATAGCTTCAAAGTAGTTGGGGAGGTTATGGAATGAAAGAATCCCGAAAAACTATCACAAAACGCATTTTCGGGAGTTTCTGGGAGCGAGCCACCATCTGCCACTAGATTTGGCCAAGTTGTTTTGACGCGACTCGACCGCCAGGGGCTTTTTCGATTCATTCTGGTTAGACTTGTTTCGTCGTTACGCGCATTTCATCATTTCGTTGACTTGTCCGCTTCACTAATTCGCTTTATGCGTTTCGTTGGCTTAGAGGCGACTGATGGGCGTGCAGGCTACTTGGAGCTGGCTGATGAGCGTGCAGGCTTATTGTCATGTCATCAACGATTTGCCATTTTGTTGTTTCGATGGTTCGTTGTTGTGTCATCTGACGGTTCGTGGCTTGACGGCTCGTCGTCTCGAGCTACGTTAGGAAAACCATAGGCAATTTTTGACGCTTACAACAATTTGCTAGAGAAAAGAGTTAGAAAAACTTCTCTATAAACACAATAGAGGATGAAAAAGATTGAGGATGAATTACTCAATTGAAAATACAAGCCTCCTTTTTGTAAACTCAAACTTAGAAAACTTAAACAAACTTTAAATTCTTTTAAACTCCTGTTAAAAACCCTCTTAGATCATTCTCAGAAGTAAAACAATAAGGGGTATATATAGGATGAAAACAAAATCCCAAAAACCAAGAAAACCCAACAAAAATACAAAAGGCTAGAAAAACTAGCCATTACAGGCGTCGGTCGACTGATGAGCTGAATCAGTCGACTGACGAGCTGACCGTTACAGGCAGCTAACAGCTTATCAGTCGACTGATCAATCTCGCCAGTCAACTGATGACCTCATCAATCGACTGGTCAGTTGACCGAATAAGAAAATAAAAACTTTTAAAGATTGCAGGCAGTTTTATCAGTCGACTGATAACAGGTTTTTTCGGCCTGTAATAAATAGTAAACATGAATTTCAAACCTCTTTTAAAAATAACAAATAAATTCTAAAAAATGTAAAACTTTGGAAAACGTTTATAAGCATGAATATAAACATGTTGGAAAAGAAATTTTTCAATTTCCTCTTACTATTTGTGAAATCTCAAAAATATTCAAAAACACTAAAATACATGTGTTTATAAACATGTTGATTTTGACATTTAGCTCAAATCAAGTTTTGAAATCTTGTGTAATGTTTTTATGGACTTAATAAAATATGTTAATAATGTTTGTATATTCCAAAGCATATTAAAATATATTTTGCATAAAAACACCTATGATTTGAGGAATTTTACAAATAAATGTGTGTGTAAAATTTGAGCTTGAAGAATTAGCACACAATACATATAAACCTATACTAAGTATACCAAGAGTGAATTGCATGAAGCTTGAACTTGATTGGTTGGCTTGATTTGCATAGGCTTCAATATCCATGTAGTTTGTTTTCTTGTGTATACTTAACAACACAAAACAAAATACTAAAACTAATATTAGTCGTAAATTGTTTGTTAAATCATCATCAAAACAAGAAGGCCAACAATCTCCCCCTTTTTGATGATGACAAATAATTTACCAATATTACATAATAAAATCAATAAAAGTTCACAAACATACAAACATATAAATACTCACATTTTCTCCCTCTTTGGCAACATTAAAAATAGGGAAAACAAAAGAATAAGAGAGCGAAAGCTTCCCCTGTCAATAAGCACGGGTGAATATAAACAACAAAAAAAATATAGGGATGACTCCCCCTATCAAAATGTTTTAATGAATGTATACAATAATGATCAATGCAAACATATGTGAGCAAGCATAGATGTAAAGTATGCTAAACATAACTCACATACAACAATAGACCAAGTGAACACATATACATGTATCATTAAGAATAGAGTCACAAGAGTCTAAAGGGAAAAATGTGTCAAGGCCCCAAAAAATAAAGTGGATGTGACCTAAACCCCTTTATTATTTTTTGTGTGTCAAAGCCCCTAATACATGAAGTAATTATTTTCAGCCCCTATTTACATTTCCAAGACAACATAGACACAAATATTTTTTTAAAACCCAAAATTGCCCCCGTCTCTCTTCCCTCTTCTCACGCTCAAAGCTTGAACTTTTCTCTAAAAACGTGGGAAAATCTCTCAGCATTTTTTTTAACTTTCCCCCTCTCACTAAGAACCTCCCCTTTTCCTTCAATCTCCCACTCCCCTCGATCCGAAATCTTAATTTCCAATGGTGAAGACCACAAAATCAAAGAAACCCAGTGCCACAGGAAAGAAAAAAGTGACCCCGATCGAGATCGCCTTCATCGTCGACCGCTTCCTCGCCGACAAAAATTACGAAAACACCCTCGCCGCTATTCGATCTGAGGCATCTGACCTATTCTTAAAGACCAAGGGCAAAGAGATGATCTTGCCGCTCTTTCGCCCCAAATTTCTAGGATAAAAAATCTATTTTTTTCACTAATTTTAGGGATTTTTTAAGGTGCTGAAAGGGTTGTTAGGGTTAGGGGATATACTGGACGAGTATACAATGTTGAAGGAGCAGAGGGTGATGGTGGATCAGGAGAAGAGGAGGCTCGAGATCGTGTTTCAAGTGTTTTAGGATGTGATGAGGGCTTATAACTCACCGAAGTCGCCGATGAGTTTGTCGCTACAGATGTCTATGACGCCAAGTTGGGATTTTCATCAGGGATCGGATCCTAATAATAGGTCTCCTCCTCCTCAAGGTATGATCTAAATTATTTGAATATCATTGCAATTTTTAAGTTTTAAATTGGAGATGTCATTTAAGTTGTTTGTTTTATCGCGTGTACCTTTGTTGGATGAAATTTGGAGGATGTCTGTTAGTTATAGCGATGATAATGATAAATATATGCTTGGACATGTCATGTAATTATATGATTGTGTTTTATTATTGTTGTTGTTGCTATACCATTTTCTTAAAAGAAATAGGTGCACTGCAATGCTCATATAGTTCAATATTGTAGAGTTTTTCTTATAAAATCACTCATCTTGTATGTTGTTGTATAAGGACAAACTATATGGTTATCTCAATGTATCATTTTAGTTCTAATAAGTTGAACTTCTTTTGTATAAATCACTCATCTTGTACGCTTTGTTGATAGTGAAGGAACCTTCATTCACAACTTTAGAATAGTTCATCATGTAGCGGCAAAGCTCACACTAGATGAGAACAGATGGGTCTCAAATTTTTACAATCAGAAATTTCATCAGTAAGTCTAGTAACTCTCATTCATGTTTGGTTGCATATTATTTGTGATCTTTTATCCACTCATGTTAATGTTTGTGTATAAATACTAATATTACCCTTGGCTATAATCCATGTGGTTGATAGGAATCAAGTAACAACTCCCGATGCTGAGTTTGATGTCATCCGTGCCAGGCTAGCAGCTGAACTTCTAATAGAAGGATGGCAACAGAAGAACTTGATGTTTATCATGTAGTTGCATGTGGCTGGTACATTTAAGGGCATTTGCTGCTATTTATTTATGAAGGTGAGGGGGCATCGAGGAGGAGGGGGAGGGGGCTTCGAGTCGAATTTTTTCCATGTTTCATTATTTAGTTGATTATACTATGTGTACTTTTTATTCTTGTGTAGTTTCTCTAGAATTGCTTGTAATGTGTTATGTTTCATTATTCAATTAATTATACTATGTGTTCTTGTGGTTTGGTTGTACTTGGATAAAAATTTAATGAAATGTATTGTGTGTATTTAGTGATCAATTTTGGTATAATTTATTGCAATTGCATGTTAACTATATTATGACTGTCATGTGAATATGTACAAGTTCATTCAAATAGAACTTGATGTGCATAATAAACTAAATATTATATATAAATTATGTGTATCAAAACTGAATATTATGGTACATAACATGTACATAATCTTGAGGTTATTATGTACATAATATATACAGATTATGTACATAATCTTTAAGTTACGATACACTATTAAATCTCAGACACTTGTACATAATCTGTACATATCCTTCAGGTTATTATGATACTATCAAATCCCATGATAAGTAATAAAATGACCTATTTTCTATGTTAACTTTAACTATTACATGTAAACTTTCATCATTATATGTTAACTCTCCTCATAACATATTAACTTTCCATCAGAACATGTTAACGTTCATCATAATATGTTAACTTTCACTGTTACATGTTAACTTTCACCATAATATGTTAACTTTCACCATAATAAGTTATCTTTCTTCATAACATGTTAAATTTTAACTGAACATGTTAACGCTCACCATAATAAAATTCTCACATTCTTAAAGTGTGCAGAGATCTGATCGGGCTTCAATCTTGACGACGGATTATGTAAAAGTATCAATCTTTAGCGTGAAGAGATGAAATATAACATGTTCGTAAGAAAGTTAACATATGCAGATGAAACTTAACACATACAGTTGATAGTTAACATATTCAATTAAACGTTAGTATATACACCAGAAAGTTAACATATAAAGATGAGAGTTGACATGCTCGTGTGAAAGTTAACTTGATCAAGTTAAAGTCAAGATTTTTACCTTAAATTTAGAGATTGAGCTTCACTTCGTGAGTCGGGAATATACATTTAACTGAAAGTTAACATCTTTACTTTAAAGTCTAAAGAATTTGAAAGTCAACGTGTACAGTTGAAAGCCAACAAGTTCATCTCAAAGTTAACATAGTCAAATGAAAGCTAACATGTTCAGCTGAAAGTTATCCAGCTAAAAGTAGTTGTAGCACCAAGATATTTTATAGGAAATACAAACAATATAACCTAGCTAAACAAGTACATTACACAAAACTTCTTACATTCTTATAGCTGATATTGCTTCAGTACATAATAGCATTTTCATAGCAGCATATTATTATTTTCTTACATCTAAAAGTTAACATGTTCAGCTGAGACTTATCGTCTTCAAATGAAAGTTAACATGTTCATGTTAAAGTCAACATGTTAGAATGAAAGTTAACATATATAGCAAAAAGTTAACATGTTCAGCTGAGAGTTAACGTGTTCAAGTTAAAGTTAACATGTTCACGTTGACGTTAACATGTTCGGCTAAAAATTAACATATACAGTAGAAGGTTAACATATTCAGTTGAGAGTTAATGTTTTCAAGTGAAAGTTAACATATTCATGTTAAAGTCAACATGTTTGTCTAAAAGTTAACATATACATTCAAACAACAGGCAAAGTAGTACACATTCAAACAACAGGCAAAGTATGAAATCCAAGAACAAGTAGGCAACACAGTTCATAATAACCAGAAACTAAAAGAACAGAATTTGACATGAAAAGTTAAATCCAAACACAAAAGAAGCACAGAGAAAAACAATGTACAACATCTCCTTGAAAAAATCTTGTGATCCTATGCTAATGTAATGAATTAATATGATTAAAACATTAGATGTACAAAAATAAATTTATATGATTAGTCCAAAGACCTAGATGCTGCTACCAAAATAAAGCTAACTGAAAGATATGATAATAGAAAATTACCAGCAAACTATTGCCAAACAGAGAGCACTACAAAATTACAAGAATAAAAAGAATTCATGATTATTGGAACCCCCATCCCAGCACAGTTTGAGAATTAACATAATTAATTAGGCATAATTAAATAAATCCACTCATTATGCCAAATCTATCAGGTATAGGAGAAAATTTACAGCTCAAACAAATTCATCAACTCAAATTTAAAGCCCAACAAACTGCGAGTGTCTCATCAGAGTTGAAAACACAAGATTCATTTCTTATCAACCAATCATTTTAAAGAATCTAGGGCCGCCAATGAAGGAATAAATCTCATGAGCATAGACAAATATGAAGCTTAGAATAAAAAGCATTTAATACAAATCATCTCAAAACTTGAGATATCATTAGGATTCCAAGCCCACCCCAATTCGTTTTCAGCCTAAACTTCAACAAATCAACAAATAATCTAACTTGAGGAAAAAACACACCAAATAAGATCAAAACCCGTCCTCCCAAATATAGGAAATTATCGAGTGCAGCACACGGAGAGGAACTAGAGGTGCCTTGACTCTAGTGGATGACATAATACGAGGTCAACCATTCAGTCTATCTCCCTAATGATTCCAAAGGCAAATTCCGTTACATCATAACACTAGTAGAAAAACGACCAATCTAGACGGAACAATCTAGACGGAAAAAATTTCTGTCTAGTTTGGAGCAAACACTAGTAGAAAAACGAGCAATCTAGACGGAAATTTCCGTCTAGATTGCTCGTGTTTCCGTCTAGGTTGGTTCACCTAGACGGAAATCCGTCTAGTTTGTTCCGTCTAGTATATTTCCGTCTAGGTTGGAAGGTGGAGCAACTAAGACGGATTTCCGTTAGGTGAAGACCTAGACGGAAGCACGATNGCATGCTATATGATATCACATATACACAATATTGCACAACACCAAATCATATTCATATCCAACACAATCAATCTAATTATATTTTAATATCAAATATAATTATATTTAAATAATACATTCACCAAAAAACTAGAAAGATACATAAAATTTTTACATAGATTATAAAGAATACAATTGTTTACATAACTTAATGAACTTTGAATAATTTATAGAATCCAATTGCATTTACTCCTCCAAGTTGTTGAAGCATCATGTTTCCTCCTCCTTGATCCTACATTATACAAAATTCAACATCAATTAGTCCATGCCTGAAATACACTTAGAAAGCATTAACTTTGCAAAAGAACTAATAGGGAAATCAAAATATTGGTTACTGGACTAACAACAACATTAAGAGCAATCCATGTACAACAACTTTGCTATGGTTACTGGACTAACAGTAAGTAAAGAAACATAAACTCAAAAATGTTTCAGCTGCTTTCAAACAAAGTACAAATTAGGTAAAATAAACTCAAAAAAGTTATTTCAGCTGTTCCTCACTATCCAAATAACAGGTAAATAAAAAGCTCTCAACTTCAACCGATTTATCTGGTGCTAAAAATCAAACTTATCTTCCATATCATCTTTAAATCATGACTGTGCATGCTAATGCTTATAATAATCAAATCATCACAATCATATGGTGCAAAAAATCTTCAATAATGCATAATAAAATGATAGGAATGCAAGAGCCAATAGCAACCTGTAAACTTTCAAAATAAGCAAAGCAATAGAACATTCCAATGACTCCATCTCTGGTAGAAAACCCCTGATTCTCCCTTAAAGCCCACACAAGGTTCAGGTCTATGGAAAAGATTGCAAAAGGCAACTATACATTTGTATCCCCGTCAAGTCCTCACACAGTAAATCAAACAATTCCAATTACGAGTAAAGATTGCAGATTTCAACAATGGACCCAATTTCAAGAAACAAAGTTGAAAACAAAGAAGAAGCTCTATGATCAAATGAAGAAGCCATCAAGAAATTTAATGTAACTGGTTAATTACTATCTAAAGATGTATATAGTCAGTGAATCGTACACTAAAACTCTTAAACATGAGAAAGATTATATAATAACACGAGTTGTCACAAAAAAGGCCCCAGATTGTATTCTGACAACACACAAATGAGAATACAATATGAACAGCTGACCAATTTGATTCCACTTATCCATAGAAACAACATACATCTAACTAACAAATACTTACAACAAAAACCAAGTTTCAGCGCAGAGCTCGCCCATTACCAACCGAACCCCAATCCCCTGCAACACCCATCAACAATTACTCAAAATCCCAACAAAATGAGTGCCAAATAATATCAATATATCCCAATTCCAGAAAAAAAAACTCATTAAGAAACTAAGTACCTATTTCTCAAAAACGTAAATAAACAAAAACCCAGATCGAAAGGGAGAACGGCGTGAATCCCTCCTCTGCCTTCGTCGGAGAATCGATGGCCCGCAACCAGCTCGAATTCCTCCTCTGCCTTCAAAAATACACAATAACTTTAAAAAATTCATCAAGCCGACAAAATTAACCAAAAAAAATCGAGCGGAAATTCTCACTGAGTTAGAAATAGAAAGTGATAGCTCCTTGATAAACAACCAAAAAAAATTCGAACCAAACAAGGAACTTTCTGACCTTGATCCCCTTCAGCTCGTCGGTCGATCCGTACTTGATGACGCCGGTGATGGCGTCGGCATAGTGGACAAGGTAATCGAAGTGGATGTAGCAGGGGGATTGGAGGTTGACAGTGAAGTGGCCGTTGGAGGAGACGGAGAAGGATTTGACGGAGTCTGGGAGGAGCTCGTGGATTGACGATGGTGGCAACTTTCTGATACTTATGTACAATGTCATGATGTGAAACTAACAGAGAAAAATACAGAGCAATAAAAAAATCATCATATACATAATCGAGACAACCATCGCTCGAACATCAAGATCCCAAAGATCAAAATTGTGGGCCAAAAAATTGAGAAAACCCCCTTAAAAATTCTAAAGATCGAACCTTGACGACGACAATCACAACACCTCGGATGCCTCCGGCATCTGCTTGCCACGTCCCCAGACCAACCACCGGGTCCTTAGCGCCGGTGTTCAGTTCAAAAAACATCGTCATTGCCTTCGTCTAGAGAGAGAGAGTCTGTCGATTTGACGAAGAGGGAACCGAATCCAATCATGGAGCAGAACAAATCTGAGGCCAACCATGGAGGAGGAGGGGGCTGTCAAGGAGATGCGGAGGAGGGGGGATCTCGACACCGTCGAGGTCGGCGTGGAGATGTGCCGGAAGTTTGAGCGGAGGAGGATGAAGAATTGGGGATCTGAATAGTTTTTAGGGTTTTTACATAGCGGGAAATGAAAAGATAGGGGGGTAATTGTGGCGCTGGGTCTCAAAACCAAATTATCGGAGGCATTCCGTCCAGAATGCCAACCTAGACGGAATTTTCCGTCTAGGATGAGGCAATCTAGACGGAACAGTCTAGACGGAAATAATTCCGTCTAGTTTACCTCAAACTAGACGGAATTATATTCCATCTAGGTTGTTCCGTCTAGTTTGACTGATTTTCTACTAGTGAAACTAGACGGAAAATTTCCGTCTAGATTGTTCCGTCTAGTTTGGATCAAACTAGACGGAAAATTCCGTCTAGTTTGACAAACGAGACGGAACAGTCAATCTAGATGGAATTCCGTCTAGGTTGCTTCAACCTAGACGGAAATTTCCGTCTAGGTTGTGCTTGTTGCAGTCACGCTAGACGGATTCCGTCTAGTTGACTAGGCCAACCTAGACGAATTCCGTCTAGGTTGAGGCAGACCTAAGATGAAATTCGCGTCTAGGTTGCTAGGGCAAATCTAACAAGTTTGCCAGCCGCCACCATCCCCCCATTTCTCTGCAACTCTCGTTACTCTCCCGGCCTTCCCTTCCCCTCCGCGACCCCCCTCCTCCGGCCTCCCCCCCGCCCCCCTGGCAGCCCCCTCCCGACCGCCCCTCCTTCGGCCCCTCTATCCCCGAGCCCCCCCCCCTCCCCCTTCCTCAACCCGCATCCATCTCCGCCCCCAACACCCTCCCTCGCGGCCCTCCCCCCCCCGCCCCCTCGCCTCCCGCCCTGAACTTCAGCCCGCTCCCTTCCCCGAAGCCCTGCCATCACCCTCCTACCGACCCCGTCCCCTCCTCCGGCCTCCCCCCGCCCCC
>NC_033794.1:33077572-33087313 GCF_001876935.1 Asparagus officinalis
CCCCTCCCGACCCCCCCTCCTCCGGAACCTCCCGACCCCCCCTCCTTCGGCGGTGTCCGTTTGTTGAATCAGTTTAAAAGGTATGATTTTTCTACTGAGCTTTAGAAATTTCAATTTTATTATTATTTATTGTTGAATTTGGTTTAAAACCCTAATTATGATAAAAAAAAATAAACGAGTAAAATTCTGAAAACCCTAACTCAACTACATGTTAATTCATTTGTACAACACTAGTAATCATTATTGAATTTTAAACACTTACAATACTCATTTAAGTTTCATTCGTGCTATAAGTATGTATGATTATTTAAGTTTGTGATGTGAAAATATGTGAAATAATTTTTTTTAAAAAATAGAGTGATATATAACACATTATAAATTTTTATAATGTGTTATAATCCAATTTAGGTGAATAAAAAAATAACGTTATCCCTAGACTTCCGTCCAATAATTACATCCAATTATTTGGACTTATAATATATGATATACGACTCAGATTTGAGTAGGAGACGAAGTTTTCTCCCAAAAATGAGCGTTTATTTTATATTATAGGAATAAAAAATTGGTACTGAAATTCGTAATTATTGGATCTGTCCTTCTCGGACGGGTTAGGAATATAGTTGTGCATACATCCAACTTTGTATACTTTGTATATTTTCATTCTTGAAAGTTTTGGCAGCACCTATTCGTTGTTCTGCGTGTACAATAAGCGTATGTTGTTCTATGTTTTGGGTTATTACTGATACGCATAATAACATCCGCACAGTGTACAGGGAGAACAGCGGGTAGGTGCTACCAAAATTTTCAAGAAATGAAAATATACAAAGTATATGAAGTTAGATGTAAGCACTACTATATTCTTAATGGATAGAAGCCTTCCTATGACTGCCGCAAGATTAGTGTAATTAGTTTTTACTTACGTTTTATATATATTTTATGTAGATAAATATTCATATTGTTAAATCATATATGAATGTATGTTTGATATGTGTTGAATGTATAAGAGTAATGGATGTATTAGTAGTTGTGAGACTAATCGTATTTAATAATTATATATACTTTACAGATGAGGATAATTCCTAACAAATCATGGATAGATATCCCTAGGCATCGTAGATTTCATGACACACGATACAAGGAGGGATGTGAAGCCTTCATGCGTTATGCGGAAATGAATCCGAGAAATTTAAGAAGCGGTGCTATGTATTGTCCTTGTTGTAGGTGTAGGAATTTGAAGCTGCTGAATAGAAATGATATACGGATTCACCTAATAAAATCAGGTTTTGATGAGTAATATAAATACTGGAACTGGCATGGGGAAGGTATCACTGAAGATGAGGATCCAAATATGCATGTTGGTACGTCCAGTGGTCAACGAATAGATGACACAGAAATATTGTTGAATGATATTTTTCCTCGACCTACAGAATATGATGTTGATTCTCGTCAAAAGGGCTCGTTCGACCCTCAAAGAACGTATACAAAAGCGTCGTGCAAACGCAGCTCTTGTCTGTGCTCTCTCACAACAAAGACGAGAAAGGAGGAAAGAAACAGTGACCAAAGAACCACCGAAACTCCGCCAAGTTTGGATTCCAAAGTCTGGACTTATGCAAAATCAGCATTCGGAGCCCGTTAAGACCCCATACCCGCAAAGGGGTGGTTTTAGACGTGCGACTCCCGACATAATCTTGGATCGCTCAAAGACAAAAATAAATTGTTATATGAGGGATGTACCGAGTACTCCATATTTTCATTTATGCTGAAACTCCTTCATATTAAGACACTTAGCGGTATGTCAGATAATTATTTTGAAATGCTTCTTGATTTGCTTCGGACTGTAATCCCTGGAGGAGAGAATAGCATACCCCAAACAACTTATCAAGCTGAGAAGATTGTCTCTGCTCTGGGTCTTGATTATAATAAGATTGATGCATGTCCGAATGATTGTATTTTGTACCACAAAGCCAAAAAAGACCTTCAAGAGTGTCCGACATGTGGAGTTTCTAGGTGGAAACAGCGCACAAATTCTTCAACAAGGATTACAACGGAGACAGGGATAACACAGAAGAAATTTCCAGTCAAAAGTGCTTCGACATTTTCCATTGGCTCCTAGATTGCGAAGATTATACATGAACAAGGAAACGGCAAAGAGGATGTCTCGACTCCAATTAAGAGCCATCAGGCGCAGAGATTACAAGAGAATGCATGAAGGAATGTCCTCGGAGGATGAATTCTCAGACACTTGTTCAGCCATTGCTTCTGATGATACAATGTCTGGCACGGGACGAACCAGAGAAGTACTCACGATCACCTCTGATCAATTTACTCAAATACTTCAAGAAGCTCTAGCCAAACAACGTGAAGAAATTAGAGCTGAAGTGAAGACAGAAATGGAGTTAGCTATCCAACAAATGAGAGAATTGCTAGCTCAGCGGCCTCAACTCCCTGAGTCCAGTCAAAGAACTGAATCCAGCTGCCACACTCAGAAAGTTGTGGAAATATTTACCTCCATTGCTTTGTATGAACTACTTTATGAAACTTTCATTATACTGAACTACCCAGGTAAGCATGCTCCGAGAATATAGATATTATGTCTCTTAGAGCTCTATTGATGAGCTAAAACATATTATGTCCTGAACGAGATATTTAATAGCAATATGGCTGCCCATTAAAAGATCGTTTATTACAGATATCATCTATCATGACGATTCACTAGTAGAAACTGAGCATTGCAGACGGGCATAGGCGAACGATTTCAAAATCCGCCGCCAAATACCAACATTAGCACGAAAACATTGGCGCGGGGATGTTTCCGTCCCAATGTTTGTATTGCACAGGATTTCAATCCGTCGCAACAATGAATTTATACTTCGCCCCATAACCTTTGGAGACGGTGAAAACGATAGCGACGGATCAAATCCGTCGCCAATTAGATAGGATGACGGATAATCGATCCAGGTCGCCCAATAACTACTCAGCCGACGATTCGACCGCGCTAATGTCCGCTGCTATAATACATTATTGTGCAGACGATTCGATCCATCGCCAATAAGTATGAGCGACAGATACGAATACCAGTCACCAATAAATAAAGTATTGGCGACGGATTCGAGCCGTCACCAATGTTCCGTCGCTAATACTTATTGACGACGGATTCGAATACGTCGCCAATACTTATTGGTGACGGATGCTATCCGTTGTCAATGCTAATGTGTCCATCGTAAAAAAATTAACGTTAGTGATTGATTATCTCATTGTTAATGAGTGGCCCCACAAAAATTTAAGAATTATTTTAATATTAGTCCCTCAAATCTATAATATTTTAACTATAGTCCACCAAATTATGTAAATTATTAACACATCTAGGAATGTAAATGAACCAAATAATTAACAAATAGTTTGATAATTGTTCAAATATATTCAATCATATTCGATTATGTAGTTCATTTAACAAATTCAAGTTTGCTAACGATTAGAATTTAACCAGATGTATATTCGATTTGTTTGTTTATTAAATATTCGTTTAAAATTTACCACATGTTATTTGTATTATTGCATATATGATGTCATATTTGTGAGTTTTTGACTTCATCATTGATTAGTTTAGAGAAAATGATGAGAAAATTGAAAATGATGAGAAAATGATGAGAAAATCTATTTTCTAATTAAAATTTGATTTAAATATATACACATCATATATATAGCATATCAGAATAATTCTTATTTATTTATGAATTTTAATAATACTTGAAAATTAATTTCTTTAGCGAAATAGATATACTTTGATATTGGATAAGTATTCGTGAGTTTTTGGCTTCGACTTTGATTAGTTTAGAGAAAATGATGCGAAAAGTGAAAATAATGAGAAAATGAAGAGATACCGAGTGTTTGCGGTGAAAGTTGATGTTTTTATTATTATCGAATCTATTACAACTTTAGTCGTTACAATAAATTCGAATAAAATAAAAAAAGTTGATCTTTTTATAAGATCTCCTTACACAATGAAAATAAAAAGTTTACAACTTTATCAAACAAACGCAGAGATCGTTTATCGGTCTTCTGCTTGCGTGGGATCTTTGCCTGTGCCGGGGTTTATCCGTGGACCACCGTCGATCAGATCTGATTGCTGAAAATTTGGGCAGAGCTTCGTCTATCCGCGAATGGATCGAGAAATCGTAGCTCTTATCTCGGCGAAGCGAGATAATCACTCTTCTTAAGATTACCGCAACGGGATAATCTTAAGGCGAGATAATCACTCTTCTTAAGATTACCGCAACGGGATAATCTTAAGGAACGGATCCGGGAAACTGTAGATCTGACGAATCTCTCTCTCTCTTAAGGAACGGATCCGGGAAACTGTAGATCTGACGAATCTCTCTCTCTCTTACGTTGAAGAACTCGATCTGATCTCTCCTTCTCCTCTCTGAAATTCGTGCACCTTCAGCCTTCAATCCGGCAGGGCTTCGCCTAATCTCCAAAATTCCAGATCTCGAAAAATGAGGGCCTGAGGCTTGTATTTATAGGCCCGGGGGAGTTTGGAGCGGTTAAAACCAACTAAAGGCCCAAATCTACGTTGGAGACACCTCTCTGAAATTCTGTTAGTCCACGTAGTTCGTCGATTCACTTCAAGCGTTCACCGACATCAATCGAACTCCTGTGAACCGGATAGTGACGTTCATCGTCGTTCCTTAACACTGAGCTGTTCGTGGAAACCTATAGGCAATTTTCGATGCCTACACCGAGGAGATCATTTTTAGTTATACGTGTGACGTAGCGTGAAAGTTATAACCTCAGAATCCACCAAGGGTGTTCTCTGAATCCACAAAGAACGATCTTCGAATCCACGAAGAACTTCGAATCCACGAAGAAAATATTGAAAAGAGAAATTTTATTGATGAAAAGTTAGATTTAAAGGAATATTTTTCTAAATCTAATTGGTGTTAACCAGGGAACCTAATTATGAGCATTGTGATGATTTGAGTGATGTAATAGAAATTTCCATGATTTGAGTGACTAATTTTGAAATATTAAAGATTTGTTAGTGTTTTTTTATATATCTTTATGACTTTTTATTAGTTTATTTTATTTTCCTCGAACTAAAAGAAAATTTCCATAAAACTTTGTTTGTTTCAACAATATTTTGGAATTTGTAATATTATAATTTGTAATATTTTGTTTGTTAATAAATGTTATTAGTAATGGTTATGATAATAAATGTTATTAGTAAGAAATATCAAATCATAATAAATGTTATTTGTAAATATCAAATGTTATTTTGGGATTTGCTAATAAATGTTATTAGTAATGGTTATGATAATAACTAATTCTAGTTTCCTATTAATAACGGTTCACCTTTTCATTTATAAATTAAATTAATTAAAATATCAAATCTGTTTTGAAATAAAATGTGGGAAATGAAAATTTGGGCGCTCAAGTAGTAAGAAAATCTAAAAAAAATTGGGCGACTCCTTCGTTCTTCTCTAAAAATTGGGCGCCTCCTTCCTTCTTCTCTCGCATTCTCTAATGCGCAAACTTTAACTCATTCTCTAATGCTCAAACCATAACCCTAGAATCCCCACTGCTTATTGCCTCCTCTAGCAGCTCCTCCTCCATCCCCACGCCAGCCTCCCCCAGCCCGAAACCACCGCCGGGCCTCCACTTGAATGGCTCGGCCGACCTAGCCCACCTCCGGCCGCCGTCAATCCTCGCGGCAGCTCCTCGCTCTCCCCCGATCCCCGCCGTCACCGTCACCGAGTTCCACATCTCTGGCCTCAGCCTCGTCGTCAACCCCAGGCCCTTCCCCCGCGGTCGCATCTCCTTCTTCTACTGCTCCAGCTTCCGTGACTCCACCGCCGTCCGCTCCTTAGCTAAAGAGGAAGGACTGAACGACCATTGCTTGGAGATAGTAAGAAAAGATTGGGACCGAATTGCTTGACTTTTTTGTTTTAATGCACATCAAGTGTTTGATAATTTGCTGACTAGACCTGAATGCTGTCTGTTTTTTCTCTTTTCTATTTAATCTTTTGTTGGCACACCAGATATTTGATAATTTGGGTATGAGTGTAATCTTTAATTGGATAATAGAAAATGTTGCAAGTGTAGCGTTTGATCAACCATGTTTATGATTGAATCCAGTATACCATATAGAGGCTGGATAATTTTTTTAAGTATGAGATGATATGCAGTCGTTAACAATTTTTATTTTTTTTTGCTTTTTTACAGGTGGAGATTGCTGCTCTTCTTCATGACATTGGTAAGTTATTATTCTCTACCCTCCATGTCTGGAAAAGGTGCATTGTTTGTACTCTATTACTGATTAGGAGGCTGTTTTTGTTCTTGGTTATTGCAGGAGACTACAAGTATACCAAGTGGGTACCTTTCTTTACTCCTTGGTTTCCGAGTGTGGTTATATTTTCTATAGTTATTCGGTCCATGATGCCTAATTACTAAAATTAAGAAGCAGACTAAATGAATTCTTATATTTTCTATAGTTATTCGGTCCATGATGCCTAATTACTAAAATTAAGAAGCAGACTAAATGAATTATGCATCATGATGTCCTTAACTTCCATGATGCCTAATTACTAAAATTAAGAAGCAGACTAAATGAATTATGCATCATGATGTCCTTAACTTTCCGGAGCTTCCATATTGTAATGTCACCCTGATTGTTATCTATTTCGTTTTTGTTAAATTCATGTCCAAAAATTGAGTATCATTTGTAAGGAAAAAGGAACCTTCATGCCTTTGGGATTTTGATCTTTATGTGCAGAGACTTGGTTGAGGATATATCAAATCCTGAAGAAGTTTCTCAAGAAAGAGGGATTGAAAGATAACAAACCAGAGAAAATATTGAGCATCATAAAAGGAATGGGTATGCTTCTAACTTTTGTGGCTTTAAACTCTGGTTTGAAATCATATTCTTGTATTAAGTAACATTTTTATTATATAATTTAATAATTATGGATATATTTGTTGACATGATTTATGAGTCTAGTTTGCTGCTTAAGGTCCTCCTTGTATTAGAGGACAAGGACGTCATCGATTTCACCCCTTCAGGTACCTGTTCTATCTTTCCCCTGTTTCTTCTTGGATGTGTTTCTTCTTCAATGTTTTAAAATAATTCACAATTAAATACTAATACTAATATATATAAAAAATCAATCAAGAGAAGATGTAGAAGTTTTCATATGCAGACAACTTTTATTTCTCGAAATTGTATAAGCTGTAAAATTTCCATACATAAATTTCATTATATCTACAGAAGTTGTATGGAATTTTTATATGCATGAAACTGGTTACTCAAATGTGTATAAATATGTGGAAATTCTCACATATGATATTTAAAATTTTATTTTATAAAATTTCTATGTTGAAGTATTTCTAAAATTTGTAAAATTTTATTTTATAAAATTTCTATGTTGAAGTATTTCTAAAATTTGCATATGCATGTATCAGATTTTGACCGAGTGTGTAAGCAAATAAGTACTACACATTTTCTATGAAATTAGATGAGTTCAGTGGAAGAGGAGATTGTACTGCGCATGTGTTCATTTGCTACTAAGACTTTACTCCATTTACTATTCGTCATTGTCCAAGAATTTTATGCTTCGAAGAAGACCTCCATACCTCGAGAACCATCTGTCATTAGAGATTTACATAGGAACATCCACATGAGTAGGATATTGGGCAGACCAAGCTCAAGTTGTGTTGATTATCTTAGGATACATAGGGGACCATTCATAAATTTAGCAATATTGTTGCGAGAGGGAGGAATTCTGAAGGACACCATACATGTATTGGAAAATCTGTTGCTGGTAATAAATTATATAGATGAAAGGGTAGGGGTCATCGTGAAGTCTATTGTTGTTCTAATTGCCACTGAAGGCATCATGTGTTTAGAATATAAATTAAATGCATAGTAAATATAAAAATCTAAATTGAAAAAGTTATTACGAGTCAAGTTTTGTAGAAAAAGATTTATTTTTCTTAATCAAATAAAAGGAGTAATTTACATGGTATGTATTTAGTTTGCTTTTACTTGTGGTGCAATGAATATAAATGATAACACAGGGAATAATCCTTAAACTATTAACTTCCTAATTTATTAATATTTGCACACATGTATTTCTAATTAGAATTCTTAATTTATGATATTTTTTGGCGTTTGACGAGCATGAAGTTCATGCTGGTGGAGAGGTATATATGACGTGACATATATGTATTTATTATGAAATTTTTGGTATATATATCTTATGTGGAGTGATAATCTTTTCAGGTTAGAGGCTCCCGTAGGGAGCAGTAGTACGATACGACGTTCTAATGCAGGCGATGCTGATAACAAGGATGCCGACAACAACGATGACGAGGAGTGAGTGAGACTTGTGTTAAGACAAATTATGACTTTTGAATTTTACTTATATGTAATATATTTGTGTTTTTTATTGCGTAGTGGATGAATATTATTTGAGCATGCGAGATATATTGTGATTGTGATTAGATGATGAGTATTGTTCGATAATATGGATTGACAGATGAAATTGGATGAGTATTTATTTTGAATGTGAATGTATATCATGGTTGATTTTATGATATATTGTTAAATATTATCATTGGATTGATGTCGATATAGGTTATATGTGTATTCTCGTATGGGAGGCTACCAGAAAATTTAATTTTTTTTTACGTAGATATATACATTGGCGACAGATTTCCCCGTTGCCAAAGCACATTGGCGACGGGGAAATCCGTCGCCAATGCCTAAAACATTGGCGACGGGGATTTACTCGTTGCCAATGTTTTAAGCATTGGCGACGGATTTCTTCGTCGCCAATGCTTATTGGCGATGGATTTCTCCGTCACCAATGCTTATTGGCGACGGACGTCGCCAATGCTTAAAACATTGGCGACGGGTAAATCCCCGTCGCTAATGTTTTAGGCATTGGCGACGGATTTACCCGTCGCCAATGTTTATTGGCGACGAAAACAACCCGTCGCCAAAGAAATCTGTCGCCAATAGTCGTCCGTCGCCAATAAGTATTGGTGACGGGGAAACCCGTCGTCAATACTTATTGGCGATGGATTTATTGGCGACGGATCCATTTCCGTCACCAATATGTATTGGTGACGGATTTTAGGGTATTGGTGACGGATTTCCCCGTCGCCAATGCCCTGTCTTCTACTAGTGATTAATGATTTTCCAGCTTATGCTAATCTGTCCGGGTACTCTACGAAGGGCAAGTGTGCTTGTCCTTTATGTGGTCCAGAATTTGAAGCTCTTCAATTAGCACATAGCCGAAAGAGTTGTTATTGGTTTAATCGAAGGTGGTTGCCCTTGAGTCATAAGTACAAAAAATTATCAGCTAAGTTTGATGGCACAGTTGAGAAAAGAATGAAGTCGCGTCAACTGACAGGTACTGAGATCGTTCAATTACTTGAGGGGTTTCCAAAAGTTGTGTTTGGGAAAAAACGCTATTCTAAATTTAACCCGCTTGGAGTAAGAGATTACTTAAAGTTAAAAAAGCCATTGAAGCGTAAGCACAAGGTCCGTAAAATGCAAGTTAAGGACGAAGCCCAAACATTACCTAGAGGATGGAAACAAACTCACCACATTCCAAATCCAGCTAGCCAAATAATTTATTCAAAAGGTATTGAAAAGCTAAACTACCAAATGGAAACAAACTCATCTCTGATCAGCAGAGCAGTTTGACCCTATACAAAACCCTTTGATTCCTCGAGACT
>NC_033794.1:33087335-33088897 GCF_001876935.1 Asparagus officinalis
CACACACACGGCCAACTACTCCCACCGTGACACTAAACAATCAAAACAAGATCAAAATCAAGACTTTTTTATTACCGAAAGATGAGCAGCTGTCGACCCCCTCGAGCATGACGACGGCGGTGAGGATGAAGACGAAAGAGAGGAGGAAGGTGAGGACGAGGATCAAATGGAAAAGGGTCCTGTACCAGGATCCACGAGGGGCAATCTTGACCCTCATCAAACCCGGCATCCCCGTCTCTTTGCTGCCATTGAGGATGCTCCCATTACCGTAGTGTTGATGGTGTTAGGATGCTGTGGAGGGGGAGGATGATTATGGTGAGGGTGAGGTTTCCTGGGTGAGAGAATATCTCACGAATATTTCACTAAAATCGCATTAATTATGACGACATCCATCACCAGCTCCATGGGTTAAGGAGAAGGTTTCTGGGTGAGAGAGAGAAGAGTGCATTTTTGATAGGTTTGTCAAAATACACACAATATATGTATAAAGGTGGACTTTTGGGGCTGTGCCATAATTTTTTCACTTTTTTAGGGCTAAAGGCTAAGGGGGTTTATTAGTTGGGATATTTTGAGGGATAATGGGATAATTTTAAGGATTCTATTTCATAGTCTTATTCATTGGGAAAATGGAACAAGGATAATACATTTTTGTGTTATTGGTTTTTTTAAACACAAGTGAGACAATTACACCACTTAGGATAAAAATACCCAACTCATATATAAATTTTTTTTCCAATAGTAAAAATTTACCCCATCCTCCATATTGGAACAATGTTGTTCCACTTTGAAGGCAATTGGGATAATTTTAAAATATTTTTGTATTACTTAACTAATTCATGCAATTATATTATAAATATATGACATGATATATAAAATATAACATATATTAATATTTTAATGATATTATTTAATAACATATATTAATAATATTATATAACAGTAATTATAGTATAACGTATTTATTATAATATTATATAATATTGTAATAACATATATTAATAATATTATATAATAAAATATATTAATATTTTAATAACATATATATAATATTTTAATAACATATATTAATAGTATTATGTAATATATTATTATATAATATTAATTAGTAATTATAGTATAACGTATTTATTATAATATTATATAATATTTTAATAACATATATTAATAATATTATATAATAAAATATATTAATATTTTAATAACATATATATAATATTTTAATAACATATATTAATAGTATTATGTAATATATTATTATATAATATTAATTAGTAATTATAGTATAACGTATTTATTATAATATTATATAATATTTTAATAACATATATTAATAATATTATATAATAAAATATATTAATATTTTAATAACATATATATAATATTTTAATAACATATACTAATAGTATTATGTAATATGTTATTATATAATATTAATTAATAATTATAGTATAACGTATTTATTATAATATCATATAATATTTTAATAACATATATTAAAATTTTAATAACATATATTAATAATATTATATAATAACATATATTAATATTTTAATAACATATAT
>NC_033794.1:33090426-33097840 GCF_001876935.1 Asparagus officinalis
TATACATGTGTGTGTGTGTGTGTGCATGTGTGTGTGTGTGTATGTGTGTGTGTATCATATGAGGGGATTCTCTCATATACAATGATGTGGCACAATCTTCACCAAGTGAATAAAGTAGGAGAGAGAATCCTCGTAACTACATTTAATGAAGATTAGACAGATTAATGGGTATCATATGTCATATGAGAGGATTCTCTCATATACAATGATGTGGCACAATCTTCACCAAGTGAATAAAGTAGGAGAGAGAATCCTCGTAACTACATTTAATGAAGATTAGACCACATCATTGTATATGCGATGAGGGGATTCTCTCATATACAATGATGTGGCACAATCTTCACCAAGTGAATAAAGTAGGAGAGAGAATCCTCGTAACTACATTTAATGAAGATTAGACCACATCATTGTATATGCGGGAATCCCCTCATATGACATATAGTACCCATTAATCTCTCTTTATATATATATATATATCATACTCCCTTTAAAAGAGGGAGTACGAGTAAAACTTTCTATGGACAATTTTACCCCTAAATCTTATTTATATTTATATATTCTGATTCTAATTAAAATTAACTTAAATTAAATTAATAAAATTAACGGATCATTATTTTGTAGCTTTTACCGTTTCATCTCCACATCTCCTCTTTTATCATGATAACATCATATCTTCATTAAAAATTCAAAATCTCTTTCTTTTCTCTTTCAGCACTTAATCTCCTTACCTCTTCATTTAAAAAAAATTCAAATATGACTCTTCTCTCCATCTCCATCCGAAATTGACTCTAAAAAGCCCCTACTTTCAAATACCAACAACACCTCAAGTATTTCTTCAACAATACGTTGATCTGTATCGAGCCTAATTCTTCACCTAATTCCTCCTCCATTTTGCCCATGTCCATTTTATTATTTGGCACCGGTTTAATTGTAAGTTTGAACTTTTTATTAATTTTTTGGAAGATGGAAACCAAATGAGATTTTATGCTCTCTCGGTTTCCTAATTTAGAATAATATAAAGATGCAGCAAGGCGCCAAGATATTTTGGAACCCACCAAAATTGCTGAATACTTTTAAGTTTTTGTTGGGATAGTATAATTTGCAAACAACCATACTAGATATAATTTGTGTATAATTTATTAATTAATTTGTACATGTCATATACAGTTATTCAATTTTTCACACTGTACCAAATATTATTCTTAGTTTATAAGTATATGGACAATGAATTTACATGTCCTATCATACTAGGAATCCTTCTACATAATTGGTTTTATTTTTGGAAATTCTTTATCTTTTTAAGAAACCTTTAAAAGAGGGAGTATGAGTAAAATTTTCTATGGACAATTTTACCCCTAAAATATATTTATATTATATATTCTGATTCTAATTAAATTAACTTAAATTAAATTAATAAAATTAATGGCTCATTATTTTGTAGCCTTTACTGTTTCATCTCCACATCTCCTCTTTTGTCATGATAACATCATATCTTCATTAAAAATTCAAAATCTCTTTCTCTTCTCTTTCAGCACTCAATCTCCTTACCTCTTCATTTAAAAAATTCAAATATGACTTCTCTCTCCATCTCCACCCGAAATTAACTCTAAAAAGCTCCTACTTTCAAATACCAACAGCACCTCAAGTATTTCTTTAACAGTACATCGATCTGTATCGAGCCCAATCCTTCGCCTAATTCCTCCTTCATGTTGCCCCTATCCATTTTATCTTTAGCGCTGGTTTAATAGTAAGTTTGAACTTTTTCTTAATTTTTTGGAAGATGGAAACCAAGTGAGATTTTATACTCTCTCAGTTTCCTAATTTAAAACTATATAAAGATGCAGCAAGGCGCCAAGATATTTTGGAACCCACCAAAATTTGCTGAATACTTTTAAGTTTTTGTTGGGATAGTATAATATTCAAACAACCAGACTAGATATAATTTGTGAATAATTTATTAATTAATTTGTACATGTCAATATAGTAATTCAATTTTTCACACTGTACCAAATATTATTCTCAGTTTATAAGTATATGGACAATGAATTTACATGTCCTATCATACTTGGAATCCTTTTGGATAATTGGTTTTTTTGGAAATTCTTTATACTTTTAAGAAATTATTGATCTTTTTTTGTATAACTTTTTTATATCTGAATTCACTATTTGTAATTTTGGTTGTTAAAAGATTGATCCTTGAACTGTGAAAAACGATGTAGCTTGTGAGGATTTAGTCTAGCCTGTCCTTGTAGACATGTTGAGTTAATTGGTTGGTGTCGAGATGGTGAATCATATAGACATAACTCGAGTTGAGACTATATATTTTGTAAGAATATTTGAATATATTTTGTCGCTATTTTTCTTTTGTGTGTGGTTTCATGTAATCATGACTAGATATGTAAAAATATGTATAATACTTTTATCTTTTTGTTGGGGATGAAAGCTACCCTGTAAGTTGAGAATTGTAGTATGGCTATCGGGTAGGGTCTTTTAGGGCCCCTTTTTCGTTAGGAGAAGTATATATGAATTTGTATAGCATTGGTTAATTTAATGGACAATATTTATTGCATGAATCTCCTTATTGTTTTACTTTTTCGGTAAATATGTTTGAATATGTTTTGTTTCTGTTTTTCTCTTGTGTGTGGGTTTCATGTAATCATGGCTAAATCTATAAAAATTCTTATAGTGCTTTCAACTTTTTGTTAGGGATAAAAGCTACTTTGTAAGTTGAGAATGATAGTATGGCTGTTGGCTGGGGTCTTTTAGGCCCTGTTATTTTCCTAAAAGAAGTATATTTGAATATATATCATATTTCTTAATTTAATGGATCATATTTAGTGCATGAATCTACTTCTTGTTTTATATGCAAATTTTTTAGTGCCATATAGTTTACTTGAGAACAAAATATCATAATTTAATATTAAATCAATGATAGGGTTTGGTTAAAGAGGATGAATAAGTGGTCTTAATATTCCCAATTTACTTTTTTGCTATTAATTGGCAATTTAATAATAGTAGTTTTAGAATAAGCTCATTTTGGCACATTAAATTTCAATAATGATGATTAATAGCTTATGAGTCTAAGTGAATGGATACGGCTAACAGATTTTGTGTGTTTACATAAGATAATAATATAAAAAAAAATTAGAATCTTAATGAGATCACCCTATTTTAATGATTTTTTTCATCTACTAAAATTTTTTTTTCTCTGATTCATGGGCAATGCTTAATTTCTATTTGATCGATCAATTGATAAAGGTATAATATACAGTGTGTTACCATTTCATTTAATTTTTTATATTTTTATAGTACAGACCCTTTTATAAACAAATTTTATCAACATTTATTTCAAAAAAATTTCCTTTATTTTTTAATACTTAATCTTTATGTTTCCTTTACATTTTTCATTCATGTAGATTTTTTGAGTGCATATGGGTAATTATAAACCGTTATGATTTCCATTTATGTTTTTGTTAATTATTAGAAGAACATGGTATTTAGATCTGTTGTTGCATGAAGGGATATTCAAAATACTCTCCAGGATTTTTTACAAGTGTTGATCTTACCATTTATAAAAGCATGACTATCGAGAAGCATATCTTGGTACATAGGCATTTAAACCACAAAGATATTCATTCGCGAAGTCGTTTTAGTTGTTTTATATATGTAGAGCAGCGTAAAATTTACATGTAGAATAAGTCTATAAAGTTAGTTTGTTCTATGAAAAATAAAAATAACAATTAACACAAAAAAATCACTATAAGTGTGTCTAAAAATATTTTTATAAAGAATTATGGTTTTAGTAAAATTAATTATAAGTTTAAATCTAGAATTTTAATAACAAAATTATAAGAAAGAGAATTTTTTGCAAAATTTTAGAAGAGGCCAAAAATTCAAATATATTATTTCTAAGCCCAAAAAATAAAGAACATTGTTTATAAAATTTAGGTAGTCTTATAAATGCCAAAAAATTATTTTGAAGCCAAAATGTAGAGTTTAATAAAACACACATTTTAGATTTATTATTTAACCCCTATTTCAATCAATATTCTTCTTCTATTAGAAAATCCTTAAAATGATGTAAATCAATAGTTTTTTTTCAAATGATTAAAAAGTTACTAGGAATAACTTTTCATTTTTATTGGATTAAAAAATTTATGTATGTCGTACAATTACATGATTTGTTGATGATAAAGCTACTAGGAGTACATTTCTCCAAGCAATTGAGAGATATTATTCAAGTGAGTAAATATCATCTTGTTACTTATTATAAATATTTAATGAAAGTGTATTGATTATATGTACTGCTAAAAAAGTATTGAATCAATTAGATTGATAATAGTAGAATATCCATTCATTTAATTGCAAATTCTATACACTCTCAGCCTTAAAATTCAATAACAGCAAATCAATCAAATGGCCATCCATTCTAATTCACATGGATTTACTTAACAATTTCAATTAATTTCACTTTAATTTGCATACTAACATTATTAACACTCAAAACCTCTTTCAAATACTTAATTCTAGATCTTTATTTTTTTCCCCTTTAAGTCACTTTTTCTCATATTCTTTTTCAAAAAATAAATTCAAAACCTAAACAAGCGATAGTACAAGTTTATCAGATGGATTGTTTATTATTTATAATGTTATTAAAATACTCCAAACTTTATTATTTCCTGTGAAGGCAAGAGTTTGAAACAAACAAGCTTATACCCAAAGACATCCGAAAAGTTTTAATATATATTAAACTATTTGCCAACCTAATTATAGTGAATAAAAACCTAAAAAAAAAACAACCACGTGCAACGCACGTGCATCTTACCTAGTATATAGTATACATATATGTGTGTGAGATACGTCGTTAATTCTTAGTGAGGTCCACATAATTTATATTAGTAATTTGAATAATTTTGTCAGTTAATTAAGTTAGAGGCCGAAGTATGATTAAACAGCCCAAAAACCCATTAGCCTAATTCTTTAACCCTGCCCCTAATCTCTCTATTAAAACCCCTCTCTCCTTCCTCTGCCGTCATGCATTCTCACTGGAAGCCCTATCTTTCTATCAAACCCTAGAGATCTCTCTGATGGATTTCCTCAAAATCGAAGAAGAAGATGATGCCAGTATTGATCAGGGCTACATTGACCATTATTTTAACGATTGCATACCCGACGTAAACTGTAACAACCTCTCGACGTCAAGAGAGGAAAACTATACAATCATGAGCGAAGGCTGTATACGAAAAATCCAAGAAGATGACATACAAAAACTATCAGAAACACTATGCATCTCACCGTCTGATTCTTGCACGCTTCTTCTTCACTTCAATTGGAACATCGACAAAGTATACGAAGGGTGGTTTACCCAAGAAGAAGAAGTTCGAATATCTACAGGTTTGTTTCAAAACCCCTTTGAAATTGACAATAACGCTAGAAAAATTAACTGTCGAATATGTTTCGAAATATTTTCTCTCAGCGAGACGATAGCAGCTTCGTGTGGCCATCGATTTTGTATTGATTGCTATAGAAACTACGTCAGTGTATCTCTCAGCGACAATGGATTAGGCTGTTTGAATCTCCGATGCCCTGATCCGTCCTGTACTGCTTCTATCGGTCAAGACATAGTCGAGTCTTTAGTATCCGAAGATTATGCGCTGAAATACTCTCATTTTCTTATAAGATCATACGTTGAGAGTAAGAAAAATGTAAAGTGGTGCCCGGCGCCAGGCTGCTACTTTGCAGTGAGTCTCGTAGCAAACATTAATAAAAATAGCAGCGTCCATTGCAGATGCGGCCACGCTTTCTGCTGGAATTGCGCTGAAGAAGCTCACAGGCCTGTAGATTGTGAGACCTTCACAAAATGGATATCCAAGAATGGTGCTGAATATGAAAGCAAAATGTGGATATTAGCTAATTCGATGCCTTGCCCTAAATGCAAGCGACCAATTGAGAAAGACAATGGATGTATGCACATGACATGCTTGCCCCCGTGTAAGTTCGAGTTCTGTTGGTTATGTCACGAATCCTGGTTGGAGCATTCCGTCTGTAGATACTATGCAGCTGATAATAGAAGAGGCACATACAACAAAGAAGAACATAGGGATGAACATGAATACTACTTTAAGCTCTGGGCATTGAATAGAATATCGATGATAAAGGCGATTTCGGAATTGAAAATGATGCCAACGGAGAAGATGGGAGTGCTCTATTTTTTTGTTGAAGCATGGGAGCAAATTGTTGAATGTAGAAGAATTTTGGCATGGACATATGCATATGGATACTATCTTGCTGAGGAAGAGAAGGTGAAAAAGGAATTATTCGAGTATTTGCAGAGCGAAGCTGAGGCGAACCTTGAAGAATTGCATAAATGTGCCAAGATTGATCTGCAAGCTTATCTTAATAGTGGAAATATGCGAACTTTCGCTGAATTTCAATGTAAGCTCTCTGGTCTGACCTTAGTGACACGAAACTATTTCGATAATTTTGTTCATGCCCTTGAGAATGGGTTGAAGGAGGTGGATAGTAGGAAAGCTATGGTCAACAAGAGAGATGGAGAAAATATTGATCCATATGGAGGGGGAATTACTTCCCAGGACTATATGGATGAAGATGGACGTTAGGTATGCATTACTTTCACTTATATCAATCATTTTGGTTCTGATATTTGTGATGTGTTAGACTAACAGACACACAAGTAGATTGTTGAACTGTTTAAGTCACCGAAATATTATTATAATTAGTTGCAACAAAATAAAAAATTGTAACTATGTTTTGCATTTATGTTTTCTTATTGAAACTATGATCAGTATTTTGATTTTTTACCTACCCGATTGACGCTGTGTAGAGGCTAAGGATCATGTCTATTTGAAGCGAGTATTTGTTAGATTTGTAATCCATTTAAATTTTAGATTTCTGTTATGAACTTTTATTAGTAGTATGAAGTTTTGATTTTATTATGTCTCTACATTATTTTGAGATGCATTTCTAGTACTGTATCATATTGTTTGTGTTATATTATTCTAAGTCCAAATGCCAGTCGAGACGTACGCTTTAAACTTTGATGAAGATTGTTTCCTTGGGGTTTTAGTTTATGATCTAGCTGTTCTATTTTGTTATTCAATTTGATGAATTTCCGTGTATATGTCCAAGCAAATTACTATTTTGCTCGGATAATCAGATTAATCATATTACATCATAACTTAATTACAGGATGTTATGTTGTGCCTCAAATAATCAAATATGCATCCTCGAACCGAGTTCGGCATTTGACTCACGCTGGTTATGTTTGCTAAGGGATTGAATTCCTAGTTGTTAGATAAGAATAAAGTTCTTGTTGTGGATCTGCGTTGTCGTTTGGCTCAGAAACCTGCTCAATCAGTCCTTCTTCTTCAACTGTGCACCACTAAGAACACAA
>NC_033794.1:33098840-33153662 GCF_001876935.1 Asparagus officinalis
GACAAACAAGCAACTTTCTCAATCTTTCACAAACTGAACCTGTAAGAAGTTTTGCAATTTATCCTACAAATTCTATCAGAGTGTTCTGCACTATACAAATAGGTATGGAGTCCAAATGTTAACATTGCAGGACGCTCTGATATAATTTGTACTCCACAACTACTCAGCAGTCTTCCCCCAGATCTTCACAAGCTGTTCCAGCTCTCTATAACTCGACCCTGCTTCCCCCGCCGCCGCCTTGGCTGCCTTCCTCACCGCAGCCGTCCTCCTCTTAAGCTCCTCCCCCTCCTCCGATTCCATCAGCCATCTAACCCTCTCCTCCACCTCCTCTGCCGTCACCATCCCCTCCTCAAACCCCCTCATCTCCCCTGCCAGCTTAAACTCCTCAACCAGAAACACCTTATTCCACCTCTGCTCTGCGTACAACGGCCATGCCACCATCGCCTTCCCACTACACACTGCCTCCAGCACCGAGTTCCACCCGCAGTGTGTCACAAATCCGCCCACCGCTCTGTGGTTCAACACCTCCACCTGCAGAATACAACTATCAGAAAAGTCTAGGAATGGGATGCTTTAAACCATAAAACACACTTAAATTAGGGTCCAGTCACATAGACCTCTGTATAGTACCGCAATTTGGAACTTATTTACACCAATAGTTCGATTTTGGCGGGTAGAACCACATGATAACTTTCTCAACTCTTTTATTCTTAGATAGACTCACTAATTTCGCTTAGGGACTTTCTACACTCTTTTATTCTCAAATAGACTCACTAATTTCACCCAGGGTTAGTATCTGTAAAAATGTCACCCAGGTTAAAAGAGTTAAAAAAAAAAAGCTTTTCTCTTGGGGGTCTATAATCTGAAATCAGATTACAGGATCATAAATTCCACAGTGTGATACTACACAGGTCTATAAAAATTTCAAATAGTTTCTATGCGGATGTTCTGATAAAATCTGTACACTCACCTGTGGTACCCACGACTTAACAACAAGTCCTATATCACTCATTCTCTCTGTAAACCCCTCCGGCAACAGTTCATCAAGCTTTGGCTCCGGAGGCGCTTCGTACTTCATCGTTGGATGCTCGCTCGGTGGGCTTCTGACTACCCATAAAAACCGCTGACCACTTCGTTCAAGTCCAATAGCGATCTGTTTGAGTTGGCCAGCGGAGAAGAGGCCGAGGCTGCCGAAGCAGAGGAAGACGACAGAGTTATCAGGTTGAGTGTCGAGCCAATTGAGACAGTCGGAATTGTTGCTCTGTGCTCTGGCGTTTGATGTGATTAAGGGTCCGATGGGGTATATTGGAGGTGGTGTTGTGTTTTGACCGGCTGAGCAGAGTCCTTTGTTTATTGCGTCGAGTGCTTTTGGTTCAAGTGAACTGAAAGTATTGATCAGGATTCCATCGTACCTGAAATTGATAGCGAGAATTACATCTTATGGCTCACATTATTGTAATGTTTAATTTTAGAAAACCCACACGAACTTTGAGAGGTGTTACAATTAATACTTTTAAACTATTTTAATTCGAGAAAACATCCTGAACTTTGAGAGAACTATTATTGGATGCATGAATAAAAAATCTGCAAGTTTATTTGAGAAATATTTAATAGTTTTGATTCTCATTAGTGAATTCCATCTAGGAGTTTACTTAAGAAAAATGAAATAACTTCTGCTATTTGTTTATTAGATGAATATCAAATGTGAGCATTTTACATGTGCAATTTGTTTATAAACATTCAATCACATACGAGCATTTACATGTTCAATTTTAATATCTTATGACTTGTAGTTGTAACATTGCCTGCACCTATTTTATAACTTATGAAAATATGGACACCTCACTATATATTCAACTTGATTCGATTCATCACCAGTCCTACCTGAACAAGCTGCGAGCAAGATCGAGGAACCCTTTATACGCATCATCGGAATTATCCATCATCGGAAGCGGCATATGATCTGCCGGGATCGACGGAACGCCAGGGATATTGATCAAGGTGTGGCCGAGATCCTTAAACGAAGTCGAAATGCTCAAATGCAAACTTGGAAAATTCAAGAAACAAGCCAACGCGCCAGCCCCCGATGTATAAAAACAATAACAAGGTATCTCCAACTCATCTACAATATCAAGAACACAAGCACAGAAAAAATCAACGACAAGTGCACGAACATTCTTCGTCGAGAGGAGAAAATCTTTGAGATTTGGGTTTGAGAGGCGAAGGGTTTCGAAGGCAAGGAACTCATGGTTTGCAGAGGAAATGTCAGAAGGGAGAGAGACGGCAGGGAGGCGGTGGAAGGTGATGGAGGGGTCTGCGGAGGCAACAGAGGCAATGAATGGGGCGGTGGAGCCCGTGTTATAAGGGGGATCGACGATGAGAATGGTGACGGAGAGGTTGTGGGTAGTTAAGAGTTTTCCAAGCTCAATCATTGAGACTAGGTGGCCCATGCCAGGCGATGGGTACAAGACTATTGAGCTCATTGTTATACGAATCTGTGCGACGAGAGTCTGAATGTTGTGATTGTGTGAAGAGTGATGGTATGAAATGATGGCACTTGTTTGAGCTTTTATAGAGGTGGATTCCTGTCTGCGTGTTTGACTGGACTTTGATTGTGCATGTGATTGAGTGACATCAAGCACGCAACCGAAGAGAGTGAGGATCACGAAGAGTGATTTGTACTGTTTTGGGGTTGTTTACACAATTAATGGAGCTTGGAGTCTATAGATGAATTTGCACGTAAAGGATGGAGTAAGAAATTAAAAAGAGGGGTAGATCCTCCCCATCCGTTGTCAATGACCAATTGAGAGATCATTTTCTTAATCATGATTCTTCAACATTTAATATTTGATTATCATTAACACAAGGAAATTGGCTAACATTTAGTATATGATTACAGTTTTATTAGCACAAAGAAATGTTAGTACATATCACGTATTATATATAGGTCAACTTTATATCTGCATGACGAAAAATTAAAAATAAAAACAAAAATAAAAATAATCCAGCCCAACTATGAAAGGAAAATCAGTCTGAGGATCACCAACATCCTTTGAACAATTTCACAGATAGCACCAATTTCAAAACCATGAATTATATGTTGGGACAAACCCGGGGCCCAATAGAACAGGGTCGCAGCAATAGTAAAGCAAAAGTAGAGATAAAATGATAGACACACAGATTTACGTGGTTCGGCACTTGATTGCCTACGTCCACGGGCAAGGATAGAAGAATCTAGTATGAGGAGAAAACTCTGGGGTTACAATCTCTCTTTACAAGGAGAAACTCTCTCTATTTTTTTTTTCTCTCACTCTTCTTATATAAGAAGTTGTTTCTGGGATGAGATTTCCTTAAGGATTTGGAGCCCTATTTATAGTTTTTTGAAAAACACTATGCACAATAAAATATTAATATTTTACTATAGCAGTGAGCCCCACCATTTTGTTTTCTTTTTCCTTTTCAACATTGACTGCTGGGTGGGTTGGTGCTTGGCTTCATTAGGCGCCTAACAATCTCCCACTTGAAGATTTGATTGAATATCAATCATATCTTCACACCATTCTTTCTATCTTGCCATCTTCATGTTGCTTACGTCTCTGACAGACCACCTTTACTAGCTTGTGTAGCTGCTACATACTCTGCTTCTGTTGTTGAAGTAGCCACAACTGACTGCAGTTTTGAAACCCAGCTTACAGCTCCGCCAGCAAGTGCAAACACATAACCTGTGGTGGATTTGCTATTATCACGATCACCTGCATAATCAGAATCAACATATCCACTGACAATAAAATCAGATCCCCCATAACATAATGCAACATTTGAGGTTCCTTGAATGTATCTTAGAACCCTCTTTACAGCATTCCAATGCTCTTTACCAGGATTCGCCATGTATCGACTAACCACTCCCACTGCTTGTGCAATGTCTGGTCTTGTACAAATCATCGCGAACATTAAGCTTCCCACTGCTGATGCATACGGTACTCGAGACATCTCCATCCTCTCTTCTTCACTGCTAGGACTCATACTGGAGGATAACTTGAAATTAACAGGAAGTGGGGTAGAAATTGACTTACAATCTTGCATGTTAAAGCGTCGCAAGATTTTCTTCAAATAGTTCTTCTGAGAAAGCCAAATCTTCCTATTAATTCTGTCTCGGTAAATTTGCATCCCTAGAATCTTGTTTGCAGATCCTAAATCCTTCATTTCAAATTCCCTAGCCAACTGAGCCTTTAATTCTTGGATACGATCTTTGTTGGGGCCTGCAACCAACATGTCGTTAACATACAACAATAAGATAACAAAGTTATTTTCACCAAACCTCTTGAAATATGCACAAGGGTCTGAATTAAGTCTGTTGTATCCAAGGCTCATGATGAATGAATCAAATCTCTTGTACCAACACCTCGGCGCCTGCTTTAGACCGTACAGAGATTTGTTCAATCTGCAAACCAAGTTCTCTTTTCCTTTTTCTTCAAAACCTTCTGGTTGGAGCATGTAAATTTCTTCTTCAAGATCTCCATGAAGAAATGCTGTTTTCACATCTAGCTGCTCTAGATGTAAGTCAAATATAGCGCTCATAGCCAGGACAATTCGGACTGTTGTTAGTCGAACTACAGGAGAAAATATTTTATTAAAATCAATACCTTCTTTCTGAGCATATCCTTTTACCACCAATCTAGCACGATACCGCTCCACTTATCTAGCACGATACCGCTTGATCTTGTAGACCCATTTGTTTCCAATGGTCTTTCTTCCTTGTGGTAGTGACACAAGTTCCCAAGTCTTGTTTTTATGGAGAGCTTCAATTTCTTCCTGCATTGCTGCCATCCACAAAGATGCATCTGTGCTATTTATAGTTTCATGAAAAGTTAATGGCTCCCCATCTTCTGTTAGAAGACAGTATGCAACATTACTCTTCGAAATATACTCCGAGTGCCAAGTCGGTGGTCTTCTCTCACGAGTTGACCTTCGAACTTCTGGAGCCTCGGACTCGACCGGTTCTTGTACATCATGCTCTGGTGTTGCTTCAGAAGAATTCGGATTATCTTCTACCTGAACAGCTACAGTCTCTGAGTCCTTCCTCAAACTGCTTTCTTTCTCTTCACTTTGTAGTTGGTTCTCTACAAAGATAACATCTCTGCTGATGATAACCTTGCGGGTAGTGGGATCCCACAGGCGATACCCCTTTACTCCATCAGCATACCCCAAGAATATGCATTTTCTGGATTTTGAATCCAGCTTTGTAATTTCTTGGGCATTGTACATTACGTACACTGGACTTCCAAATATATGGAGGTTGGAATAATCAGCTGGCTTGTCAGTCCACATCTTCATTGGCGTCTTCAATTGTATTGCAGTTGATGGAGATCGATTCACCACATAACAGGCGGTTTTTACTGCTTCCGCCCAAAAGACTTTTTCCAGATTTGCAGTAGCCAACATAGCTCTTGTTCTTTCCAACAGAGTTCTGTTCATCCGCTCCGCCACTCTATTTTGTTGAGGAGTATAAGCCGTACTGAATTGTCTTTTGATGCCTTCATGCTTGCAGAATGCTAGGAATTCACCGTCTGTGTATTCTCCTCCATTATCTGACCTCAAGCACTTGATCTTCTTCTCAGATTCAAGCTCGACCCGCGCTTTGTAGGCTTTAAAGACTGAGAACACATCCGCCTTCTTCTTGATAGGATACACCCAACATCTCCTGGAGTAATCATCAATAAAGGACACAAAGTACTTTGCTCCTCCTAAGGATGTAACTGGTGCTTGCCATACATCAGAATGAACCAGTTCCAGAATAGCCTTGCTTCTAGAACTCGATGTGTTGAACTTCAGTCGATGTTGCTTGCTTGTAACACAATGCTCGCAGAATGGAAGAGCTACCGAATTAAGTCCAGGAAGCAGTTTCTGATCGGAGAGAACCTTCAAGCCTCGTTCTGACATGTGGCCTAGCTTGCGATGCCACATCATGGTTTGTTCTTCTCCACGGCTGGTTGATGCCACACATGAATCAGCTTCCTGCAGAGTCTCTCCCTTGAGCATGTACAGATATGTAGCTATTTTTTCTCCTTTTATCACCACAAGCGCCCCTCTAACAATCTTCATGACTCCATTTTCTATATGAGTCTTGCACCCGAGCTCATCTAATTGTCCCAAAGACAATAGATTCTTCTTCAAGCCCTTCACATGTCGCACATCTTGAATGGTGCGTATTATACCATCAAACATTTTGATTTTGATAGTACCAATACCACAAATCTCCAAGGCATGATCATTCCCCATGAATACAGATCCTCCTGAGATAGGTTCATATTTGCGAAACCAATCTCTCCGAGAGGTCATGTGCCAAGAGGCTGCTGAATCTAGAAGCCAGACATCAGCAAACTTCTTTCTGCCTTCATCAACAGTGGTTGCTCCACTGAATAGAATTTCACCATCCTCTGACGTGCTGACAACGCATCCTTGAGATGTTGATGGCTCTGAAGACTTTTTATCTCCACTCTTCTTGTTGTGCCAACACTCCGATTTGACGTGCCCTCTTTTGCCACAGTTGTAGCATTTGATATTCTTCTTACTTCGTGATTTCGATCTACCATGGGCATGACTCCCACTGGAGCCACGTTCTGTTGATCTTCCTCTCGTCACCGACAAGGCCTCCGCTTGCTGCGAACTTGTCTGCCTGTCTTCCTTGTTCTTGCGCCGATTTTCTTCCTCCAGAACAGCGGCTGCAACATCGTCGAAGACTAGATTGTCCGTGAGGACGTTGTTCGTCAGGTTGATGATGAGTTGATCATACGAGTCAGGTAGACTCTGAAGTAGAAGTTCTGCACGTTCATTCGCACCAACTGTATATCCCAACGTTGTGAGTTGGGAGAACAGTGTGTTTAGGGTGTTGATGTGGTCGGTCATCGATGTAGATTCCGCCATCCTCAGAGTGTAAAGTCTCCTTTTTAAGAAGATTTTATTGTGCATGGATTTCGCCTCATATAGCTTTGTTAGAGTATCCCAGATCTCCTTTGCTGTCTTCTTCTCCTCTATGCTTGACAGCACCCCGTCTGCTAATGCCAGATGGAGATTTACAATAGCATTTTCGTCCATCTCGTTCTACTTCTTATCATCTGTGATGTCGTCCGGCCTTGCACCAATGGCCGCCAGGCAATTATCTTTTCTCAAGATAGCTTTTATCTTCAACTTCCATAGTGAGAAATTACTCCCGTCGAATTTCTCAATCTTGAACTTCGCCGCCATTGCTTCTACCACGAACAGTAACTTCTTACTATTTCACGTAAATAGTACTGTATTTATGAACAGTAACCGTATTCGTGAATAGTACCGTACTTATGAATAGTACCGTATTTGTGAATAGTACCGTACTCTTGAATAGTACCCGTCACCTCCAAAGGGTAAGTGATAACCTAACTTATTTTCTGATGTGGAGGATCCACCTTTGGTGGCAGCCACAGAGCATACGATAAGTAGATATATACAAGTACCCTAAGTTGGCTCTGATACCACTTGTTGGGACAAACCCGGGGCCCAATAGAGCAGGGTCGCAGCAATAGTAAAGCAAAAGTAGAGATAAAATGATAGACACACAGATTTACGTGGTTCAGCACTTGATTGCCTACGTCCACGGGCAAGGATAGAAGAATCTACTATGAGGAGAAAACTCTGGGGTTACAATCTCTCTTTACAAGGAGAAACTCTCTCTATTTTTTTTCTCTCTCACTCTTCTTATATAAGAAGTTGTTTCTGAGATGAGATTTCCTTAAGGATTTGGAGCCCTATTTATAGTTTTTTTGAAAAATACTATGCACAATAAAATATTAATATTTTACTGTAGCAGTGAGCCCCACCATTTTGTTTTCTTTTTCCTTTTCAACATTGACTGCTGGGTGGGTTGGTGCTTGGCTTCATTAGGCGCCTAACATTATATATATACTTAAATGACTATGAGGCCAAATAATTAAGTTAATGTGTGGGGGGAAAACACAATAATTAAGAGAAAAGAATAAATTGTTACGAAGAACGTTTTGAGTGCAGGAAGAAGTCCGCACAAGGGCAGAAGGGATTTCTTCTTATTGAAGTTGGGGTACGTGGAAGAAGGGATTTCTTCTCTCTATAATAAGATATTTCTACTTGTAGGAGCTTGGGTAGGTAGAAGAATTTAACAATTGTCCACCTCAAATTATTTAATAAGTTACATAATTAATAATCAGCAACCTACTTGCTAAACAGCAAAACCTAACAAAATTTAAGAATGGGAACCTAAAAGCCTACGTACGTACGTATCATGAGCATGAGTACACTAACAGAAAGTTCATTTGACAAATTCTTTTTTGAATTAGTACGTACTCGCTAAAAGCAACTGTATAGTCTATAGTTGTCGATAAATTGGAATTAGATTTGGATTTCTATTCAGAGAGAACTAGAAGAAAAGGAAAAAGGATGGATTTAGCATTGTATATTTAGGCATTTTACATATCTACAGCAGAATCCTGCTCTTTCTTTATTTTGCTAAGAACTTTAGGGGGTGTTAGTCAATTGGGACATGTTCATGCAAAATGTGATAATTGTTAAAGTAAAATAATTTTTCGCTAGTGGGATATTTTAGTGGGATAAATAGGAACAATTTTGTGAAGCGGAATATTTTAATAAAATAATGTGAGATAACTTTTTATAATCATGAAATATATATTTATGTATTTTGAAGATATAAATACTATTTATGTATTTTAAACTTGCTATTATTGATTGATAATTATTTACAATAATGTTCTTTACTATTAAATACCTTTTGGTTAGACTATATACACTACTAAATAATGAGGCCATCCTAGACGGAAAATTCCGTCTAGGATACCCAAAATTCCGTCTAGGATGTGTATCCTAGACGGAATTCCGTCTAGAATACGCGTCTAGTATGTTTCCGTCTAGGATGTAGTATTCTAAACAGAAATTCCGTCTAGAATACATCCTAGACGGATTATTCTAGACAGAATTTCCGTCTAGAATACTACATCCTAGACGGAAATTTTTCCGTCTAGGATGGGTATCCTAGATGGAAATTTTCGTCTAGGATACTCATCCTAGACGGAATTTTCGTCTAGGATGTTATTTATTTTTTTAATTTTTTTTTCAAAAAAACAAACATCCTAAACAGAATTTGAGCATCCTAGACGGAATTTCCGTCTAGGATGCTATGCTACAGTAGTTTTTTTTACAGAATCTATTTTGAGTGCATGTACACAATATTGAACAATAACAAATTATATTCATATCCAACACAATCTAATTATATTCTTTGAGTGCATGTACACAATATTGAACAATAACAAATTATATTCATATCCAACACAATCTAATTATATTCCAATATCAAATCCAATTATATTCAAATAATACATTCACCAGAATAGTAGAGAGATACATAAATTGTTTATAAACATTTACATAAATTATTTACAAGAGGTTCTGCATGCTCCATCGCACAACATTACGCACAATTCCTCCATCAACCCGATCTGTGCATTCAAACTTCTGAAAAATCTGCCTCACCTATAGAAATAAAAAGTCATAATAGTTTTACCCAAATCAACACTTTTAAGCGTCTCGAATCTCAACAGAACATTAACCAAGATAAATTTACATATGTTTGCCTAAAAAAATAAAGAAATGAAAATGACACCTGAAGAAAGGGAAGCCTAGCTACAGCCTCAAAGAGCACAGAACTAGATCCAGATATGGATGATTGCATATATTACGCAACTCCATCACAATGTTGTGCACAGAACGACCCTAGTATTCAATGTTGTAGAAAATCAGTGTAATACAATGGCAGCAAGCACACAAAGATAGCATGTGCATCAAACTACAGAAAATTACCTTTGTATTTCTAATTGACCCAAGATTCTCTTCCGCCCTCTTCATTAGAAGTTTCTGATATGCAGAGGCTTCACATCTCACAAGCCTTTCAATTTTTTCAGGCAATTCATTTTCAACCTATCAAATAGATGAGAATCAAATGGCAGAGTTTCAGTTCAGTGTAACTTGGAAACACTGATATCTATGTATTTTTCAGTTAAGAAAATCCATATTGCAAAGCAGCTAGTTATTAACTCATTCTACTTATACCCATCAACTCATACGTGTAGATAAACAAAAGCATCCTTTAAAGTTGAAAAGGCAAATGACAACATATCGAACAATCAAGAAAAATATATAAAACCCTTTTAACTGTAATTATTCTCAAGGTACAGAAATGTAATAAACCTTATTCTTAATCGCATCAACCAAACAAACAACAGAAGTCGATCAAAGGACAAGCGATTTGTGATCTTTTGGCGGCAAACCCGACCACAGATACGGCAGAAGTATATGATGACTTGCCGGATGAAACCCACGAGGTTAACACCACGTCGCACCAGCAAGTATGGCAATTATACTTTGATGGTGCCTCAAGGGCAGTTAATAAAGTAATAACCCCGGGAGGCTCTACAGTTTCCTCTGGTGTTGGAGTTGTCTTAATTTCCCCGGGGAAGCATGTAATGCCTCGGGCTTATTCATTGACTAGTCCGTGCTCCAATAACGTAGCCGAGTTCAGGCAATTCATTTTCAACCTATCAAATAGATGAGAATCAAATGGCAGAGTTTCAGTTCAGTGTAACTTGGAAACACTGATATCTATGTATTTTTCAGTTAAGAAAATCCATATTGCAAAGCAGCTAGTTATTAACTCATTCTACTTATACCCATCAACTCATACGTGTAGATAAACAAAAGCATCCTTTAAAGTTGAAAAGGCAAATGACAACATATCGAACAATCAAGAAAAATATATAAAACCCTTTTAACTGTAATTATTCTCAAGGTACAGAAATGTAATAAACCTTATTCTTAATCGCATCAACCAAACAAGTATAAAGATCGATCGCCTATTTCTCATAACAACGCTATTCTCATCAGGTAACTTGGTGAGAATACACTTTACACCTAAACAATCCAGGTTGCTGTAAGAACTAATATGCATGTATAAAGAATGCCATAAATCAAACTTGCTAGAAAGTTTTATAAAAAGACAACTTGATAGAATATGCAATTTAACTGAAATGTGCAGACATCTAGGAAATTAAATGTGTACATATCATGATAGCTCTTCTATCAGCTTCAAATGCAAGGAGATCAAACATGATCTCAGCAGGTCGCAACTAACCGTTTGGACTCCTACCAGAATCAGGACGGAGTCCGCCCTAGGGGCAAATCCGCCTATCAAGCCAAAGCGGGTAGGGTCGCCAGAAAAATATAAATCCGCCTGTCCAAAGTGAAATTCACTTGTCAAAGACGAGATCTGCCTGCATAGATCGAATTCGTCTTTATCAAACAAAGGTCGAACTCGCCTCAAACGATTAAGTGTTAGAGCAGAAATCTTAGCATTAAGCCTAAGAGAAACTACTCGACAACTCATCATACTGAGGGGAATAGTATGGCTAGCCCGATTCAAACGGTAATCAGTAAAGGCAAGTCAAACCCGTTGATAGCTGAGGGTTTGTTAAAAATCCTAAAAGGTGCTAAATCCTCCCTAGCCCGCCCAGGACATAGTTATTCAAAGTATTCCAGACCACACACAAGTTGGTTAAGGTCTGAAAACTTTGAAGAGGGTCTTGTAGACGGTAAAAATTACCTTTGCAGACTTACGTAAAATTCGCCTGCGAGTCGGAGTCGCCCGCACAAATTGAGGGCGGAACTCACCCATGGGCTTGACTCACTAGCGCGAACCCAAACCGCACGGTTGCCAAATTCGATCGCATTTGTTTATCATAGATTCGCCTGTATGATCGACTCGCCCGCACGAGTCAAGACCATCCAAATTCGCCTGTTTTCTTGACTCGCCTGCACGAGTCAAGATCATCCAGATTCGCCTGTTTACTCGACTCGCCTGCACGAGTCAAGATCATCCAGATGACTAAAATTTGCCTGTCTACTTGACTCATCCGCACGAGTCGAGAGTCGAATTCCCCTACAAACAGTGTACCCGACAGCCACTACGCTGCGTACAGGGATGGGCCTTCCCACTTCCCACGACGTGAAGGGAGGGACCACCACTACGTTGCGTACAGGGATGGGCCTTCCCACTTCCCACGACGTGAAGGGAGGGACCACAGTACTCCAAGCCCATCAAGTAGCCGCTCACAGTACGAGCAACCAGTCAAATCTGTGCAGTCACCAAATCTGCCTATATGCTCACGATTGAAGCTCACCTCGCCTGCACGAGTCAAGAGTTGAATCCGCCTGCAAACGGCAAGCTGGCTAGACTCACTTGAGTACTTGGCAGCCGCTACGCTGCGTACAGGGATGGACCTTCCCACTTCCCACACGACGTGAAGGGAAGAAGTATAGTACTCCGAGCCCATCAAGTAGCCGCTCACGGTATGAGTGATCGGTCAGTCGCCAAGTCCGCCTGCAGGAAGCTCGCCTCGCCTGCACCAGTCAAGAGCTGAATCCGCCTGCAAACGGCAAGCTGGCTAAACCCACTCGGGTATCGCCGCTATCCCGCATACAAGGAGGGGCTATCCCGCTTCTCACGACGTGAAGGGAAGGAGTACAGTACTCCGAGCCCATCAAGCAGCCGCTCACGGTACGAATAAAAGGCATGGTATCTCCCAACAGTACATGGTCATATCCTATGATTTAAGGAGCTGTCACGCCGTCTCTCCTCGATTTAAGAACCTCTCCTGGCTTCAGAAAAGAGGTTCGCTCATAGTTAATTGATTAATTCAATCAGTTAACTGAACCACTAGCTCTCGACTCTCAACTGAGTTGACGACAAGCTCTTTGCATAATCTTTGCACTGTAGCATCTTCTCCCAGTTTCGGGCCCTGATCGTCGTCGAACTCGGAGACTCAAACTCTATCGACTTGGGCTTCTACTATGTACTGAAGCTTACCAGCAACCTCGGTCGAATCGTCCAAGGGAAGCAGACTCGGTGCGAGAACCGAGTGAGGCGTTATATAGCTACCGAAAGTCCTCACGTTAAATAAGGAGGGGATTCCCTCCGCTTCTGTTGTAATTTCGATTCATTAGTTTGTAATAAACTATTCTTATAAATACAAACGAAATCCCTATTTCGGGAGATCAAAATTCACACCTACAGTTGTGAAACTCACAACCATCAGAGTGATGTTGAATTTGGTAGCTGCAGAAGACCTCTTTCTTGAGCAGTTAGATGTGAAGATTGCCTTTCTTCATGGTGACTTGGATGAAGAAATCTACACGAAGCAGTCTGTTGGCTTCATTAAAGAAGGAAAGGAAGAGATGGTGCGGAAGCTCAAGAAGAGCTTATATGGTTTGAAACAGGCTCCGAGATAGTGGTATAAGAAGTTTGATAACTTCATGCAGAACAATGGCTATAGAAGATACAATTCGGATCATTACTGTTATTTTAAAAGGTTACCAGCTTTATTATTTTGTTATTATATGTTGATGACATGTTGGTAGCAGGACCATGTTTAGAGGAGATAAACAGTTTGAAGAAGCAGGTAGCAAAGGAGTTTGCAATGAAGGAACTGGGTGCAGCGAAGCAGATTCTATGGATGCGAATCAGTAGGGATGAAGCTGAAGGGATATTGAGATTGAGCCAAGCTGAATACATTACGAAGGTACTTCAGAGGTTCAACATGCATAATGCTAAAGTTGTTAGCACACCCCTTGAAGTCAGTTCAAGCTATCTGAGGAGCAATCACCTAAGACAGATGCAGATAGAGAGCATATGAGCAGGATGCCATATTCTTCGACCATTGGGAGTCTCATGTACGCAATGGTTTGCACGAGGCCGGACATCGTCCATGCAGTGGGAGTTGTGAGCAGATTTGCAAGCAATCTGGGGAAGCAGTATTAGGAGGCCGTGAAGTGGACAATACGATACTTGAGAGGGACAACGAACAAGCCATTATGTTTCAGGAGGAAGGAGTTGGTGCTGCAGGGATACGTGGATGCGGACTTCGCTGGTGATCATGATACGAGGCGAAGCACCACGAGATATGTTTATACCTTAGCATCGACAGCAGTGAGCTGGGTCTCACGTCTACAGAAGATTGTGACTTTGTCTACAACCGATGCTGAGTATGTCACGGTGACTGAAGCAAGCAAGGAGATGATTTGGTTGAACGGGTGCTTGGAAGAGTTGGATCTGAAGCAAGGTAGAGGAGTTCTTTATTGTGATAGCCAGAGCGCTATACATCTTGCCAAGAATCCAGTATATCATGCCTGAACAAAGTACATCGACATCAAATATCATTTTATACGCTCTCTAGTTGAAGACGAAAAGTTGCATTTGATAAAGATTTTGGGGAGTCAAAATCCGGCGGACATGTTGACGAAGGCAGTTACCATTGAGAAACTGGAGTTGTGCGCAACTTCAGTTGGCCTTCATGAGTAGAAGACGAAGGCGGAGCCACACTACGAGGATCGGCGAGATCGTCGGGTGTAGGCTGTCAAAAAATCACAATAGATAGCTGATCCCCATCAAAACACCGATGATGGAAGTTACACTCTGACGATTTCCAGAAGGTTACAATTTAAAGAGTTTCACGTAGACTGATGAAGGTTACAATCTGACGACCTTCACCAACAACTGATGAAAGCTCTAATCAATAGCCTTCACAATTAACATCGAGAGTTACAATCTGACGACTCTCACATATCAAAGAGCTAAAGCGAAGATTACAAAACGATGATCTTTGCAATGCTCTGACAGAAAGAGACTACAAATCGATGATCTCTTCAAACCAAGACGTGGAAGTCCTCCCCGCGTACCAGCATCAAGACGCATCGCGTTCATAGCCACGAACGTAGCTCAGACGCAGCCTCCGAAAGCTGCCAACGCAGCTTCCATTTGCTGCCAAACGCAGCTCACATTCAGCTCCAAACACTGCAAACGCAGCTCAGATCTAGCTGCCAACGCAGCTCATATTCGGCCACAAACGCAGTCTCCGAAAGCTGTCAACGCAACTTTCATCCGCTGCCAAATGCAGCTTCCAAGCTTCCAAACACAGCTTTCAACAAGATGCCAATGCAACTTCCAAATTACTGCGTCTGAGCTTCCAAATACTGCGTTTGAACGCAGAATTCATGCCAGAACGCGGATTTTGCGTTTGACTTGTTCAAACACGAGCTGAACAGTTTCAAAACAGTTTCCCACGATCTGAGGGGATCACAACTCTATTTAGAAGTGATTTAAGGGGCGGTTATATCCCATTAGCCCCACTTATGAGCGAATTAAGGGGGTGGTTACACCTCTTAATCCCTTATAAATAACTGAAAATCAATTCAGTTCAGGGGGTTCGGTCAGTTGGAACTTCTTGGCAGTAACAGAAGAGATCCTTGGGCAGGTTTTTGAGGAGATTGAGGTCATCCCTCAGCAACATTCGGCAAGAGGAGCTTTCTTCATCCTTGGCTTATAGACCAATTTCGGTTAAATCAACTCTTCCATAGAGTTTCAAACTCGTTCAGAGTTCTCCACAACGTCAAATCGTGAGGAGGAGATACCGTTCCAGTGAATCAAGACGTGCGGATCGTCAACAGAGAGCAAACTCGACGCGAGCATTCGAGGGAGGCACTCCATCGCCACCGTGAAGAACCCAGAATTAAACAAAGGGGAGCATCCAGATCGATTCTCTTCTCTTTTGTAATCAGGAAATCCAATTATAATTGAGATTAAAGGAATACAAATCAATTTTTCCTTCATTTCTTTTACTGCAAATTTTCCACAAACAAAAGATGGCGACTCCGCTGGGGAATTAGCTTCTCTGACGAAGAAGTGGTGGCTCAATCCGACGTTCATCTCATTGGAACAACCGTCAAAACTCTCGTGGTAGAGTTTGATCAAGCCAAGTTTGAGGAGGCTCTCTCATCCGGATCCCTTAGCCACAAGGCTATGCGCAAGATCCGCAAAGTCTTCAAGGAGACTAAAGCTCTAGTTATGGCCGACTCGTTGAAGGACTGTCTCCCTTAGGGGTTGCACTGTTCATATAGTCCCCTCTCTGAAGGAGAAGACTTAGCTTCGGCACAACTCCAAAACAGCCGATCCTCCAATCAACGCGAGCTTCGCGTTTGTGAGCCTCAACACGAGCTCTGCATAAGCCAAGCTAAATGCAGCCCTCAGGACTGCGTTTCACCAGCAACACCTGGAGCTCAGGCATGCGTTCGGGTGACAAAATTCAATATGGAACCTGGTGTATACCGTGGAGCTTCGGGGCGCTACCCCGAACCCCGCCGGGGGGTATTCCAATGTGAACGGCTGATTCCTACGATCCTCTCGGGATGTCAATGTTGTTCATATGCGGCCAAACAATTGGTGTTCGACCAATTAACGCATGTTGCCTTGCCCAACCAACAACGATGTTCTCACAGGAAGAAGTCTCCAGAGACCGAGTATCCTAGGGTCACTATCAATATGACCGGCAGAGGGAAAGCCTCAGGTCCTAGTTCCAATGACTCTGAGACAAGTCGTTCACCGACCATCAGAGAACTCGCTAACGAGTTTGAAGGAGTCTACCAACGCACTCGGACGCGAACAGGAGCCATTCTCTCTGTCAACTATCGGAGGCTAGCCAGAGGAACCAATTCCGATGATGAACACTCAGCTATTGCAGAGTCCCAATCATCAAGCTCTTTTGTTGAACATGAGAGCTTCGCTTATATGATGAAAAACCATGAAGATCTCGCGAAGAGACTTGATGAGCAGGAGGCCATGCTCAAATCTCAGCAGGAGGCCATCAATGAACTCATGGCCTTGTTGAATCAACTCATCGTAGACAAGGCCAAATCTCAGAAGACAGATTCGCCACCTAGCCAAGAATCCTCCCGGAGAGGAAAAACGTCTTCATCCCGACCTCACACAAGCAACGGAAAGGAAAAAGTTGTTGATGACACGACTTCTGACCAAGAAGCCCACAACCAAGAATCTTCCTCTAATGAAGGAAGAGAGACAGAGAACGAACAGAATCTCCAGTCTGCCAAAATAAAAAAATTGGAAGCCCGCCTCAATGTCACTGTCAACAGAAGCGAGCTCCACGACGAGGGAGTTATCAGACCCTATCCTGCCGAATGGGATGCAGCCCCTTATCCTCCAAAATTCGAAGTCCCAACACTACAAACTTTTGACGGCACGGGATCACCGAACCAACATATCTATCATTTCAAGTCACAGACTGGGAATGTGATATCAAACGACGCCATACTGGCTCGAGTGTTCATTGGCACCCTCAAGGGAGTTGCCTTTGAATGGTTCAGAAAACTGCCTACGGGATGTATCCAAAAGTGGGCGGATCTAGAGAGACTCTTCCTGTCAAGATTCTTTGAAGAGGATACAGAAGTCTCCATTCATACCCTTCTCACCACTAAGCAGAAGAAGAGGGAGTCCGTCAAAGCCTTCGTCAAGAGGTTCCGAACCATGGCTCTCCGGTGTTCGTCAGGTATGACACAATCTACCTTAGTAGAGACCTGTCGGTACAACTTGCAGACCGACCTCCTAGCCAGAATAGGAGTTACAAAATGTCGTTCTTGGAGACAACTAATCTCTCAAGGCGAACAAGCTCAAAAGATTATTGTCAGGATCAAAGCTGAAGAGCAAAGTAGGCAGGATCAACCTGAGCAATCGGGCCAAGCTCAATTTTCTCAGTCAGAAGGAGAAGATACTATAGCCATTGAAGCCAATCCCCTTCAGTAAAATGGTAGGTCCATAACAACTATCACGTTAACAGTTACCTCTGATAGTCAACCTTGTTAGATAGTGGCCCATTAGGCGATGTGTCATGTCTACCCTTTTTCCCCCTGCACTTGTTCAAGACTGGGGGTTGGTTTTTTTGTAGTTCATTGGATTATGAGTAATAAATTTTCTGAGTTGTCATGTTCAATAGAATACCTCTGTCAACCACGAAATCTGTCAAAACTATCAAGTTGGTGGATCCACCAAAACTATCACGTTAATGATCACCTCTGATAGTCTGTTTTCTTTCAAATTCTCCCACTAATCCTCTTCAAGTAGGATGGCGGGTCCACCAAAACTATCACGTTAACCGTTACCTCTGATAGTCCATTTCCTCCAAATTCCCCCTCTAATCCTCTTCAATAGGATGGTGGGTCCACAAAAACTATCACGTTAATGATCACATCTGATAGTCCATTTCCTCCAAATTCCCCCTCCAATTCTCTTCAATAGGATGGTGGGTCCACCAAAACTATCACGTTAATGATCACCTCTGATAGTCAATTTCCTCCAAATTCCCCCACCAATCCTTTTCAAGTAGGATGGCGGGTCCACCAAAACTATCACGTTAACCGTTACCTCTGATAGTCCATTTCCTCCAAATTCTCCCTCCAATCCTCTTCAATAGGATGGTGGGTCCACCAAAACTATCACGTTAATGATCACCTCTGATAGTCCATTTCCTCCAAATTCCCCCTCCAATCCTCTTCAATAGGATGGTGGGTCCACAAAAACTATCACGTTAATGATCACCTCTGATAGTCAATTTCCTCCAAATTCTTCCACCAATCCTCTTCAAGTAGGATGGCGGGTCCACCAAAACTATCATGTTAACAGTTACCTCTAATAGTCCATTTTCTCCAAATTCCCCCACTAATCCTCTTCAAGTAGGATGACGGGTCCACCAAAACTATCAAGTTAACAATATACCTCTGATAGTCCTTTTTCTCTAAATTCCCCCCACCAATCCTCTTCAATAGGATGGCGGGTCCACCAAAACTATCACGTTAATAATTACCTCTGATAGTTCATTTCTTCCAAATTCCCCCACTAATCCTCTTTAATAGGATGGCGGGTCCACCAAAACTATCACGTTAATGATTACCTCTGATAGTTCATTCCCTCTAAATTCTCCTGTCAGTCCTCTTCAATAGGATGGCGGGTCCACAAAAAACTATCACGTTAACAGTTACCTCTGATAGTCCATCAACTTGCCAATCTTCTTAAATAGGATGGTAGGTCCACAAAACTATCACAGCTACCTCTGATAGTCAAACTCATCAGATAATGGCCTACCAGGTGATGTGCCTCTATTCTGACTTCATGGATAGTGCCCCACTAGGTGATATGCCTTGTCTACCTCTTTTCATTCCCCTGCTAAGTCTTAATCAAGACTGGGGGTTGGTTACTTGGAATCTACTGGATTAAGTGTAATGAATCTTTCACATCGTCGAGTTAACATTATACTTCTGACGATTATCACCCTCACGGAGTATGAATTCAGTTTGCATCACTCCTAATTTGTCACGTTAACAATACACCTCTGACAATCAACTTATCAATCCTCTTTGATAGGATGATAGGTCCTCAAAATTGCTCAAATCGCAATCTTCCCCAACAAGACACTAAGTCTTCAAAATCTTAGTATCAAAATTCATCGCTCCTGATGATAAACAGACTCTAGTCCCCAAAATCTTGTTCAAATCACGAGTACACAAATCCTGTCACGTTAACACTAAACCTCTGATAAAACCCACTTATCAATCCTCGTCAATAGGATGATAAGTCCACAAAGTTGCTCTAATCGCAACACAAATCCTGTCACGTTAACACTAAACCTCTGACAAAACTCACTTATCAATCCTCGTCAATAGGATGATAAGTCCATAAAGTTGCTCCGATCGCAACACAAATCTTGTCACGTTAACACTAAACCTCTGACAAAACCCACTTATCAATCCTCATCAATAGGATGATAAGTCCACAAAGTTGCTCCGATCGTAATAAATTCCCATCATGTTAACACCAAACCTCTGACAATCCACTTATCAATCCTTTTCAATAGGATGATAAGTCCATAAAGTTGCTTCGATCGCAACATTCTCTTGTCACGTTAATATCAAACACCTCTGACAAAATCAACTTATCAATCCTCTTCAATAGAGCGATAGGTCCTCAAAGTTGCTCCGATCGCAACACTTTCCACTTATCGACTCTCGTCAACAGAGCGATAGGTTCTCAAAGTTACTCCGATCGCAACACTTTCCACTTATCGACTCTCGTCAACGGAGCGATAGGTCCATAAAAATATTATTAGGTTAACATCATACCTCTAACAGTCAAACCCCCCAATGAACTTGTTAATCCTTTTTCAACAAGAATAGCAAGTTGTCATTATAAAATCCCCAGTGGATTAAAGATTTTCTGGAATTATTCTAGTGATAATAAAAAAAATTTCTGAATTTCACTCTAAGTGAAAATTCACGCCAAGTTAATACTACACTTCTGACACTTCCAACTTTCTTTCAGTGTTTCAAGTAACACGGGAAGAAACAGTGACAAAGTCTATGTATTCAAAATCATAGCATCAAGTCTAAGAGGGTTCATTCTCTTAGTACAACGTTACATGTGGAATGGACTTAGACAATCCACATGCTAGCCCGACTCAAACGGTAGTCGGTAAAGACTTATCAAATCCATTGATGGCTGAGGGTTTGCCAAAAATCCTATGCACGTTTGCAGGCCCATCAGCTTAATGGATGTGAGCCGAGACTTAAAACAGATGAGCCAAAGACAAGTCTCAAAGACTTAGTCAAAAATGCACGGAAGCCACTTCCATGTCTTAAGTCAAAACGTTGAGGTCAGACCCGCGATGCAAAAACCGAACGCCGAGGTCACACCCGTGTTCCAAATTCAACATGCAAGGGTGAGACCCGCATCTCAAGTTCAAAATGCAGGATCCACCCCCACATTCGAGAAGCAGGATTATGGCGCATACCTTCACACAGGTCCTACGTGGCAAATCCCTTCAACCAAGATGCCTTCGAAGCAAGTGCAGAGAACAAATCCTTTACCACAAGGAATCAACAGCTCCAAGATCAGAGTTAAGATCCAAAGTATTCCGGAAATTCGTCCCAGTCAACTGCGAACTTTTGAAAACTTTGGAGGGGGTTCTGTAGGCTGTCAAAAAATCACAATAGATAGCTGATCCCCATCAAAACACCGATGATGGAAGTTACACTCTGACGACTTCTAGAATGTTACAATTTGAAGACTTTCACGTAGACTGATGAAGGTTACAATCTGACGACCTTCGCCAACAACTGATGAAAGCTCTAATTAACAACCTTCACAATTAACATCGAGAGTTACAATCTGACGACTCTCACATATCAAAGAGCTAAAGCAAAGATTACAAAAAGACGATCTTTGCAATGCTCTGACAGAAAGAGACTACAAATCGACGGTCTCTTCAAACCAAGACGTGGAAGTCCTCCTCGCGTACCAGCATCAAGACGCATCGCGTTCATAGCCACGAACGTAGCTTAGACGCAGCCTCCGAAAGCTGCCAACGCAGCTTCCATTTGCTGCCAAACGCAGCTCACATTCAGCTCCAAACGCTGCAAACGTAGCTCAGATCTAGTTGCCAACGCAGCTCATGTTTGGCCACAAACGCAGTCTCCGAAAGCTGTCAACGCAACTTTCATCCGCTGCCAAACGCATCTTCCAAGCTGCCAAACGCAGCTTTCAACAAGATGCCAATGCAACTTCCAAATTACTACGTATGAGCTTCCAAATACTGCGTTTGAACGCAGAATTCATGCCAGAACACGGATTTTGCGTTTGACTTGTTCAAACACGAGCTGAACAGTTTCAAAACAGTTTTCCACGATCTGAGGGGATCACAACTCTATTCAGGAGTGATTTAAGGGGCGGTTATATCCCATTAGCCCCACTTATGAGCGAATTAAGGGGGTGGTTACACCTCTTAATCCCTTATAAATAACTAAAAATCAATTCAGTTCAGGGGGTTCGGTCGGTTGGAACTTCTTGGCAGCAATAGAAGAGATCCTTGGGCAGGCTTTTGAGGAGATTGAGGTCATCCCTCAGCAACATTCGGTAAGAGGAGCTTTCTTCATCCTTGGCTTATAGACCGATTTCGGTTAAATCAACTCTTTCATAGAGTTTCAAACTCGTTCAGAGTTCTCCACAACGTCAAATCGTGAGGAGGAGATACCGTTCCAGTGAATCAAGACGTGCGGATCATCAACGGAGAGCAAACTCGACCCGAGCATTCGAGGGAGGCACTCCATCGCCACCGTGAAGAACCCAGAATTAAACAAAGGGGAGAATCCAGATCGATTCTCTTCTCTTTTGTAATCAGGAAATCCAATTGTAATTGAGATTAAAGGAATACAAATCAATTTTTCCTTCATTTCTTTTACTGCAAATTTTCCACAAACATCGGGATATTGATGATTGAAGAATGGATTTTTTAAGTAGGAGAAGATGCTTGCGAAGAAGACGGAGTTCGGGAGAGCTCATTGATGGTGGTTTGATCTCCAAGTGGGAGATTGTTGGTCTTGAGAGTGGAGACCCAAACCTAGAATCAAAATCAACAATTGCATGAAAATTCAAGATAGGCCATGGGTGTGGTCTGCGCCACACCAGGGTGTGGCGGAATCTGCCCTGCCTGTCATGGGTATGGTCTGCGCCACACCAGGGTGTAGCAGAATCTGCCCTGTCTGTCATGGGTGTGGTCTGCGCCACACCAGGGTGTGGCAGACTCGTTTTAGAATCCTAATCTATTTGGGATTATGTTTTGTTATAAATAGAAACACGTCCCTTTAGGGTTTAAGAGAGAAAAAGAGCACACAAAAAAAGAGGGTTTTGAGGGCTCTTTGAGGTTAGAAATCTTAAAGAGAGAGAGGCCAATTGTAAGCATTGTAATCTTCTTCAAGTAATCAAAGAATTGTGTGGTGTGGCTCCCGAGGACGTAGGTGTTTTTGTCGAAAGTTGTTTTCATTGATGATTCCATTAAAACTTAAATTGTTTACAGAAAATTACAATGAAAAATTGAGAAAATTACAACTCTCTTGGAAAATAACACAAAAATCGTTTATCGACTTTTGCTTTGTGGGACTTTGCCTGTGCCGAGAGCGCTTTGACTCGTGGACCACCAAATCACAGATCGTGAGGGGTTTAATGATTCTTCCTTCGTTTATCGAAGTGAGAATTTGAAACGAAGATCTTATCAAAGTAAGACGATCGTTCTTCTTAAGATCAAGTCAAAGCTCGAATCTCAAGGAATCACACAAAGAACTGTTTTGTCTGCTCTCTCTGCTCTGAATCACTCGATAAAATGCTCGATCCTCGTCAGTAGTGACCCTAGGGGGTATTTATAGCCTCTGGGACACGTAACTGAAGAACACAACAAAACAAACACGTTAAGACACCATTTGCTGTCTCGGCGGCGGAGACAGTGTTTGTTGTCTCGGCCTGCGAGACAGTAAATACTGTCTCAGAAAAGGCAATTTCCTGGCATTTTTTGATGTAACTGCTGTCCCACGTTTCAAACTCCGTTATTTTGGCAGTTGTTCACGTGATTTTCGCCCACAATGTTTTCCCCGTCCTTTGACAATTAATGGACACGTGTGCGGTAGTTATTAAGGTGGTTTCTGACCATTTCAAAGCTGTCTCGCTGACAAGACAGTAAACACTGTCTCGCTGGCGAGACAGTAAACACTGTCTCGCTACGAGAAATTAAACACTATCTCGCTGGCGAGACAGTAAACACTGTCTGGCTGGCGAGACCAGTATGAGATTCATTCTTGTGACTTTTGGATGATCTTCTCTATGTTTGGATATCTATTAGCATTTTTTGACGCCTACAGATACCCCCTCTAAAGTATTCCAGACTCATTCTTTTATAGAGGAGTCTGGGATACTTTGGATAAGATAAATTTTACTTACGATCCCTTCAATGCTTGGTTGAGTAGATCGTGTTGAAGAATTTGTAAATGGCTTCGACTCTTGATCTCTTCTTCTTTTAGCCTATTTAGTTCTTTGTAGAATAGCTAATGTTCTCCCGGCATCGCGTCTATCGCTTGACCGTTGTCGAGATCTTGATTCGAAGTTGGTATTTGTTCTTGTAGGTTCGGCTTTTGTCACCGAATTGATATGTCCATTGAGAGTTCGTCAGGTTATCCTTAAGAATATTCAGATTAATATTCTCCAGAAACATCCTGTTGAGGGTAGGGAAACAGTTTAGACTCGTGTACCTATTGGAGTATCCATACGTATCAAAATAACAAGATATCACTTATGCGAGACAGCTTATACTGTCTCGTAGTGCGAGATAGTATACGCTGTCTCGCGGTGCGAGACAGTAAACACTGTCCCGCAGTGCGAGACAGTGAAAGCTGTCTCGCACAGCGAAGTCGGGGTTATAAAACCCCGACTTAGGGTTTTTTAGGGCTTTTTTCACGTCGATTTTGCAGCAATCTTTGGGCAATTTTCCAGCGATTTTCTGCAAGTATTCGGCCTTTTCTTCTTCTCTTTGTTCTGACTTGGGTAGAACTCCGTTTGGGGGACATTTCACTCGGGTTTCACAGGTTTGTTTTCCCTCTCTTTCTTTGAAATCTCAACTTCAACTTTGCATGCACTGTTTCAATTGTATTTTGTGATATTTTGATCAATTTCATGTTCAAAATCCTAACTTTCTCGTCGGATTTCAATATAGATCATATATTCATCATGTCACCACGTAGATCTCGAGTTCCCCGGGGTCGTTCGACTGTCCAGTTCCCTGAAGAGGCTGGTCCCGCTGTCATTTCGCATGGGGGTACATTTCTTTCGCCCTTTCACCATTTTAAATACCGTATCTCATCAAATTCATATGTGAATATCTGTATTTGTATGCAAATCCTTGTTTGTATCCTTTGAGATACCTTCGAGAAGAGCCGGTATCCTCCTTTGAGGGGATCGACGCTTAAAAGTGTTTGTTTTGCTTGGACAAAACACACTTCGGAATACACAGGGGCGATTTCGTATCATCCCACGTGTGTTGAAAGGTTTTGATATGCCGTTATAATGCTCGTGCATAGTAACGCATATCTCCTTTATACACGTGGTGGATGGGAAATCGTCACACCTGTTATGAGGTAGCGATTATATCTTATGGAGTGAGAGATACCGCCCTCTCTAACATTTTAGGACTATTCTTACGCAATTTATGTGTATCTCCTTTATCAGTCCAATTTCCTTCTACAATCTTCACTGTTGATGAGGTTACGGGCCAGAGTAGCGCTACCCACTCCTATTATGAGGGGCTCCCGTTAATCGAATCAACTCCCCAATTCAAGTCAGATTACAACGAAGGAGCCCGAGAATTGATTCAGCGAGGTAGTTGTCGTATTCTGCGACGGTTAATCACGGACACCACTTTAATTTCGGAGCGAGACTCGAATCAATGCATAAGGAAGCCAGACTTCTTATTTGGTGACTTCGTAAAAGATCCGGAGATCGTTTCCTGCAGGCCTGCGCAGTGGTTGCATCAAAGCGGGTCATCATTCTTATATTTGCCCTGGATTCCTCGGGAGCATTCGCTTTTAAAGTTCAGAAACCTGTCTATTGGACGTGAAATGTTCTGGAGGTTGACTGAAAACCATGAGCGTATTCACTGTGGTTTCATTGGGAAGGAGGCTACCCCGGGTTCCAGTGACAGAGCCTCTGTACGAGGACTTCATCCAGGTATCTTAGGTCAGGATAATATACCTCATAATGAGAAGGCTGCACAAGCAAATACTGTGAAGAACAGGTTAGCGGTAGCGGGGAAGAGGTTACCCAGACAGAACTTCAGATGTTATGGATGGGTCCATTATTTTGGAGATAAGTGGTGGACCAGAATGACTCGATATGTGTTGAATCGCTGGGGGCGAGAATTAGCAGAGTTAGGGTTGTCAGTCCCGATCCGTGCCACCATGTATGGTCTGCAGATTAGTGTAGGTCATTTCCTCTGTTTGTTCAAGACCTACAACCCTGACACTAATACATTCTTCACCAAGAATGGGGAACTCGGGTTACCACTGCACGAAATGATAAATGTGTCTGGTTTGCCTATAGGCGACGTTCCATATCAAGAGTTCTTCCCAACTACCAGTCAGCTAATAAGATGAAAGATCGGTCAATCGTGACCTACGACACTTTATGGGAATTGACCTGTCATTATCATATAGCCATGGCCGAGATGGAGACTAAAGCCAAGAAGAGATCTCCTCAGATTAGCTTGAAACAATTCACCGATTATCTGTTCAAGAACCTTGATAATCGTTCAGAAGAAGTGTGCGGGTTATCTCCTTTGACTCCGAATGAAATCAACCGGCTGTTAGAGAAAACGAATGCACAATCTTATACCTCTCACTCAGAAGACGGATTTCCGCATGGTACTAAATTCTGTTCTTATCTGTGGCAAGCTGGTGTTCCGATTCATCCTACCACCCTGCTGGCTAGCTTTCTGGCCTTATGGTTGAAAAGGTGTGTAGTTCCCCATCAATCCTCTGATTCTATGCCAATGGAAGTGTTATATCTAGCCGTCCAGTTGGCTACAGGTCGCAAATTATCCTTGCTTCCCGCCATGGTGGCTGCTATTCACAGTGGATTACGGCAATTAATCTCTGTGTTCACTCAAGAGAAAAAGAAACCCTCTGCCAGTATATCCGCTCCGAAGCTGGAACTACCCTATACTTATCTGATGACCTGGTTGGTACTTCACCGGCCAGATTTAATGGAGGCTCCTGAGACGGTGGATCCCAGTCTTCCTCTGTTACAAACTCTTGAGGGTTGCAAATGGGTCAAACATCGATGGGCGGACATAACGAGGCAATTCAAAATTCACAAGTGTTGGGAGTTTTTCCCCTGCTTCCCTCGATTCTCCGGTACGTACAATACGACCTTATTAGATGCTGAAGACCCAAGGCAGAATCGCACCATCTTAGATGTCGGGTGCTTCAGATGGCTTATAAACATTCGGCCTGGTTACCTATTGTTCAGGGTGAGAGATATTTGTCATATTGAACCTTATTTCCCATGTCGATTTGCTCGTCAATTTGGCTATGACCAAATGTACGTCGGCAACCCAAACCGTTACCTTAGCGTTCGAGGTGGACTTATTGATGGGGCGAGGGCTTGGTTTTGGAGCATTGCCGGTTGCACAAACGCTGAGTTCGATCTCCCTTTGGAGGTGCCATCCCTACGGATGACCTTTCTCTATTGTAAGTGGCTGATAGCTGCCAATATTGTCACTCGGCATAGGAGAATGTTGGACTCAGAAGAAGAAGCAGCCCCGCGGCACACAACAGAAGCGACCCGTGAAGCTATGATGTTACCACAAAGGAAAGAGGCTGCCGAATCATCCAAAAAGGGGAAGGAACCGGCCCGCCCAACTGATAGTGAAGAAGAATTTGATAGTGAGGAAACCGAAACTTCTGAGGGAGGAGGTGAAACTGGTTCAAGTTCTGAGGAGGCAGTTGGTCTTCCTGACTCTTTCTTTGAAAGAGGACTCGTAAACCCTCCCATCGTTCCTGCCCAACCACAAGATGCTCCGAAAAGAAGGAGAGAGAGAGTCGTCATGACTTATCCTAATCGGATGACGGTAGAGGTCCTCAGTGGAGATGAAGAGGAGGAAGAAGATACAATGCCTCTTGCTCGTCGGCAAAGATCGCTATCTTCCACTCAAGCTCAAACCCAAGCCTCTCCCAGAGTTGAATTACGCACCAAACATCATCATGAAGGATCTGGGGTTCAAGATGAGTCGCGTCCCTTAAAAAGACGAAAGAAGACCGTTTCTAAACCACGTGTTCGTCTTCCCGTTTTAGAGGAGACCTCTGCACGTAGCGCTTCTTCAGACGAACAAGGTAACAATTCGTCTTTATTGCTCTCAAACTTCTTAACGCTCGAACTTACTCCATACTCGACTTCTGTAGGGAGTCAAGAAGAGGGAGAATATCGAGTTGAAGCTGCTTCTCCCGGCGGTATGGAGGCTGAGGCGCCCAGCTTTGTCCAACAAATGCAGGATGCTCTGAGAGACGAAACAGCTGGTGTTCCACCAACTTCTGACATTGATCCATCGGCTTCAGACACAGGTACTGATCTTTCCCCATTCGGAAGGCAATTCCGAGAAATGAATGAGTCAGACCGTGTGCCTCCTCTAATGACTTGTGCGCTTTGTCTCCTTTTAGTCAAACTAAAAGAAGCGGGTGCAGGTAGTGGAGCTCTCGAATCCGTCTCGGTCAACAAAGGTAAAATTAATCTTCATTTTGAGCATATTTGTCTAAATTTATATGTTATTTATGACTCAACACATTCTATAGATACCATAATGAAAGAATCTGTTGGAGAAGAGGCCACACATGCAACAGAGGTTGAGTATTTCAACGAGCATAACCTCGATCTCGATCTCTAAGATGGTGACCATCAATATATCTCCGATTTACTATCGGGGAAAGCTTCTGATACAGCCATCGAAACCACTATTGGAGTTGGTTTAACAGAAGCAGGTCCTTTTGAAAGTAAGGCCTTTGTCTGAGGGTCGTGACCTCTTGTCATGGGCAGGAACTGAGGTTGATTTGCAATCATCAATTCTCGAATCTCAACCTACTACTCCTGCGGACCCCATGATGATAGAAATTACTGTCACTCCCCAACTTAGTCCGATCGTAACAAAAGCGAGACCAACTGAAGAAGTTAGTACATCGGCTGATGTTGTGCCTAGAGTTGGTGAGTTTTACTCATCATAAGTTTCAAATTTCTGATTAAGGTTCCATTATACTCATTGTGGTTCTCTTGTTTGCAGCATATTCTCCCAAGGAACCTCTTAATTTGGACCCGGGGTTCTCTGATGTTTTAGTTGAAAAAGCATCTGATGTAGCGGGTGCGTCAATGGCTGTCATTCCTGAATCAACCTTGGTCATGCAGGAGGCCGTACTAACATCCTTGGGTGAACAAAGTAATGCTGAGGGCTCTTCCGTCGAACTCGGTATGCTTTAGCTCGTTGTCATGTATGCATATATATGTTCTGTACTGACTTCTTTGCCCTCATCGCAGCTCCTTCATCATTATCAAATCATATCCAAGCTCTGTTGGCAGATGAGGATCCGGATAAGGCTGTCATTTGTTCTGATCTCCAAGGCTTCATCTCCTTTTTGAACTCTATGGTCGATCGCATTCTCTTCAAAGGATCGTATTTTGAGAATTTTAAAAAATCTCTTGAGCGCTATATATCAGGAATCAGAGAAGAAGGATACAATGAGTTAGCCGATTCGATCAACGCTTATTTGGTCGACTTGAAGTAACATGTTGAACTTCTGAAGGCTCTTCGCACCAAAGGCGTACCCTCCTATATTGCTTCTCACATGGACTCCAGGTTGCAAGCATGGCGTGATTCTAAAAAATCAGCTAACTCTGAACTCCAAAAGCTAAGAGCCCGCAGTAATCAACTTAGGGCGAGTGTTGCTAAAAGAATACAAGCCAAGGTCGACTTGCACCGAGACTTAGATTCGAGTCGAGCGGAAATAGCTCGCTTAGAAGAGCAACTTGTAAAGGCCAAGGATGCTCATGAAATTTTGGAGTCTGAGTTGATGAAGCTAACTCAAGTTGAAGAAAACCTGTTTCAGCAACTGAATCTTCAGGATAAAATACTTGCTGAAAAGGAACAAGAGGTCGCCGAACTTCAAAGTGTTGACGAAGAAGCTTTCAAAATTAAATTGACGGCTGAGCTTGAACAGGCTTATGCGATAGAGCTTTCGAAACTTGAAGATCAAATTCATCAATATAAACTTTTGTAATGGGAGAACATATATTTTTGTAGCTTTGTTTGAACACTCTTGGTCACTATATTGAATCTTTTTGTTCATTTTTATTATGATTACTCATTCTTGTTTAGAATAAATAACCATAATGCTTATAGGATTTTTGGCAAATCCTCAACCATCAACGGATTTGATATGCCTTTACCGACTACCGTTTGAATCGGGCTAGTATGTGAATTATCTAAATCCGTTCCACATATAACGTTGTGCTAAAAGAATTAAACTCTTTTAGACTTTGAACTACAATGTTGAATATGTAGGCTACATGTGTTAGATGTAGGCTTATCTCTAGTAAGGGATAGAGATAATATCCCCCATGCGTGAATGACATGTCTTTTGAAATGCAAATAGGTTATATTTCCTATGCAGGAAAATGAACCCAAAATTATAAGGAAAGAATTGGGTATTCTATCTTTCAATCTCTTGTTTGTTGGTAGAGATAAACCCTAGAATCGGATAGGAATAATTTTATATTCCATCTCCTGGTCTCTTGTTTGTTGGTAGAGATAAACCCAAAATCGGAGAAAGGAGATTTTGGTTGTGGTCCTAACTGTAGTAAGGTTTGACCAAGTGAGAGTTTTGAGACGATCCTAACTGTAGGAAGGTTTGATCGCTCGATTTATGGGCCTCTCGTTCATTGAAAGAATCGAGAGGGGATTTTGGTTTTGGTCCTAACTGTTTAAAGGTTTGACCAAGTGAGGGTTTGAGACGATCCTAACTGTTTAAAGGTTTGATCGTTCAGTTTTTGGACCTCTCGTTCATAGAAGGAATCGAGAGGGGATTTTGGTTTTGATCCTAACTGTTTAAAGGTTTGACCAAGTGAGCAGTGAGAGTTTAAATGATTTTAATCCATGACAGATTTTGGTGTACCCTTCGTCGATCGATTTGATCAGTGAGGGGTTTTGTGAGGAAAGATTAACTGTTTACAGATTTGAATCTCATCTCAACAAAAGCTGTAAAAGAACTTTATGATAATCAAAAAAACATATTATTTGAAAGATCAGTTTCATATTTAGAACAATTAACTGATCTCGGGTTATCCCGAAATATCCTATACATGATTCTCTAGGAACTTCCCGTTCTGCATAGGTTATCCTGAACATATTACGGATAATATTTTTTCAGGAACTTTCCATTTATTGGCATCATTAATTTATTGCCATCTTGGGTAATCAGGCGGTAAGCACCATTTGAATAGACTGTTTCTATCACAAACGGTCCTTCCCATTTGGGTTCGAATTTTCCTTTCTTCTTGGAGTTAAGGATCATAGGCCGTATCTCTTGTATTATCTTTTACTTGCTTTTGTACCTATACCTGTTGTTGACTCTACTAGATAGATGTTAATTGTGATGGTGAAACATGTTATTGCACGGTGTGGTGCATGGTAGGTTTGACATTCTTGGTTTCACCTTGGACTACAGCCTTGTGTGAACCCAGGGGCATCACAGTTAGTATCAGAGCTCTAGTTCCAATATCCTTAGGATCATCCCGTGTCGAGTCGTGGAGCTAGGATAGAGTTTCCTAGGATTCATGTATAGAGTCCGTAAGGATTTCCTAGTATGAGTGAGGACGATAGATGCGTATATCTCAAAATTTGAGAAATTTTTTTTTGACAACTATTTTTGTATAAGTTTAAAGTATTTGTGCAAATACTATATGTTGTGAAAATTGTATTGCGATACGCTATTTATAGAAGTCTATTTTGACTCATAAACTCTTATTTTCTTATGAACAGAGAGATGGCACCAGGGCAGAGCTCACAGCCAGACTCCATCAGAGCCAGCCATGCCAGCTCACGTCCGAGCCTCGAGCAGGCGATCCACCCGAGCCCGCCAGCAGCGCTCCCCCAGTATTTGGATTGAGGAGTTGGTGACGACTCACATTGCACCACGGACACCACTACCACCGGTAGCTCAGCAGCAGGGGATACCTGCCGTTCCTGTCAGAGAGAGACCCCCAGAGGTCACGCCTGCAGCCATTCCTCTAGCAGTCCCAGATAGAGCCACGGAGCAGGAGGCTTGGCTCCGTATGGTGGAGAGGTACCAGAAGATGAGGGCACCAGAGTTTCAGGGGTCACCAGACCCTCTTACAGCCCATAAGTGGAAGGAGGATGTGGGAAATATTCTGGATATACTCGGTGTAGACTCAGTCCAGAAGCAGAGATTGGCATCCTACAGCTTGAAGGGAGATGCCGGGAGATGGTACCGACTGCAGTTTACTCCAGAGTAGAGGATGACCCTCACATGGGAGGACTTCATTTACTTCTTTGATGGGCAGTACATTTCTTCTGCAGCACGGACTGGGAAGGAGCTCGAGCTGTCCCGATTGACTCAGGGGGACATGTCAGTGGCTGGTTTTGAGAGCCGGTTCATGGAGTTGCTACATTTCACGGGAATGTGGCAGACAGGAGAGCGTCAGGCTCAGATGGGTTTTATTCAGTTAGGGAGGTAGCTGAGGCTGCCACCTCTCAGGAGATTGAGACTACCATGTTTCAGAAGGACAAGGAAGGGAAGGCCAAGACAGGACAGAGTGGGGATAAGAGCAAGAACAAGAGACCTTTTTTAGGACAGCAGCAGCAGCATCAGGGCCCTTATAAAAGGGGACACCAGCAGGATCAGAGAGCGCATCAGTAGCGCAAGTTCCAGGGATCTTGTTTTAACTGTCACAAGGTCGGGCACAAGGCATCGGAGTGTCGTAGTACACCACCGGGAGCCTAGCAGGGCAAGGGTCCGAACCAGCAGCAACAACAGCACCAGCAGGGTAGAGGTCAGGGCCAGCAGAACAGGCTTGAGGCACCGCCAGCAGCTCAGAGGACTGAGGGACAGATTCGGGCAGTTCAGGATGTTCCCCAGGGATAGATTATCCCATATTCTCCAGCACCATCAGCAGAGCAGTCTTCAGCCACGGGCAGGGTATTTGCAGTGGTTCCTCGTGATCATGGCGCCAGCGGAGCTGTAGTGGAGGGTACATTCTTTGTGAACTCTCTTCCCGCCCGTATTCTTTTCGATTCGGGAGCTTCGCATTCATTCATCTCGCATGCATTTATGACTAGACTCCAGCTCGTAGCTCAGCCTCTAGACACCCCTCTATCTGTCTCCACCCCTTTAGGTGAGGTATCGCTTCTGGAGAGCGTTTGTAGGAGGTGTACCGTCAGTCTAGACGAGTCGGAGTTCATAGTGGATTTGATAGTGTTGCATATGTCCGATTGCAAGCATCCAATGGGTCTGAGTTGATAGTAGCGACCTCACAGGGTAACCGATTTGCGGAGTCATTTTTGGCGTACATCGAGGAGGTGATGCGACGGGATCAGGGAGCCGAGTTATTGGAGACTAGAGTTATCTCAGATTATCAGGATGTCTTTCAGGACATACCTGGGTTACCTCCTGTGAGAGAGGTCGAGTTCTGTATTGAGTTGCAGCCAGGCACAGACTCGATATCCCGCGCACCCTATCGCATGGCACCAGCTGAGATGAGGGATCTGCAGACCCAGTTGGACGAGTTGTTAGCTCAGGGTTTCATTCGCCGGAGTCATTCTCCGTGGGGCGTGCCGGTCCTCTTCGTGAAGAAGAAGGATGGTAGTATGAGATTATGCATAGATTATCGAGAGTTGAACAAGGTCACTATCCGGAATAGGTACCCACTACCTAGGATTAATAACTTGTTTGACCAGTTACAGGGTACGGAGTATTTCTCAAAGATTGATCTTCGTTCTGGCTATCATCAGCTGCGGGTTCAGGATATGGATATTCCCAAGACCGCTTTTCTTACTCGATATGGTTCTTTCGAGTTCTTGGTCATGCCATTTGGGTTGACCAATGCACCCGCGGTATTCATGGACTTGATGAACCGGGTGTTCCGTCCCTTCTTAGATCAGTTTGTGATCGTTTTCATCGATGATATTCTCATTTACTCGAGGTCGGAGGCGGAGCACGAGAAGCATCTACGGATAGCATTGAGGACTCTTCAGGAGCATCAGCTGTATGCTAAGTTCAGCAAGTGCGAGTTTTGGCTTTCAGAGGTCAGATTTCTTGGCCATGTTATCAGTCGAGAGGGTATAGCAGTGGACCCGGCTAAGGTCATGGCAGTTCTTGATTGGGAGTCACCGAAGACGGTGACAGAGATTTGCAGCTTTTTAGGCTTAGCTGAATATTATAGGAAGTTCATTCAGGACTTCTCGAAGATTTCGGCACCGATTACACACCTTACGAGGAAGGGTGTACAGTTCATATGGAGCATGGAGTGCCAGAAGGCCTTTGATGTTCTGAAGGCTAAGTTGACTACAGCGCCGGTTTTGACCATTCCGAGCAGTGACAGGACATTCGTCGTATATACAGATGCATCGTTGACAGGCTTAGGGGGTGTATTAATGCAGACTCAGAGGGTAGTAGCTTATATCTCACGGCAGTTGAAGGTGCATGAGCAGAACTATCCCACTCATGATTTGGAGTTGGCAGCAGTGGTATTTGCACTGAAGTCATGGAGGCACTACTTATATGGAGTGCAGTTTGAGTTGTTTACAGACCATCAGAGTCTGAAGTACCTCTTTTCCCAGAAGGAACTCAACCAGAGACAGAGGAGATGGATTGAGTTTATTAAGGACTACGAGTTCGCGATCCAGTATCATCCGGGGAAGGCGAACGTCGTGGCAGATGCATTAAGCAGGAAGCGTCGATCCCGGATTTCAGCTTTGAGGTGCTCACTACATCGGGATCTTATCACTCTTAGCTAGTTTGATTTTAGGCCCGAGATTGGAGGGACCAGTGCATTCTTGGGAGCTATCTCAGTGCAGCCATCTTGGAGTGACAGAGTTGTCAGAGCTCAGTTGGGAGACTCTTGGATTCAAATCCGAAAGGAGGAGATTTCCAAAGAGCCTAAGACTGATTGGACCATTGGAGCTGATGGAGGTCTACGGATGAAGGGTAGATTGGTTATGCCAGACAGTACAGAGCTGAAGAGAGAGTTATTTGATGAGGCACACCGTACTCGGTATACAGTACATCCAGGGACTACCAAGATGTACAAGGACCTGAAAAGGCGTTTCTGGTGGAGTGGTATGCAGAGAGAGATTGCAGACTATGTGGCTAGATGTTTTACCTGTCAGCAGGTGAAGGCAGAGCATCAGAGACCGGCAGGGACACTGCAGCCTTTACCCATTCCAGAGTGGAAGTGGGCAGATATTTCCATGGATTTTATTGTGGGGTTGCCGAAGTCGAAGAAGGGGAATGATTCAGTTTGGGTGATAGTGGACCGGTTGACGAAGTCAGCACATTTTATTCCAGTGAGGACCACTTATACAGTCGAGGCTTATGCGAGAATCTTCATTCGGGAGATAGTTCGACTTCACGGAGTATCAGACACGATCATGTCAGATCGAGGATTGGTTTTCACTTCACATTTTTGGAGGAGTTTTCAGGACTCATTTGGCAGCACGCTATTTTATAGCAGTGTATTTCACCCCCAGACGGATGGCCAGACGGAGAGGGTGAATCAGGTGTTGGAGGACATGTTGCGAGCATGTGTCATTGACTTCCAAGGTAGTTGGGAGGATCATATTCCACTGGTAGAGTTTGCTTATAACAATAGTTATCAAGCGACGATCGGTATGGCCCCGTATGAAGCATTGTATGGGAGACCTTGTAGATCACCGATATGTTGGGCCGAGCCGGAGGACAGCTTGATGCTTGGGCCAGAGTTAGTGAGGCAGACTACTGAGAAAGTAGCCTTGATCAGAGAGCGGATCTTAGCCGCTCAGAGTCGGCAGAAGAGCTATGCAGATAAGAGGCGAAGACCCCTAGAGTTTCAGGTTGGAGATTTGGTTATGCTTAAGATATCGCCTATGAAAGGCGTACAGCGATTCGGTAGGCGAAGGAAGCTTGCACCGAGATATATTGGGCCTTTTCAGATCCTAGAGCGCATTGGAGCTGTGTCATACCGACTAGATCTTCCAGCATCGATGTCTAGTGTACACAATGTGTTCCATATTTCTATGCTTAAGAAGCACTTGCATGATGAGGAGCAGCAGCGAGTATTGGATGCACCGGAGATCGAGCTTCAGGATGATTTGACTACTATTGAGATTCCAGTTCGTATTCTTGCCAGAGAGGACAAGAGGCTTAGAAACAAGGTAATTCCCTTGGTGAAAGTTCAGTGGAACCGAGGAGGCATTGAGGAGATTTCTTGGGAGCGCGAAGAGGACATGCGTCGTGACTACCCACACTTGGTTGAGCAGGTAAATAAATTCTCATTTATGATTACATATCTTAACTTATGTGCATATCTTTGGTTATGTTTGCATTTAACGCTATAATGAGAATACTTTCGCTTAATTTTTAATCTTTTGGAACACATGGTATATGTATGGGGGGTTCCTTGTTCGGATTTTTCGCCCGATGTACTAGTTCCACTAGATTATGATTTGAGCGAGAATATTATCATTTTAGATCATTAAGTGTAAATATCTCTATAAGATTATCTAAGAGTTCATATTTCAAGTTCGCATGATTTCCGAATGTCGATGACGAAATTCTTTTAAGGGGGGAAGAATGTAAAACCCCAAAAATTTCTACAATAAATATATGTGAATTATTAATAGTAAATATTTTCCTTGTGATGAATAATCATATATATACACATATATATGTCATATGAATGTAATTATCTATGTCTGAGAACCCAACAAGTGATTTTAAGTGAGAGAAATCGAGTGTTATGGCCAGCGTGTGAAATGCCCAACGGTCGACCGTGGCGGTCGACCGACGTGGTCGACCGCACAGCGGTCAGAGAGCTTCCAGGTTTTGTTTTCTTTGCGGTTTTGATTTGGTCTTTTGGGTTTCGGGTCGGGTTAGGGAGTTGGTATTTATACCAACTCAACCCAGGAGAGCCTCTCTTCACCTCAGGCTCAAAACCCTAGCCCCCATCTCTCAAATCTCAAACCCTAGCTGGATTTGGTGCTTAGGAGGAGATCTGGAGAATTTTTCAGCGGGATTTTGGATTGGCAGTGTAGAGAATCAACCTCCTGCAGATCTAGGGCTTTCGTCAACACCCAAAGGCGAGTAATTTCTCGCCCAACCCCCACCCCTTTCATTTTCATGTCAAGAACTGAGTTTTTATTGGTTTTTATGGAGCCAAATTCGTATTTTAGAATAGCTAATAGAGTATTGTGGCATAGAATATGGATTTGGGATTTTATCTGTTTTAAAAAACTCACCAACGTTTTTTGTTAACAGATCTAGATCTGAAAATACCTAGGAAAGGAGTAAAAACCCTGTTTTTATTGTTAACGATGAGTAAATCATGTTTATACATTTATGGAATCTTGGTGGCAAAGTTTTAAAGATTTATTTTCTGAAATGCCCACCAGCAGGCATTTTTGTGCTGCGCGGTCGACCGACGCGGTCGACCGCACAGCGGTCAGAGAGCTTCCAGGTTTTGTTTTCTTTGCGGTTTTGTTTCGGGTCTTTTGGGTTTCGGGTCGGGTTAGGGAGTTAGTATTTATACCAACTCAACCCAGGAGAGCCTCTCTTCACCTCAGGCTCAAAACCCTAGCCCCCATCTCTCAAATCTCAAACCCTAGCTGGATTTGGTGCTTAGGAGGAGATCTGGAGAATTTTTCAGCGGGATTTTGGATTGGCAGTGTAGAGAATCAACCTCCTGCAGATCTAGGGCTTTCGTCAACACCCAAGGCGAGTAACTTCTCGCCCAACCCCCACCCCCTTTTGTTTTCATGTCAAGAATTGAGTTTTATTGGGTTTCATCGAGCCAAATTCGTATTTTGGATAGCTAATAGATCATTATGGCATAAAGTATGAATTTGGGGTATTATTTATTTTTAAAACTCACCAATGATTTTCTGTTTAAAGATCTAGATCTGAAAATATCTAAAAAGGAGTAAAAACCTTGTTTTTATTGCTAACGATGGGTAAATCATGTTTATATGTATATGGGATCTTTGTGACAAGTTTTAAAGGTTTAAATTCGCGATTTACTGCTTCATGACACTTCCATAAGTTGAGTTTTTGTTTAAAAAAAATCGTTGTTTTAGTTTTCAGCGGACAGAAAACCCAGATCTGGGTTCTGTCAGTCTCGCGGTCGACCGCATCGGTCGACCGCTGGGCGCGCAGAAGGTCAGAATGCACCTGACCTCTGCGCGGTCGACCGCGGCGGTCGACCGCGATGTCTTGGCGGTCGACCGACCCGGTCGACCGAGTATATCTCTGCTGAACAGTGAGGCTTGTGTCCGTATGCGGTCGACCGGGTCGGTCGACCGCCGCCCAGTTTCCTGCACTAATTCCAGTTTCATGCACTATTTGTTTTGCTGTATGTTTTTCAAGTGTTCGGGGGTTTTGCCTCAATTATAAATACTAAATTTCAGTTTTTGCCATACATCTGTGTATGATAGATGACTTGAGAGTACTAAGTTCAGAATCACGCACTGAGGGACGTGTGTGATTGGCCTATATGTATTCTTTTCTCATATCTTATCGATATTCACTATTTGGTCCAAGTATCAAGCAAAAACTACATTGTCTCAGTCCTCGTGTTGGACTATAATCCCTTAAAGTCCTCGTGTTGGACTATAATCCACCTCAGTCCTCGTGTTGGACTATAATCCATTTTTGCCCTCGCATTGGATATTTACCGCTTAAACCATTTGTTGACCAGTTATTAAGCTATGAGTATGTCACTTATTTGGTTATGACAGGACACAGTAGTTTATGTTCTGAGACGGATTATTTTCTCTTTATTATTGTTTCTGTATTGGACTTTGGGTTTGGTATTTAGGGATTTGCAACTTTGAGATATAAGGTATATACATGAGGGTTTCCTTGTTTGGATTATTTCGCTCGACGTACCTATGTTCGTGTTGTAAATTTCTAAATACTAAAACCCTCTATAGTAAGATCAATGATTTTAGATCTCTTATATAATAACTGTATTTTCTTATACAACGAGCCCTGTTCCCTTGGGGTTGGTTGTGATGTTACTCGCTAGCGCTTTGACGCTCGTTGTCCCTCCCCCTTTCAGGTAACGAGCCAGGAGCCCGGAGAGTCGCAGGTTGACGGCGAGGCATTTTAGTTTCAGCTGTTTACTTAGATATATTTTCTTTTGGAGTTCCACTGTAGATTTTTGTTTAGGTATTTGAGAGTCTTATTCTAGAAGTTGTAAAGGCGGTGTGCCTTATTTCCTCTTGTCAGACATTTGTATTTGAGACTTGTAGAGTATTCCAGTTTATTTACTCAGATCTTGACTATATATTTCTGTATGTTGGATGATCAGATATTTATGTGACTATTATCATTCCATCAGTATATCTTGTATCATCTTTTGCCTGTTTTGTACCCACACCAGTTGTTGACTCTACTAGACAGATGTTAATTGTGATGGTGAAACATGTTATTGCACGGTGTGGTGCATGGCAGGTTTGACATTCTTGGTTTCACCTTGGACTGCAGCCTTGTGTGAACCCAGGGGCGTCACAACTTTATTGTCACTTATATATGTATACTCTCTCTTATATAAGTATATATAATTATACACTCTCTTATATATGTATAATATATGTGTATATATATATACTCTCTCTCTTAGTATATATGTATAGATAAGTATACTCTCTCTTATATATGTATACTCCCTCTTATATAAGTATACTCTCTCTTATATGTGTATAATATGTGTGTGCGTGTGTGTATACTCTCTCTCTTAGTATATAAGTATATATAAGTATAGTATATTACAACAGCTACTTCTTCCCCATTGGCCCAACGGGCAACGGCTACTTATGCGATTCTCTTTCTCTCAAGTTATAACTTATAAATATATACAATATATTTACATATAATATATGTATATATAATATATAATTACATAATAATTTGTAAGTATAAAACATAATTATATAAAATATAATAATGTTAAACTAATTTTTAGCATTTTTTATCAAAAAAAAAGAAATGAAAATAAATTTAAAAAAACCTAGTTGAGAATCTTGGGATGTACTTATCTATTGTGATGTGATGAATTCCAAAATAAATTTATACTTGTAATTTGTAAATGATTTATTAATTATTAATAAAGAATTTATTTTTATAATTTTTTATTTGTAATTTATGTCATTTTAAGTGATTAATAAAATTATTGTTTTTATTAAATTTTTTTGTCTTTTTTTTGTATAATTTAAATTTTAAATAAAATTAAAAAAAAGAAAATAAACCGGACCCGGCCCGAAACCCAGCCCGGTCGGGCCCGGAACCCGGTCCGGGTCCGGCCCGGGGTACCCGGGTCCGGGCTCCGGTTTTGCCCGGTCCGGGCCCGGATTTAAGGGCGGGGCTGGGCCCGGATTTCCGGGGATGGACACACCTACCTCCGGTCAAACTCATAGTGGGTCGAAAACTGAGAGTTTAGATAAGATGCGCCAAGTTGCATATATGGTTGTTAGTGTGGCTTTAAAAAGTGGTGAAATCAGAGCATTATTGCGTTGGAGTTGTACGGCAGGCGAGGTGGGAGGCTGTTCATTGAAGGTCTGGCCAGAGGACGCAAGAACGCGAGGTGTTATAGTTGCATGTATTTGATCACGGCAACATCGCTGTGAGAGATGTCTCTCGGGCATTCCATCAAGCGCCTTGGGTGCAGCATAATCGACGAGCCGAACGACAATCACAGACGAGGATGATTAAGGAGTCGGTAGTTGTGTCAATGCTGTAGTGAACAAGGCTGTGAGGAATCAATGTCGATGGGTTGGCAATGATCTAGTAGAAGCACTATTGTCGAGGTTACGGTTGATGTTGTGAGGCTTTGCGGTGGAGGGATGGGCTGTTGGTGGAGCGTGTGATGGTGAGTGTTGAGCCGAGACCATCGTTAGGGAAGGCATCAATGTCATCGAGTAGAGTAGGTTACTGCTGTGCGGAGGGCAGAGAGGATGTCGTACCAAGGATAGAGATCTCGAGGATGAGATCTGATCGAAGGGAGTCGCTGGTCGATGACGTTGGCGTTCAAGGTGTCGAGGGAAGTCGGCATTGAGGTCCGTAGATCCCCAGGTCGCTGGTTCGAGTCCGGCAGGTCGGTGTCAGAACAGTTGGCATCGTGGTCAAGTCTTGGATGACGACGCAAGCAGGGGGTTGTGTGGATTTGTAACAAATTTGGAAATAACAAAACTCTTACTAAAAAGACTCATTAAGATTAGGGAAGTAAATCGGTCAAATTTGGAATCAAACCGGATTTGCTTCCTAATCAAATCAGACTCCTAAAACATTACCAATAATAGTAAAAACTAACAAAAACGCTGATGTTTCTCAATCTAGAGGGAATTTGGCCAAAGAGACGGCGGCAAACCGAACTTTCGTGGGTTTGGTTGGACCTGTCTCGAAAAAATACGTAATTTTCATATATAATTCGTTCAATTCCGACTTACGGATTGAAAGATATGACCCGTTTTTCACGGCAAGTTATTTTCCTCAACCAGGTCCGTGTTTGGGCTTGTGTCTGTCCCGCTTCCACATAAACTAGTATTTAGACCCGTGCAAAGCACGGTTTTTAAAAGATTTTCTGTAAATATTGAACATGTTACGAAAATAAAGTATTCTACTTTAGATATGAAGTATAGTGGTGGAAGTGAACCGAATAATTAGAATTCATTCATCTGCGAAATACTAATTAGAATTTTAAAAAAGAAAAGATGAGAAAGAAATAATATCAAGTTTAAATATTAGTCCCTTAAATATTTAATATTTTGAAACTGGTTTCTCAAATCAGTGAAATTGCTATTAGGTGTTCTTATTCCTAAATAATATCAAAATTAGCCCCTTGTTTTATTGAAATTGATAATAGTTTCCCAAAATCTCAGTAGTTTTTTCAAATCAATCCCTCCAATTAAAAGCAGAAGTAGCATTTCGAAGGGTTATTTAAAGCACCTTACGAATTTCAAATCAATCCCTCCAATTAAAAGCAGAAGTAGCATTTCGAAGGGTTATTTAAAGCACCTTACGAAAATTGGTGGCCTAATAACGATTTCAATAATGTGAAGGTTTAATTTTAATAATTGGGGAACCTAATAGCAGTTTTAACAATATAAGGGAATAATTCACAAAAAAGAAATATGTAAGGGACTAATATCGAAACTAATAAGTAAAATTGCAATGAAACTCACTCTTCTTTTAACTTTATATTTCTCTTTCTTATTCAAGAATCCATATTTATTCACAAACTTTTCATTAATTCTTTAATTTAATGATTTAATGAAAGTAGTCCCTCAAATCATTGAAATTACTATTAGCTTGCTCAAAACGATGCAAATATCCTCAAACTATAGATAAATGTAATACACATTCCATTATAATTTTGGTACCTTAAATTAAAAACTCAGTGAGCTTTGTCAACTTTTGAAATTTACAATTCAAAAGCTATGGTATGAAAATTTACTTGGAATAGACGGAGCCTCTGTGGCTATCTTCTAGAATAGACTTAAGTAAATTGAGTTAAATAGTAATACAGGGGATAAGACTGAGGAGCCTCTGTGGCTTATATTTAGTCTTATTTTTAGTCCTATCATCTGTGGCTTATTTTTAGTCTTATCCCTTTTACTTAGGTAAATTAAGTTAAATGGGTTTTCAGAGGAAATATGCCTCCTTTATCGAAGTAAAAAAGTAATACAGGGTCTTTAAAGGATTCGGTCAGGAGAACCACTCCATTTATTATTGCCACTACTATTGCTATTAATATTATTATCCGTTATAACTAATAAGTCACAGCAAATATGAGATTTAGAAGTCATATACATCCCAAGGGAATAAAGAAACATACATGTCAGATTTGTGTCACAATTGTTTCTGCGGAATAATAATCTGCACTGAGTGTGAATCACTGGTATCTAGGATAGGATGGCTCATTATACATATTGCACAAGACACTCTTCGAACTTTCTGAACTTGTTAAAATAGAGAGTTTTCAGTTTAAAAGTTCAAGGACAGACTAAAAATAAGTTGTTTGAATTTAACAATGAGAATCTTTTTTAATGGATATATATTTAGTATATATACCTTGTCAGGTAAGTAGGAAGGATCACAGGCTACTTTCTTGCAATTACCAGTCTCCCCTCAGATGTTACACTATAAGCCTTTCCGCTTTCGTCAAACTCCACATGTCATCCAAAACAGCAAACAATGGTTGAAACTTCCCCATTGGAAGGTCAAATGATCATCATTTTCGTGGTTCCTTTTAAAAAATTGCCCTTTTCTTTTAATCTCCCTCTTAGCAAATAATTTTCTTACCTTCTATTCTGGTTTGTTAAGCATATAGGTACCACCGTAAACAACACTTAAGCGAGCAAATCCCTGCAAAGGACAAATCAATATCCTAAGATTAGATGAGTTGCAACAAATAAAGCTATCAAAATTATTGATGATGTTGTTAGCCTCTTTGTTTTGATGATGTTTAACAAATAATTTACCACTAATGTTGTTTGTCTAGTATTCATGTTTTCTTATTTATTGTAGACAAACAATATGTTAGAGGATGGATGGATTGCGACATATCGATCATATCAAATGGAGGTTGGCGGGATAGTGGCTGAAGCCTTGCTATTCAAGTTAAAGATCCAATTACAAGCTTCATCCTAGTTTACCAAGTCAAACTTATTGAAGATCAAGATCAAGCTTGGGTAACATTTAGTTTAGGTACTTTAAGCTCAATATTATACACACACATTTTATTGGTTTCCTTGTATATATATATATAGTTATATATATAGACACACATTATAGTTTTGGTTTCTATGTATATATAGTTATATATATACATACATGTTTTGGTTTTATAGCTTTCAAGCTTATATATATGAAACATATGAATATAATTGGAAAATACATATTTGTTTCATGTTTATATGCCTATATATGATTTCATCAATATCAATTTTATTTAGTTTAATGAAATCATGTTTGTTGTTTTGAAAGTTTGCAAAACAAGTATTTTTGTGAAAATATTGTTTTCTTGGTATATGGACTTAACAACAATGATATACATGTTCTATTAAGTCTATATATTCATTTTGTGATGTTTCAAAACATGATCAAGCTAAAATGTCAAAACTCATGTGTTTACATTTTCATGTTTTGAACTATTTTGCAAAATGATGATATTTTACATTTCAGAAGTCCTTTTAGAAAACTAGTTTTTATAGCATATGTATTATCATGCCTACAATCATTTTCCAAAGTTTTATATTTTTTTGAATTTAATTGATATTTTTAAATCCTATTTTATGTTAACATGTACTGTTTAAAACAGGCTGTGTGCATGTCATGAGTCGACTCATGAACAGTGTTGAGTCGACTCATAAATTGTTGTGTAGTTTACATTTTGGTTCTGTAAGGACCATGAAATTTTCGATACTAATTAAAATAATTTTTTGGTATTTTAAAATACTTAATTATTATTTTTAGAAGAGTATTTGTATTTTTCTCGATTTTCTAGAAATTTCTATGATTTAAAGTTTAAGTTTTATAATTATTTAAATAGTTTTGATATTTATAAATTAGTTTAATGCAGTAAAAATTTATAGAATTTATCCGTTAGGTTTTTGATACTATTACATATTATTTTAAATAATATGTTGTAGTAAAAATTTATAGAATTTATCCGTTAGGTTTTTGATACTATTACATATTATTTTAAATAATATGTTGTATTATTCTATTTATTACGTATTATCTTGTATAATACGTTATATTATTATTTACGTTTTATTTGTATAATTTGCTATATTATTTCTATTGTAACATATTATCTATCATATTAGTATAACTTGTACATTTTACTTTGTATATAATTATCGCATAATTATTTGATTTTAAAAATAAGTAAATATATTTTTATTATTAATTATTCTCGTTTAATTTTATAATATGTGAATATTTTGACTATTTCGTATCAACTCTTGTATTAGCACAACATGTACGTTTTTATTTGTAGATAATTATTCTGTAATTAGTTTAATTTTTAAATACCCGTAATTATTTATTTTAATTATTTTTGTTTAAAAACCTAACCCTAATATTATACTATATATATATACATGTAACCCAAACCCTCTCTCATGTTCCAAAAAATCTCAGCCGCCTCTCTCTCCTTCTCTTCTTGTGACGCCCCTGGGTTCACACAAGGCTGCAGTCCAAGGTGAAACCAAGAATGTCAAACCTGCCATGCACCACACCGTGCAATAACATGTTTCACCATCACAATTAACATCTGTCTAGTAGAGTCAACAACTGGTGTGGGTACAAAACAGGCAAAAGATGATACAAGATATATTGATGGAATGATAATAGTCACATAAATATCTCATCATCCAACATACAGAAATACATAGTCAAGATCTGAGTAAATAAACTGGAATACTCTACAAATCTCAAATACAAATGTCTGACAAGAGGAAATAAGTCACACCACCTTTACAACTTCTAGAATAAGACTCTCAAATACCTAAACAAAAATCTACAGTGAAACTCCAAAAGAAAATATATCTAAGTAAACAGCTGAAACTAAAATACCTCGCCATCAACCTGCGACTCTCCGAGCTCCTGGCTCGTTACCTGAAAGGGGGAGGGACAACGAGCGTCAAAGCGCTAGCGAGTAACATCACAACCAACCCCAAGGGAACAGGGCTCGTTGTATAAGAAAATACAGTTATTATATAAGAGATCTAAAATCATTGATCTTACTATAGAGGGTTTTAGTATTTAGAAATTTACAACACGAGCATAGGTACGTCGAGCGAAATAATCCAAACAAGGAAACCCTCATGTATATACCTTATATCTCAAAGTTGTAAATCCCTAAATACCAAACCCAAAGTCCAATACAGAAACAATAATAAAGAGAAAATAATCCGTCTCAGAACATAAACTACTGTGTCCTGTCATAACCAAATAAGTGACATACTCATAGCTTAATAACTGGTCAACAAATGGTTTAAGCGGTAAATATCCAATGCGAGGGCAAAAATGGATTATAGTCCAACACGAGGACTGAGGTGGATTATAGTCCAACACGAGGACTGAGACAATGTAGTTTTTACCTGATATTTGGACCAAATAGTGAATATCGATAAGATATGAGAAAAGAATACATATAGGCCAATCACACACGTCCCTCAGTGCGTGATTCTGAACTTAGTACTCTCAAGTCATCTATCATACACAGATGTATGGCAAAAACTGAAATTTAGTATTTATAATCGAGGCAAAACCCCCGAAAACTTGAAAAACATATAGCAAAACAAATAGTGCATGAAACTGGACGGCGGTCGACCGACCCGGTCGACCGCATACGGACACAAGCCTCACTGTTCAGCAGAGATATACTCGGTCGACCGGGTCGGTCGACCACCAAGACATCGCGGTCGACCACCGTGGTTGACCGCGCAGAGGTCAGGTGTATTCTAACCTTCTACGCGCCCAGCAGTCGACCGATGCGGTCGACCGCGAGACTGACAGAACCCAGATCTGGGTTTTCTGTCCGCTGAAAACTAACAACAGACGATTTTTTAAACAAAACTCAACTTATGAAGTGTCATGAAGCAGTAAATCGCGAATTTAAACCTTTAAAACTTGTCACAAAGATCCCATATACATAATAAACATGATTTACCCATCGTTAGCCAATAAAAACAACGGTTTTTACTGCTTTTTAGATATTTTCAGATCTAGATCTTTAAACAAAAAATCATTGCGGTGAGTTTTTAAAAATAAATAATACCCCAAACTTCATACTTTATGCCATAATGATCTATTAGCTATCCAATAATACGGAATTTGGCTCGATGAAACCCAATAAAACTCAATTCTTGACATGAAAACAAAAGGGGGTGGGGGTTGGCGAGAAGTTACTCGCCTTGGGTGTTGACGAAAGCCCTAGATATGCAGGAGGTTGATTCTCTACACTGCCAATCCAAAATCTCGCTGAAAATTCTCCAGATCTCTCCTAAGCACCAAATCCAGCTAGGGTTTGAGATTTGAGAGATGGGGGCTAGGGTTTTGGAGTTGATGAGTGAAGAGGGCTCACCTGGGTGATGTTGGTTAAATTAGTAACTCCCTAACCTGACCCGAAAACCCAAAAGACCCGAAAAAAACCGCAAAAAACAAAACCTGGAGCTCTCTGACCGCTGTACGGTCGACCGCCCGGTCGACCGCGTCGGTCGACGCGCAGCACAAAAATGCCTGCTGCTGGCATTTCATACGCTGGCCATAACACTTGATTGTCTCTCACTTAAAATCACTTGTTGGTTCTCAAACACAGATAATTACATTCATATGAATATATATGTGTATATATATGATTCCTCACAAGGAAAATATTTTACTTATTAATAATTCACATATATTTATTTAGAAATTTTCGGGGTTTACACTTCTCCTCCTCGTGAATTCCAACCCGTAACCGCTCGCCGTGACCTCTATCCACACCCTGACCTCATCGCCGTCTCCGCCGAGATTCGTCGCCCTCAGGCCTTCGACGCAGTCGCTCCCCATCACCGCTCCAGCTCCCAAACCCGCAACCCACCTCCAACCACCTCTGACCACCGCGCCCAGAAGCTCTACGTACCGCTCTGTCCGACCGGCCAGCGCCGCCGCCCACTCCAAGCCAAACGTTCGACAGCCACCTCCTCTGATCTTCTCCACCACCTTACCCGCTAGCCTCGCCCCACCAGCAGCCGAGCCCTCAGCCGCTGCTCGACCCCTCTCACCGTCCTCCACCCACTCTACGCTTCCCCTCCTCGATGTCGAGATCCGCCTGCCAGGCTAACTAAGCCGCCCCAAGCCAGCTTCGGATCCATCCGCTCCTCTGCCACCTCGGAGCTCCTCCCGCATCATAGCCCAACTCCGACCTGCCTCTTCTTCAACAGCCACGTGAACGCGCACCCTCCACTCGAACCCATTGCCTCACCGTTCGCCACCCTCACCCGCATCACCGCCCCCTCTCGTCGCTCTGCCTCAAACGAACGCCACCCCGTTTGTTCTCTCCCTCTCCTATCACCGCTGCCGACGGACCAGCCGACCCGCACGCGCCCAACCCCTTCGCCGGCCCTGCAGTAGGCCCAACAGCCTACCGAGCGCTGTCCAACTCTGGAGACCCGCAGATTTGAGCTTCGACAGCCGCATGTCCATTCCCTCGTGCCCGAGCTCGACGCCTTCCCCTGTTCGCCGTCGACGTCGACCATCGCTGACGATCGCGTTGCCTCGAGCACCCAACAACGCCTTTGGATCCGTAGTCCACTTGTTCGATACCCGAGGCAAGATCCCGCTCTCCCTGTTTTGTAATTGAATATTTACATTATTATGAATTTATTTGCATAGTTCAATTGTGACGTATTTATCTACGAGGGTTGTTTGGTGAATAATATTAGTTTAAATAATAGATATGTGATAAATAGTGTTTTCAAAATAATTATAATAAGTTAAAAGAATTTAATTTGGTAATGGATTTATTTTAGAGAATTTATAATATTTAAGAAGAATTTGTTTTGAGAAAAAGAATTATTTTAGATTAATAATGAGAAATAATTTTAAAGGAAATTATTCTTGGGATTAATAACTGAGATTTTCATTTTCATTTGCAAAATATCTGTTAATGGTAGTTTCATCTTGCATTGTTAATAGTAGCTTTATTCTCGTAAGTTTCTTGCATGTGATAACGACCCCTGTTCACACTTCATGACATTGACACTTAGCTTAACTGCATTTATTATTCCATATTGAGAATTGTTAGGAGTTTACTATAGTGACCTGTATGACACAGTTAGGATCTAGAATCCCGTGTGTAGTTGACCTGGAATTACGAGAGTTGGGGTGAGAAGTCTTGGTCCATGTGAGCGGTTGTGATTGTTGATGTATATTCCAGTCTCGCGCCGGTGAAGTTTGTGTAGTCACCGGGGTGGATCTGATGAGTTGAGATGTTTGCGTATTTCGGGCTCGCGCTGGTGAAGTTTGTGTAGTCACCGGGGTGGGTCTGAGGAGTTGAGATATTTATGATTGCGGTTGTATTCCAGGCTCGTGCCGGTGAAGTTTGTGTAGTCACCGGGGTGGGTCTGAGAAGTTGGGATATTTGTGATTGTGATCTATTAGTTATCCGATAATATGAGCCAGTGACCTGTTGTAGGATGACTAGTTACATGACCTCGATTCTTGGCTAAGTATGATTCTTGTGAGATGTAGGTCGGTTGTACTTTTTTTCACACATAGATCGGGATTAATATTTAATTATCTATAATTTGAGACATATGGTATATACATGAGGGTTTCCTTGTTTGGATTATTTTGCTCGACGTACTACGTCTCTTATTGTAAATTTTTAAGTATTAATTTTATCTAGTTGTATGACCTTGTGACTTGGATGATTAGTCTGTTCGCTAGCTGCATGATCTCGCTGCATGATCTCGTTACTTGATCGATTTTGGATGCTTTATGTCTATCGTGTTTTAGTAGTGAATTTATATGTTGATTTTGTTGGATTTCCGTTCGTTCTATTTTCTTTGTGGGGTCGGGTCTTGTCGTGTGCCATACACGCTGACGTACACCTGTTTTCTCTGGTATACGTCAGACTTAGAGGAAGAACAGGTCCAGCTGGGAGATCGTCAGGAGCCAGAGGATTCTCAGCATGAGTGCTTTGCAGACGTAGCAGAAGAAGGAGTCAAAGCCTATTCTTTTAGTTTGTTTTGTAGCACCTTTATTTCCTTTTGATCAGTGTATTTTTATATTCTCTAGTATTTCATTCAGATAGTTTTTATATAAGGGCATGTTGACCCGAATATTATATCTCGGATGTTATCCCATTTGTGATATGATATTTTTATTCCGAGTTTATCTATTATATTCTTGCTGATTGTGATCGGGGATCTGTGCCTTTGCATTGTATTTATTTCCAGACGCTTAGCGTATTGGATTGAGAAGAAAAGAAAAAAATAATAGTGTATATTTCTTCTCAATCTAATACGTTACGGGCTTGTTCACGTTCCGATTCCCGGATATTTTGGGAAGCGGGGCATGACAGGTTTTAGTGGTGGCCCATGCAGGTCACGATTCTGATCACGGTCCCGAGTTCCACTAGTAAGAATATAATGGACAATTTAGACACGTATCATGATTTCATCCGTAAGACTATTCTTGAACCCTTATTCTATTTTTTTGATAGATTTCCTTTCGTCCATATCTTATCACTCTTTGATTCTGGAGTTTTCCATGGTTCTTGTCCCATCACTTCACGATTACCCTCTCTTTGTATAACTCCTCTATCCTCGTGCTGATCATTATTTTATATGTTATTATTTTTACGACTATGTTTCCTTGATTTGACTTGTATATCTTTTGATTGTATTGATTTTTGTATCACACATAATATTATGTTGTATGTATTTATTAAAAATATATATTATTACTTATGCATTTTTAATTGTTCAAATCATATCATTAGATTTAACATATACATCACATATCATATCTGATATATAGATTATTTTATTGTGTTTAAATATACAATTACATATCTACATTATGTATGTGTGCGTTTTCTGTCATACTATCTATCATTTACTTATGTTTTAGATTAGTGTATATTGTTCATATTTTTAATGAGTTCATGATTTTAATATTCTACATATACATTATATTCTTATCCTTTACATTTTCAGTATATAGTTTCTTATCAGTAAGTTTTGTCTTGTTACATTATTTTAGTATGTTCGCATTGGTTTTGTTATTTTTAGGAGCCATGTATTTTGATTTTGATATTTAAGTAATTATTCATATTGTTAAGTTTAGAGTTGAGTTACTAATTATATAGTTATTTTGTTACATTAATTATTATTCTTTTATAACTAATATAAAAGATTATTCTAAATAGCATTTGTGGGTATGTATAGTATTTATTCATGGTTGTTTATAGTGTATTTGCATGTTTATTGTTGTTTGCTTCGTTTTAGATATGTATTGTTTTGTCATTGTGACAATATGCATTGTATACGCGTGTTATTTTTTGTATTTATTTTATAGTATTTTTAGATATTTATATCTTTTATTGTGTCATTGTTGTTGTTTATTTTTTTTGTATTTATTTTATAGTATTTTTAGATATTTATATCTTTTATTGTGTCATTGTTGTTGTTTATTCTCTATTCATTATTTTCGTTTACTTGTGTTGTGTTTTACTTTTTATTTTTTTATATACTTATTATTCTTTTCATTATAGTGTATTCACGTAGATTATTATATTTACGATGTTATTTTATTGATTTATAGTTATTCATTATTTCTAGTATCAACTGTGTAACCGTGTTTATCTAAAATATAACAGTGTTTTTATTATATAGAATTATGATCTTCTTATGTTTTTATTTGTTTATATACCTATTTTACCTTTCATAGTTTATGTTTTTATATATTATACATCCTTACCGAGTGGTATGGTTGTGAGTGTCAGTATTGTTAGTAAGTATTTATATTTCAGTGTATTCTATGATTTTTATATGTGTTTTGAGTTTTATACTGTCAATTTGTTCGTTATTTATTTGAACGCATTGAGCCTTTCAATTATGTTCCTTGTCAGATTTGTATTTTTATTATTTTAACTTGTATTGTTTTACATCGTGTTACTCTTCTGTTTTGCTTCTCTTATTTTTGTATTTTTTGTAGATCATATTATATCAATATTATTTTATTCTTATATTTTTCTTTGAATATGAGTTGTTATTTTTAGTGTGAGTGTGTGGTGTTATGGCTTTATAGTTTGTGTACCGGGTTATTAAAGGTTGTTACAATGTGTGTGTTTGTTTAGCTTTGATTTTTGTGTTCTTACATATTGTATTTTAGTTACGCATTTAGTTGTAATATTTTTGTAGTTGGTGTGTCTTATATTTTATGCAGTGTATTCTTACTCATTTTTCTTTCACGTATCAATTTGTGTATTGCTATACTTATTGTGATTCAGTATTTATTATGTTTTTATTATAATTTTGCTTTGTGGTCACGTTATAGTATAGTTATTTTTATTTTGTGTTGTATTTATTTTATTAATTCTACGTAGTGTACATATATTTATACATGTTTGTTGTGTATGTTACCACATAATTTGGGTCACATTTTACTTTTCATGTACGTGTTTGGTTATCATTTCTGTTTGGTTATTATCAAGTTATATGTTTTCTTGTATGTCTTTTTATGTTGTCTTTAATTTTATTAATTTATTAGTTATTTGTGTTATTTGGGTTATATTGTTTATTGGTTAACATAGTTATTTCTTTTACGTTTCATCAGTAGTTTCATAGTTTATTTTAGGATGTGAAATAAGTGTTATAAGTTTATGCAACTTAGTTACAGATTTTGCACATTGTAGATATTTTGTTGTGTTTATTAGTTGTTTTTTCTCTCTATTTTGTTAGGTTGTGTGTATTTTACTTTAATATTGTATTTTATGGTCTATTCATTAATTATTTCAATTACTGTATTTATCAATTTTTTTATATACAAAAAAACACTACATTACTGTTTTAGTTAACTGTTCATGTTCATATTTGATTATTGTTTTGGATATTATTATATGACAGTTCATATGTTGTATTATGTTTATTCTTTATGTAAATTAGGTTTATAGTTTTGTATCATATTTGGTTATTCTAACAGGTATGATGATATAATGGTATTGGTATACTTTGATATTGTGTTTGTTGTGTAAATGTTATGAATACATAATTACATGATTGTTACATATATTTTTATGTCTCTTATCTACGTTCATTATTGATATGTTTTACTTTCTATTATCAGCTATTATATGTATTATTTTTGCTATACAGATTACTATATGATATCGTGCATATCTTATTTTAATTCCGAGGGCACAATTTATTTTAAGGGGGGTAGAATGTAAGGACCATGAAATTTTTGATACTAATTAAAATAATTTTTTGGTATTTTAAAATACTTAATTATTATTTTTAGAAGAGTATTTGTATTTTTCTCGATTTTCTAGAAATTTCTATGATTTAAAGTTCAAGTTTTATAATTACTTAAATTGTTTTGATATTTATAAATTAGTTTAATGTAGTAAAAATTTATAGAATTTATCCGTTAGGTTTTTGATACTATTACATATTATTTTAAATAATATGTTGTATTATTCTATTTATTACGTATTATCATGTATAATACGGTATATTATTATTTACGTTTTATTTGTACAATTTGCTATATTATTTTTATTGTAACATATTATCTGTCATATTAGTATAAATTGTACATTTTACTTTGTATATAATTATCGCATAATTATTTGATTTTAAAAATAAGTAAATATATTTTTATTATTAATTATTCTCGTTAAATTTTACAATATGTGAATATTTCGACTATTTCGTATCAACTATTGTATTAGCACAACATGTACGTTTTTATTTGTAGATAATTATTCTGTAATTAGTTTAATTTTTAAATACCCATAATTATTTATTTTAATTATTTTCATTTTAAACCCTAACCCTAATATTATACTATATATATATACATGTAACCCAAACCCTCTCTCCTGTTCAAAAAATCTCAGCCGCCTCTCTCTCCTCTAAATTCTCCTCCTCTGTGACCTACCCGCCACCACTCGCCGGGACCTCCATCCGAACCACCCCTGACCTCGTCGCCTGTCTCCACCGAGATCGTCGCCTCAGGCTGTTCGACGCATCGCTGCCCCAGATCACCCGCTCCAGCCCCAACCGCAACCCCACCTCAGTACCTCCGACCACCAGCGCCCAGAAGCTCTCCGCACGCTCTATCCGACCGGCCAGGCCGCCGCCACTCCAGGCCAAGACGCGCCGACAGCACCTCCTCTGATCTTCTTCCCACAGCCTTACCGCTAAGGGCCCCCTGCGTCGCACCACCAGCCCACCGCTGCTCGATCCCCTCTCGCCATCCCTCCACCCACTCCACGTCCCCTGCTCGACGCCGAGATCCCCACAGACTAACCGACGCCCAGCCGCTTCGGATCCCATCCGCCTCCTCTGCCACCTCCGAGCTCCTCGCATCGTAGGCCAAGCTCCGACCTGCCTCTTCTTCAAACAGCCAGCGGAACGTCCGACCTCCCACTGGAACCTATTGCCTCGCGTTCGCCCACCTCACCCGCCATCACCGCCCCGTCACGCGCTTCCCCTCGACGAACGCAACCCCGCCCTCTCACCCTCCTATCCGCACGCCCTACCGACGACCAGCCGACCCGCGCGCTGACCCAGCCCTTCGCCGTCCCTGCAGCGCGCCGACAGGCCCTGCGGCTGTCCACAACTCTGGCGACCGCAGATCTGAGCCGACAGCGCGTCCTTCCCTTTCTCGGCGACGCCTTCCCTCGTTCGCCATCGACGTCGACCACCGCTGACGATCGCGTTGCCTCGAGCACCCAACAATGCCTTTGGATCCGTAGTCCACTTGTTCGATACCCGAGGCAAGGTCCCGCTCTCCCTGTTTTGTAATTGACTATTTACATTATTATGAATTTATTTGCATAGTTCAATTGTGACGTATTTATCTATGTGGGTTGTTTGGTGAATAATATTGGTTTAAATAATAGATATGTGATAAATAGTGTTTTCAAAATAATTATAATAAGTTAAAAGAATTTAATTTGTGTGATAAATAGTGTTTTCAAAATAATTATAATAAGTTAAAAGAATTTAATTTGGTAATGGATTTATTTTAGAGAATTTATAATATTTAAGAAGAATTTGTTTTGAGAAAAAGAATTATTTTAGATTAATAATGAGAAATGATTTTAAAGGAAATTATTCTTGGGATTAATAACTGAGATTTCCATTTTCATTTGCAAAATATCTATTAATGGTAGTTTCATCTTGCATTGTTAATAGTAGCTTTATTCTCGTAAGTTTCTTACATGTGATAACGACCCTTGTTCACACTTCATGACATTGACACTTAGCTTAACTGCATTTATTATTCCATATTGAGAATTGTTAGGAGTTTACTATAGTGACATGTATGACACAGTTAGGATCTAGAATCCCGTGTGTAGTTGACCTGGAATTACGAGAGTTGGGGTGAGAAGTCTTGGTCCATGTGAGCGGTTGTGATTGTTGATGTATATTCCAGTCTCGCGCCGGTGAAGTTTGTGTAGTCACCGGGGTGGGTCCGAGGAGTTGTGATATTGTGATT
>NC_033794.1:33153672-33154098 GCF_001876935.1 Asparagus officinalis
TTGCGGTTGTATTCCAGGCTCGCGCCGGTGAAGTTTGTGTAGTCACCGGGGTGGGTCTGAGGAGTTGAGATATTTATGATTGCGGTTGTATTCCAGGCTCGTGCCGGTAAAGTTTGTGTAGTCACCGGGGTGGGTCTGAGAAGTTGGGATATTTGTGATTGTGATCTATTAGTTATCCGATAATATGAGCCAGTGACCTGTTGTAGGATGACTAGTTACATGACCTCGATTCTTGGCTAAGTATGATTCTTGTGAGATGTAGGTCGGTTGTACTTTTTTTTCACACATAGATCGGGATTAATATTTAATTATCTATAATTTGAGACATATGGTATATACATGAGGGTTTCCTTGTTTGGATTATTTTGCTCGACGTACTACGTCTCTTATTGTAGATTTTTAAGTATTAATTTTATCTAGTTGTAT